>NC_137465.1:47812711-48248141 GCF_964235325.1 Thermobia domestica | reverse complement strand
TACATGCGATGTAGCGATGGATTGTTCCCCTGATTATAACATATTATTTTGTTTGTAATTCTTAATATATATATATATATATATATATATATATATATATATATATATCTGGCGTGCGTGTGTAAAGACGGTTAAGTCAGAAAAACGTGACTTGTCTGACTTTGAACTATTCTTACTTTAATGTGCGTAGTAGGTTAAGTCAAGATTGAATGACTTGTCCGATTTTACACCTGATTTTGTGGTATACTAAGTGTCCAAATACGGTTAAGTTGCATCGATATGCTGTATGAAACTTGATATTATTCCTTCTGTCCTTGAAAAAATATTTTAGTAGTGTGTGTATATAAGAGTATTCTACTATGCTTGCAGGTGGTGCGAGGGATATACTCGTGTTACAAGCCGAAAACAATAATAGTAATAACACAACAATAGCTTCGTGTAGTTTCTTTAGATTGAAAATAAAAGCAAAGCTCAAAATAAAATGTCGGTTCCTTTATATGTTTTGTTTCCTTTTTTAAAGCTAGCTTTTGAAAGGCAAAACTGAAAAGGAAATTCTAGCTTCAAGAATGTCTAATAAAGCCGCCGCCAATACAATAGAAATCTTTCATTCGAAATGTTATTTAATCACTAATATGACTACGGTCGAAAAATTTACTTATTTCCTTCTCTACGTGAAATTAATAGCACACTCCACAGCAGCAGTTGTTAGAAATGCTTTCCAGGAATAAGATGATTGTTGCGTTAGCTAAAAAACGCAAAATGGAAGACTTTCTTGATGACATTCAGCAATCAGATAACTTAAGGCAAATAATTGACTGTTCTGATGATAGCGATAAAGATCCTCTTTTTAACCCAAACGACTATTCAGAAACACTTTCGGATTCAGATGAAAATCACACTTTCGGTGGATGATAGGAAGGTAATAACGAGAGAAAAGAAAAGTGGTGGAATAAAAAGACGAAAGAAGGTTAAACGTCAGTTTGCTAAAAACATCGAAATAGAAGACAATAGTACAGTTATGGTGAGAGGTAAAGAAATACGCTATAAGGAATCCTTTAAGATTTTTGGAGAACTACACGAACACCTACCCAGTACTTCTAATCAAGATGTAACACGTGATCAAGATCTCTTCAGCCAACGTCAAGATATTAGTATTGAGAAAGGAAGAAACGAATCAGTTCATGAAGGGATAGAAAAGAGAGGAAGCAAAGGTGGTACAAGAGAAGTACGGCAACAAAGAAAAGAAGCCCGAAACACAGGAAAACAATACACAACAAAATCAGGAAAAGTAGTGAAGGAAAAAGTTATGCAACCGCTAGGAACATGCAGAATGAAGTGTAGTGAAAGAATAAAAGACGAATACAGAGTAGAACTACACAAAGACTATTGGAATATGGGAAGCTTCGACAAACGGGTTCTGTACATTTCCAGTTTGATCGATATTCAAGATAAGGCTAATACAAGAATACGGACAAATGATCCTAATAAACACCGATTTAGACATAACTGTAAAATACAATTTAAGTATAAATGGAAAACTTGAGGGAATTTGTAAATCGTGTTTTATAAAAACATTCGGTGAAACAAAGGCTTTCATTAAACAGTTATTCAAAAGAAACGGTCACAATTATCTGGAATTCCAGACCAGGACATGAGAGGGAAACATCCAGCAGTTTCTAAATTGCCAGATCAGACAACAGAAGCAGTTAGAAGACATATTCTCTCTATACCAACTTACGAGAGTCACTATACTCGGAAAAAATCTGACAAAACGTATTTACCAAGTCACTTTACTTTGTCAGATCTATACAGGGAATACACAAAACAATGTCCAGAGAATCCCGTGAGTCGTAGAATTTACGAGTCTATTTTTCATGAATTTAACATAGCTATTAAGAAAAATAAAACTGATACATGCCATGTATGTGACAAATTTCAAATGAGAATGAAACTGTCCGAAGGTAACGATAGATTAATGATGAAAGAAGAATGGGAAAAGCACACTGAAAAGGCAGATTTGGCATACAAAGAAAAAAGAAGAGATAAGGAAATATCAAAGAACAATCCAGATACTCTTACCCTCACTTTCGATCTTCAACAGTGCCTTCCGACACCAGTTGTTATTAACTCTATTGCATTCTATAAGAGGCAGCTTTGGACTTACAACCTAACAGTTCACAACTGTAAAACGCAACAAGCGCATTGTTTCATGTGGCATGAAGGGCAGGCTGCAAGAGGAGCCAACGAAATTGCTTCCTGTATCTACAAGTATTTAATGGGACTATAACCTAATGTACGTCATGTAATAATGTACTCTGATTCTTGCCAAGGACAAAACAAAAATAGCCATATGGCTGTGATGTGCATGGTCGCTATCCAAAACAATCCAAATATATTATCCATCGACCATAAATTTTTAATCCCTGGTCACACTCATATGGAAAGTGATGGAGACCACAGCTTAATTGAAAAAAAGAAGAAGAAGTGTGGACTTCCAATACATCATCCACATGATTGGGCCCAATTAGTTCCTGTTAGAGGCAGGAAAACACCATTCCTTGTTACAGAAATGTCAACTGCAGACTTCATTGACTTCTCATCACTACTGAAACAGGATTTAATTTTACGAAAAACTGACATGGAAGGAGAACGGATCTTTTGGAGAGACATTCAGTGGCTTCGTTATGATCAACAGAATCCTGGCAGCTTTTCTTTTAAAACACATCTGGACAAGGGCGGAATTTTCAGAAAGGTCAGCTTCAGGAGGAGAGGGAGACAGACAAGAAAGCTTGTACCAAAGGTTTGCTACAATGGACCAAATCCTATATCGGTGGAAAAGAAGAGGGATCTACTTGATCTTTTGCCATTCATCTCCGAGACTTTTTGGGAATTCTATAGGAACCTGAAAACAAGCACAGATGTCCGCAACACTTTACCTGATGCGGTTGAAGATGAAGACATGGAAGACTATATTCCTTAAGCCAAGTGTCAGTGTGGTGATATTGTGTTGTGCTGTGAAATGTGGTTGATCTTTTATCCAAATAGTGTATGTTCATTTTACTCTTTTTATTTATATTAGTTTTCATTACGCATTGTGTGTTCCAGAAGTGATTGTGTATTTTGTAGTTGTGCATTATGCCCCCAAGTTTCTGTGCTATATGTAGCAGAAAGTGCCTATTTTGCAAATGCTAGAACTATACAGTGAGACAAAATAATAAGTGTAGAAAATTTAGTATATTTTTCATATTAGAAGACTAGGAGCCTACAAGTGTCCTTTTAGTAATATTGCGGTAAGTCTTAAACATGATGTGCAGCTTTTCCGTAAAGCATAGTGTTTGTTGATATTATTCATGTGTTCAGTGACGATAAAGCTTCAGTGCATTTCAAGTTTGTGTTATATTACCAAAGAAGTTCCGAATTTTGCAAGGAATAGAGGAAAGCAGAATGGTAATTTAATCATTTAAGAACATATTTTACAGATGTCAAAATAGAAACAAGTTTGTAGCAACATATAGATCGACAATTCATATTTTAAAAGATGAACCCATAATAAAACTGATTGCAAAGAATTCAGTCAGTCAAGTATTATAACGTATTTTTATTTCTTTTTTGTTTTAGTATTCTTTTGAGTGTTGTTTGAAGTAAATTTGTATGAAACACATACAGCTATGTCCTTAATGTCATTGAAATATACTTAAGTAAAGCGATAAAAACAAACAAAATCATAAATTATATTCCGTAAAGCTTGCCTCAAGTCTTGTGTAAAGTACGACAAGTCATATTATTTTTCATGTAAAGTCGGACAAGTCCAAGCTTGAACTGAAGTATATTTTTCAAGTATTGTCTAAAATCCAAAATAACTTTCAAGTTGCTGAGATGTACGTGTAAAATCGTTATTCTTGTATTAAAATAACAATAAAAATAAATAAAATTACTATGGCCTCATTTAGGGATTTACAGCGATTTTTCAAACTTTCAAATTTATTTTTCTCAATTAGTGTTTTTCTGACTTATCCGACTTTACACACGCACGCCAGAATATATATATATATATAGTACTTTGCTGACTTCCTTGTACACTCACGGTAATAATTGGTTTTCCCCTAATGAGCACCTTGATAAGATATTAACATTTTACCTGCAACTTTGGGAACGGTTTAGCAGGTCCTGCTATCCTGATATAGCCAATGCTTGTAACGAACGATAAGCAGGTTTTATCGGGTTCAAACTTGAGTATATTAAAGTGATATAATACTTATTGCATTGATATTTATAAGTTCGCTTAAGAAGTGCCACATCCTCGATCTCAAAGTGATGACAAAATTGAGGAAAAAAGATCTACAAAAAGCATAAACTTGAAATTTGCACTACCTTTCCCGGCAGCCCACAATCGCCAGTTACTGCATCCGTAATACAGTGGTTCGATCATCAGTGGTTTGAAATTTACGGATCCATGCTTGACTTCAGGCGATACTACTTTCTTTTGCTTGTACATGTTACAAGGGAATTCGTACACATGAACTTTAAACCTTCAAACTTCACTCCGAAGAGCAGAGTTATTATTGATTTAGATCCAAATTCGAAGCATTTTATCAAACTTTATCCAGTCTTTTTCTTTCATGATATTATTATAAATGTTAACTGCAGCATCAATAATACTTGTATCTACACATTCATTTACTTATAACTATATGAAACAAACAGGGGAAATTTTCAATGGAATTATGCGAATAACAAACTTCTTTCACAGTCTCCCATTTTAATGCAGCAAATAAGGCCTGATAGAAACCGGATAAATAGTCCGATGGTAAAATAATAGGAAAAACAAAGGTAGGAGATTTGAATCCATGACAGATAGGAATGTGTTTTCTTCTTTCTTCAGTAAAATTAGGAAATAATAAAAATAAATAACGGGTAATTGCAACACATGAGACAAGTCAGAAAAAATACAACATTGAAATTGTGATAAACTGACACTGCACGCAAAGAAACACCTTGCTTCATACGAAAGTATCCCTTGTGTGAAACCAGAGCCGGAGTTAATCCGATTAGATTGATTGCTTCCAGTCGCCATGCCCCCTTCCCCGCGTTAGAATGTAACATACTCTCGGCTTGTCAAAGTCACACAAGAACCGCATTGTAATATACGATTTAAAAAAAAAAAAAAAAAAAAAAAAAAAAAATTCCAGTAACTGTGGTTATCGGAGAAAGGAGTTTTCCCAAGTTGAAACTCATCAAAACTTACTTGAGTTGATCAATTCAGCAAGGAAATTTGAACAGTTTGGTAAATTTGTCCATTGAATTTAGTCTATCAAAACTTTGAACTTACACAAAAATCTAAAAGACTTTGCAAGAAAAATGACTTTCTCATAACAAAAATGAGTATTTATTTTTAATAGTGCATTTTTCATTTTTTTTATAAACAAAAATAAGTGATTTTCTTAAGTAACAATTTCACAGTCACTAGAGTAAATGATACTATGACCATATGCTTTCCAGAGATGATATAAAAATATTGTTAGTTACTCGTCACTCTTATGCTTTTATGCATTCCATTTTTCAGTATATTAAAATGTAAATTGCATCTGCTTAGTCTATTAACTTCCATGCATATTTCAAGCGCACACTTTGGTTGCTTTCAATTCCATCGCAGATACACACACACACACACACACACACACACACATATATATATATATATATATATATATATATATATATATATATATATATATAATCTGTTACAGACACCCTAAGTCCGGCCTTGTGTGATACAATAACTATCAGCTTTAGTCAGTATTTGAAATGTGGATAGAAATCTAGACCCTTGAATATATTTCTTATACCATGAAAAATGTTTCCTTATTGGTGTGGATTCTAAAAGTCTTCGATTGAAAATATGTATTTTTATACAAGGCAATAAAAACTTCAAACAAATAAATAATACCTTTGTGTATAAATCGTAAATATATTGTAGTTATTTAGAATTTGTCATATGATTTACATCATGAAGGTCGTGCTAGAAAAAAAGGGAGATGATGAACGAGGCTACAGTTGATGAACGATGCTAAAACAGAAAAATCGTCTGTGAAAATGAAGAGGTCAGAGTGTATAAAGCTTCTTTCTAGCGGCAAATGATCTGTTAATAATGGCATAATACATGTGATTACGATAATGATGATTCTGTGGTTTAGAAACCTCGAAGGATTATTGCCAGAGAAACAAAAGTTATTGAGCGAATTTTGTTCTACATGAAGCCAAAATATTAAGTAATGAGTTGAATTGATTTTTAGTTTAACGTCTCTTTCATCAGCGAGGCTATATGAAACGTGAACCTACTGTTTAACGTTGAATCGGAACCACATGAGCTGCCACCAGGAATTGGACCCGGATCTCCCATGCCAAAGGAGCGTACGGTAACCGCTTAGCCACGAATGAGCTAAACATATTAAATAGTGATTATAATCTGTACTATCCTGACATCTATCTATACGTGACTTTGTGCCTATTTCTGGGTAAACTTTTTTTTTTTTTTTTTTTTTTTTTTTTTTTTAATTCTCAAAACCCTGCACACACTTTCCATATGAGTAACATGACAATACAAAGTGACGTATGAAATAATTTGAAATTCTTTCTCAGTTCAAACATAGGTTCGTGGGTAACAATAAAATTTTAATTTTTTCTTTCTTTCTTGGGAGAGCTGTTTTATAGTTTGGTAAGATCTCTTCTTCATAACTGTGTTTTGATATTCTAACCTTGGTGTTCCTCTTCCTTATTTTCTTTCTGCATTTCCCTTTATCTACAGGATGATCCAATCGGAGTGCAGAATAATATGGCCGAACGTACTGTTTCATCTTTTTCCTTTTATCTTCATGATCTGTCGTCCTTCATTAGCTTCCTTTAGTACGTCTTTATTTCTTTTCGTTTTGGTCCATGATATGCGCAGCATTTTGCGCCAAGACTACATTTCAAATGCTTTTAGCTTGGATATTTCAGTTTTCTTAATGTCCAAATTGAAATTAACCTATTGTAAATAATTATGTCGTAAGAGATTTCGGAATTGCGAATTGTGAATTACAAAATAATTAGCAACAGTGTTGATTCGAAAAAAAGTAGAAAACGAGACAAGGCTTAATGGTTTTTCGTCTAATCTAGTGAAAATTATGTATTATCTCGAAAATAAATCCTCATCTCGTCTCGTCTCGAATTTCCAAGCGAGAAAAAAATAATACTAATTAAAATACACAAGAAAAATCTAAAGTACTTGAAATTTTCCCATTCGGATCAATATGCAACAAATCTCGCAAGTTATGGTGGAAGCAACTGACAAGCGAACAGAACGGATAATGAACGGACATTTGCCAAAGCCATATTTTTCTGTCTCTTTGAGCTAACTAACTTTGAGATCAATAATTTACTTTACGTTTTGTGAAATTTCGATGTTTTGTTGCTTATCAGTAAGAACCTCATTTTACACATTTATTTTATTTATTTATTTATTTATTTATTTGCCAAGTTCCAGATACATCAAGGCAGCCATTTTACACTGAAACTATATAACACAGAATATAAAATTAACAATAACAAGTGTAATCAAAAAGCTATATAAAGGACCATAAGTGCAGCAATAACAAATTTAAATAAAACTAAGGTTCTATAAGTGTAGCAATAATTTCCCGTCGGAATACATTCTCAGATTTAAAAATATCCACGTCAGAAGCAATGGAGTTAAATTCAGAAGCCAGTCTATAGAACGAAGAACGCTGAATAATTGATAATCGAGGCGTGTTGCAATGAAGTAGTTCACTATTTCTAGTTCTTCTTGCAGGTACCCGAATATTAAATTTAGAGATTAGTTATTCAGTTCTAAGTTTCCCGTTTAGAACTCTATGAAGAAACATCATATCAAGTAGCATGCGACGAGATGAAGGTGTACGGATGCCAAGAACAGTCAACAATTCAGGTTTACTTAAACAGCGTACAGAAGGTATTCTTTTCCTGACAATGGCAAGAAAGAAATTTAGAACTGAGTCAATGCGAGAGAGATTTGATACGCTAGCCATACTCCAAATGGTGGAACAGTACTCTATTTTGGTTGAAATAAACGTTTTATAGAATATACTTAATGCTGTAATATCTCTAATCTCTGTAAACCTGTACAGGAGACCTAATAATCGCATAGCACTCTTGGTCAATGGCATCAATGTAATCAGTAAACAGAAGTCTTTCTTCGAACACAACCCCGAGATCCTTCTGAGATGAGATGAGAATCCACATTTTGAAAACATAGTGAAGAAAAAGATTATACCCAAAATATATGTATGCAATTATTTAGTACTCTCTACAAAATTATACAAATATATTATAATATTATTAATTTGATCACCATTTTGAAAAAGAAAAGTGGGAATGGGGTTGATAAGCATCTAAGGTTTGAATACATGGGTCACAAGTTTTTACAAAGACGCTGGTGTCAGTTTTTTTTAATGCAAATTAGCTCTATGCTACTAAGTTTCTTATGTGACAAGTAAGTTTTACCAGCTTTTGTGTTAATGTATACAAGAATAAATTAATGTAATATTCACTCGATGTCAACACTTAGCTGCTTCGTGACAATACGAGGGGCGGAGGGCCAAAAAAACCAGATTTTTGTTCTAAAAAATAATTTATTAAGATTTTACAACATTCTTTCTGTTTCGTTCAAGGTATTCTCCAATAGATGGGATGCATTTCTACAGTGTTCTTTCTCACAATTTGGAACATCTGTGGAACTTTGATATCGTCCAGTCCCTCTGCGAAAATCTTTATACAGCTTCCACATCACCTTCGAGTTTAGATTATTTTCATTGTCAGGAACAGAAAGAGTCATACGGGGCTAGATGTAGCAAATATTGAGCATAGGAAACGATTGTCGACTTCTCAGACCCCAAATAGCAGCTCATGAACAAGGCCATGTGTAAAGAAGCGTTGTCATGATGAAGGAGTCAGTCACCTGATTGCCAAAGTTCCGGGTGTTTCCTTCGCATATTCTCCTTCAAACGTCTTAAGACTTACAAATATAGACGCTGGTTAACAGTCTGACCAGGCAGGATAAATTTCCGCCCCACAATTTCACAAGCATAAAAAAAAAAATATATAATGATCATTGTCTGAACATTCGACATCACTTGTCTTTTTTTCATTTTTTTTCTTTTTTACCTGGAATCGGGTTTTCCGCTGGCTAGACCCTTGCTTGGTTTCGGGGTCATATTGGTAACATCAACTCTCATCATCTGGAATGAACTTGGTTAATAATTTGGATCACTTCCAATCTGATTTTTTAACTTCTGGCTCAAGTTCAATCGATTAAAAAAAAAACAATCCTGTGTGAACAGCCAAGGAACAAACTTAGCAGCAACACGTCTCATTGCTAATATTCAGTCAAAATCCGATGGCACGAGCTCCAACTTAGTACTGCCTGTTTTGAAATTTTGTCGATCGTGAAACGACTATTTTGTTGATTTTTTGGTGGTTTCTTTTAGTTTTCGTCGTCTCGTCGTGAGAACTCTCATCTCACCACTTTCAAAAAAAAAAAAAAAAAAAAAAAAAAAAAAAAAAAACGTGTGTGGCTCATAGCATCATTTTTCAAATCCTGTTGAAGCATTTGGTAAGATTCGATTGCCGACTTTTCAAGCTGGAAGCCAAATTTCAAACATACTCCTTTTTCTTTAAATCTGCCATAACGATTTCGCGTGCGGCAAACGAGAACAGTTCAATAAAGTAACACTACAAATCGTTAGCCTCTTACGCTGCAGACGACGCTTGGCAACTGATTTGGAAAGGTCTCTACTAGACCCACCTAGCTTGAGAACTCTCTACTACGTCTGGGATCACAGAAACTTCGAGGACACTTACAATTCCGCTCATACTACTATAGACATACTCTCATCCCAAATGCGTTTTACCTCACGATCGTCAACCTAACGCTTCAGATGGTTAGGCTACACTAGAGACCTGCACGGGCCGGGCCTGGCCCGAGGCCGGAAGCCCGGCCCAGCCCGCGGGCCGACTCTATTATTTCTTTGGGCCGGGCCGGGCTTGGGCGGGCCGACACTGATTTCTCTTCAGGTAGGGCGGGCTGGGGCCGATTAATTACAATTCTTTAATAATTATTGACATTCGTTAAACGATAATTAGAATAAAGGCAAACGTTGAAGAAGTGTGCCCGTGAAAATGTTACAAAATGAAACTTGGAAAATTTATCGGGCCCGGACCGGGCTTGGACCAAGAATTTAAAAAAACTTATCGGGCCGGGCCGGGCTCGGGCCGAAAATCTCTAAAACTTTTCGGGCCCTGGCTGGGCCGGGCCTACGTACGTTCGGGCTGGATTGGACTCGGGCCGAAAAATTCGGCCCGTGCAGGTCTTTAGGCTACACCCACAACCATCACTGGTCTATTTGTTTGTCGTTGTTCCGGATCATTTACAGGTTTATATAAGATTATTGTCAAAGAACTTTATTGATCGCATATTTCGATTTACAATTTTTTCCCGTTTGCTTCATATATGTGTAAATCAATGTTCAAAATGATAATATTTATAATAATTTCATGACAAAAAGACTGGAGAAGATTTTATGATTTTTTTCATACGAAGGTCTAAATCCACGAAAGCTCTGTTCCTCGGATTGAAGTTTCAAGATTCACCATTCAGGAATACGAATTATCTCTAAATTCTGAAATAGTTATGTCAGGATACCAAGATATGCTACAGTGATTCCAAACTATGCAAGTACAACATTCTCATGTCATCAAGGTACTCATTAAGGGGCAAGACGGTTAATTCCTTCGGTGTAAAAGTAATCTTTAAAATATCACTACTACTGAGTCTCCAGAAGATTCAAAAATATACTGTGATGTCTCAAAAGTGAGGATCGAGCATTTGTATACTGTACAAATGAGGGTAATTGTATTTCGAACGTGGTAGCGAGTGATAAAGAAAGGATTGTCTTTTGGGTGGAGTTCGAGTCCATTGGCTCCCTGGTAACCGCCATATTGAATACATCTTAAATTTTTTACGGGGCATATTTTAGAAGTAGAATTCGCTCAGAAAACGGTGGTGAAATTTGATTTGAGTTTAGTGACCCTTTCAATAGCGAGGCTACATGTGATGTGGACCTATAGCTTAACGTAGGATTCGAACCAGATGAGCTACTGCCCGGAATCTAACGCGGGTCTCTCACGCCACACTAGTGAAATCAATGTTGCAACTTCTGAAATGGGTAATCTTGTGTAGATGGTTAAAATTTGTTTCTTTCTTTGTAAATGTGTTTTTATGTTAGAGAGAGAGAGAGAGAGAGAATATCACTGTCAAAAGACTAGAAGTTAATCTGTTAGCTTGCGGCATTAGTTCCACAAAAATTTCCAGAATTCTAAAAAAAAAAAAAAAAAAAAAAAAAAAAAAAAAAAAAAAAAAGTGGAACACTCTCTGATAGAGCTAACAACAAGTTGTACGGGAGTTTTTATCTACAAACTCGATGGAGGAAAACTCAGTTCCTATCTTGTATGCTCAATATCTGATAGGTATCCAACTACATATGTCTAAGCAGAAATGGTCAAAAGTCCTTTAAAACTCACTAAGCAAGTCTCTTAAAAACATCGTGTCTTCCAGGTGGCGTCCACAATATATTTAAGCCTTTTATTGGAAAGCATTGATAGCATTACCATTAAAATATTTAGTTTGCTTTTACGGTTAAACCTTGTTTCTCTGATCATAATTTCGTAATTTTAAAGTAGTGTTGTACTTTTTTTTTTTTTTTTTTTTTTTTTTACAAAGTACAGGGTGTTTATTTCAAAGCAACGTTGCCATAAAATAGGTCTTACGTGTAGCTACTCAGCAGCATTGCCCTATTATGGTGAAATATCGTGAGAATACTCTCAGAAATTACCAACAGTATCCTTGAAGTATTTTCCTACAGAGCAAGAAACCACAAATAAAAAAAAAATAATAAAAAAAGAACTTTCGCTGAACGTAGGAGATAAAGCTTCTACAATACTAAATTTGACTGTCCCCTGTTAACGAAGATTAGAAGCATCTAAACAAACGACCCGCAAATCATGTATATGAATAATGTATGAAATGAATAATGCCAATTAAATGATCACTGAAGTTAGAATTCGTGCGGATAACGCAATAGAATGCGATGTTGCTTGAGAGCAAAACTGCCCAATAAAGGGTTAAGATACAAAAATGTCTTGCATTGTAGTTACAAACGCAGCATCTGGCAGAGGACCCAGATCGCACTAAACAATTCTATGAACGTATGTTAGCAGGATAGAATATTGATCCCGAAACTGCCTACAACAAACTGTTCGTTGATAAGGACAATAGTTTCTTTATTGATGGTGGGGTCAACAAGCAAAACCTACGTTACTGGTCTCTTAACTAACCAAGATGGACGAAGAATAAAAAGACAAAGGAATAGTGATAATATGATGTAGACTTTAGGGAACGCGTCTAATCTGCCCTACTGTACTTAACAGCACTGGCCTATTAGTAGATTTTGGATGAAGTGCAGATGCACGATACTGAAATGTTTACTCGCTCAAGATTTTTTATTATGATTTATAATATTGCTTTATCTTACACCTTCTGTGCAGGATCTTCCAAGGAATCAAAGTGTTCTACTGAGGCGGAATATTAATTGACGTATGCAAGTGATTCTCTATGTGCTGAGTCTATACTCACACAGTTCTTGAACGCGTGGTATTCCTAAACTTAACTCTCTAGCTGACACTATCCAGGCTCTTAATTTTCAGTTTGATATATGTATGTTAGGATTAGGAATTAGATTTTTGGGCTTTCAGTAACGACGACCATGTTAGTTCATCACGTCTAACGGATGACGTCGGCGAGCAGACTATTCGAGGAAAGGGAAGGAAGAAAGGATTGATGAAGGAAGAAAGCGTCCTGGGAACTGTAGGTACCGTCCCGGCATTTGCCTGGTAGGAATGCGGAAAACTCAGGATAATCTCACTCAGAATGGCTAACCTCAAAAAGCTTTTACACAATTTTCGAACGAGTGTTCTCACCGGGAGTCGAATCCGGGACTACTCACACCAAAGACGAGAGCGTTAGCGACTGCGCTACCGCGGGCCGTGACATATGTATGTTGCTTTGAATCACAGAGGAAAGCGACTGACTTCCATACATTTGTTCTACTGACTTGGTGATCCACCTAACTACAGTAGGGTAAGAACTCGAACCAGTCTTTCCCGATGGTGAGGTTATGTAATCCAGCTCTCTGGAGGCGAGAAATTTTGGTGGGGAATGGATTACACAGTGAGAGGTGATCATGCATGATGGTCTGTGTACCAGATAACTGCATTGGATTCAACCCTGGTCATTGTCCAGACGCCATGCTAAAAGTAGATGTGATCCTTCGTAACCTCGGTTTTACATGAAATACATAAGAAAAATTCTTAACTCGAACCAGCCTTCGGCAGAACGCTCAGGCAAAAAAAAAAAAAAAAAAAAAAAAAAGTGATATGGAAACGTGACCTGTTCTTAAAGAGTGAACCAAACATGATTTACGGGTTACAATTCAGATGAGTTGACATATTCTATTGTCGAAAAATTGCCGTCAAAGTTATACATCTTGGAAAGATTTTTTTTTTTTTTTTTTTGGAAGAAATTTGTGTATTCTGCAATTTCGTAAGGAAAATTGTCTCGTCTCGTCTCACGGGCAACACTACTTACAGGCACGCGCCCAGAAAATTTTGTTGGGAGATTGAAACTTTGCGGGGGGGGGGGTCCAATACTACAAGTCACTATGTCTTTGTCATATTGAACTTGTATTATTCTTCATCCGAAAGGACAATACGTAATTCTAAAAAATATTCCACCAATATTTTCAGAAAAAATGATAGAATTAGAGAAAGAGTACAGATTTATAAGAGAAAAAGTACAAATGAAGTGTAAGATCAAATTTTCATGCTACATCAATCATTTCCCTGTTAAACAATTATAGTTTTACTGAAAAAGTATAAAAATGTGTGTTGAATTGGGTTTAGTTGATTTGATTCGCCTAGTATCAAACTCCACCACATCCACTTCGCTTAGTTTCGAGTAGTCTCGCAAAACGTGCAGTGAAACTCTATATAGACGCATACAAAGTCTCATATTTGAACTAGTTTTTTAGTATGAAATATTAAGCTTTTAACAAAATTCTGTTTCCATGGAATTCCTTTATATCAAACATAGAGCAAGTGATATATAAACCAATTTCTGTTAAAACAAAAAATGGATCTGGCGGTTTTTGATACTAGGCGCCTAAGTTTGAGTTTAACGTTTATGCACCTTTCAGCAGCGAGGTTATATGAAACGGGATCTAGTGATTAACGTGGAATTCGAACCACATGAGGTCTTATGCCAAAGGTGCATACGCTAACATCCTAGCCACGAAGGAGCTCCTAAATGTAAGTTGAGTTTTCTTTGGAGAGGGGTCCGGACCGGGTTGGTGCGCTGCTGACTACTTATCAGAAGTTTGCACAAACCAGTTTAATTGTCGAAGCAACCTTACCATGAGTATAGTACTCCCGCCGAGTCGTGAAGCTTGGGCTCTAAACCAATCATAGAAATATTTTGCTTGAGCTCCAACACATCGGAAAACTTCGGTACAATCCGTGGAGCCGCTTCCCGAGCGCACACTTGGGGAAACGTCGAACAGCTGAAATTCAACAATAGTGTTGCCAAACTTTGAAGACATAGTAAACGAGTATATATAAAAAAAGCATTTAAAAATTGCCAATAATAACACTGCTCCACAATAACTACTGTAACAGCTATTCTAAAATGGTAACAATAGCACAAATAGTAACAACGAAAATATAACGCAACAAAAAAGAATTAACATAATGGAAATTGACGCCAATCCGACAACGCTGTACTCTCGGGAGGTATTTTCCGTGTAGCGCGAGAGAAGATACTGATAAAATTTGATGGGTGGGGGTTGACGATTAGAACACACCCTCACGATCTATTGGGTGGTGAAATCGGTAGATCTAGGTCAATGAGTTTCTTCACTTTTACCCACTACAAAAATGCAGCCAGTTAGCTTATAAGACTGTGAGAGAGCTAAGTCTCAAAGTTTGAGTGGTAATGTTTAAGCATTATTTCTTCAGTTTCGTGACCCACTTCCTCATTCTTGAACCATTCTCCCCTGTAACCCAATCTGTATTTTACAATCATCAAAAGAATCAGAGCAAAACTAATCTTTTTTTGCCACACACAAACGAATCGTTACAGCCACCCAAGTTTAGAGAGTGGTAGCGTGCCTATATATCTCTAGAGCGACATTGGAATGCGACTAACTGTCGGTGCCAATGGATTGCGGAACGAGGCTTAGAGATGAGTCAAGACTAATGTTTACATTGCAGAGTCAATTTCTATTTAGCATTCCCTAGCTTCCCCGTTCTATAAGGTGCTCTGCGATGATAAAATGTTCTTTTAAATTTCGTCAACAAATGGTCCAAAGCAAAGTAAGATTTATGTGTTAATGCTTTACTGGCAAAGGAATAGTTTCTTTCTTCCTTCGTTTTAAGCGTTTTTGTGATAATAAGAGTGAAGAACATAGCAAAAGAAATTGAAAATTTTATTTTGTAGTGTTCACACTCTACATTGTTTATCAGAGAATGGTCTTTGCAATTAACCCCTTAAGGACTTAATTATGAGGAGATTTTCAGACAAAAAATACCCATATTTTTTTATTGTTTGTTTGAAAATAGAAGAGTACATAATAAAATGTTTCTTCATAAATGTTTCCCAGTGTGTAGAAAAAAGAAGCTAAAAGTCTTGCAGAGTTTTATCCCGAGTTATCTCGGGGCTATAAGAAAATGGTATAGAGACATATAGGTATAAATGAAATGTTCGTGTAGGGACGATATTTATTGCTAAATGATATACATAATGTATTGTGCAATAATAATAATAATAATAATAATAATAATAATAATAATAATAATAATAATAATAATAATAATAATAATAATAATAATAATATAATAATAATAATAATAACAATAATAATAATAATAGAGTTTCAAATTTCCTACTTGGTATCATGATTTTGCATCCCGAGTATTATCGATACAGAGTGATACAGAGAACAACATTAAATTGAACATATAAGCTTAGTGGTGCTGCAGTACAAAGCCGCTAGACACTCTACAATACTCCTAGAGACATCTGTTGAGCAAAATAAGTACTTCGAACACTAAAGACGGCTTCATTCGTGATAAGTACAAAGGAATAAGAAAGTTACAAACCCAACGAGATAACTCGAGAGAAACTAATTACAGTAGAGCGTCGATTATCCGAAGTAATTGGGGGACATGGGTGTTCGGAAAAGTGGTTTGTTCGGATAATCGAACTGTACATGTTTATTTGCCATGCGCGGAGCTCTAAGCTGGCGCAGCTGTTGCTGTGAACAGCTTTGATATTGCCGCTACTTCTACAGCCAGTGCCAAACCGACAGAAGTGTGCTGATTGTTGAAACACAGCGACTGGCGGCTTGGCCGGTCAGCAGCGCCTTATGAAGGCCCCATTAGAAGCAATGTTCCGCCAGCGGTGGCTCAGTGCGGCGACTATTGTGGGAAACTTGGTTTGGGAGTGAGGGGGATGATGGACGGTAGAGTGGGAGAGTAACAGGTGCGAGCGAGTACACAGTTCGGTTAAGCGGTCGTTCGGTTGACCGACGTTCGGATAATCGACGCTCTACTGTACATTTTTTTTAAAAAACGGGATAACACGGGATATGTCCTTAAGGATTTTTAAATAAGAAATATCATATGATACGTCCAGTTTCAAAAGCGGCTCTTGTCCATTTACAGAAATTCCAGAAAACCGAGAAAAACTGAAGTTTTCCACATGAACACACTAAAGTATTCCCAGTTCTAAAAAATATGCAGATCCTACATTTTTTCTAAGTTTTCTGGGATTGGCTGTTAATGGACAAGAACCGTTTCGTAACTGGACGACTCAATTCGTTTCAAAAATACAAAGAATTAAACAAAAGGACATGTTTTTAAAAAGTGAAAGAATATAACAAAAAGGAAAACTTTGTCTGTATCGTAGTTGAAAATCTACTTAAGGGAAATACTGACATACATGTTTAATCTTGCACACACTGTAACATATTTAATGTAGTACTGTATTTGTTTTTACAATCAATAAACTAGCTATTTGAGGTGCCAAACAAAACAATGTATCATTGAACTACCTAAGTGTTATCATTCCTACATAACAGCCCCACGAAATCAATCATTTTTTTTCTCGAAGATCCTGTATAACTATGTGTGTGTAATATGTAGTCTCTGTGTGTATGTGTGTATGTGTATATGTGTGTGTCACCTGAGCTATTATAGAATAAAAGGAAGCTATTTATTAACACAAACAACCCTCTCCTGCGTTATCTTTCAACGCTGAACAATAAAGTGGAGAGGACAGGTGAAATACAAAGTGTCTTTTCTTTAACACATAAATAGGAAAACAAATAATATATATATATATATATATATATATATATATATATATATAAAACGCCGTAATATAAAGGGGGAAATAACCAAGGAAACCAGAGACCGAGTGGTTTGTATCTCACCATTTCTGAGCTTCCTCTTCTTCGCTATTTTCGCGATAGGAGGGACAGACAATGAACGTGAAAAAATCTAAAAAAAAGAAATAAAAGAGAATGAACGAAAGAATGGAGACAGAAAGGATATATATATATATATATATATATATATATATATATATATATATATATATATATATATATATATATATATATGTAACAGTAGAATGTAATCTATCTTTGGATAACAAAAGAAAACTTTCTTCGATTTTTCTTCATATAACAAGAGAGGGCAGCACCATATGTCCTTTCGTAGAGAAGTAGCACAAATAAGTACTAAAAGAAGAGCATTTTCAGTGACAAAGATTTTGTGAAAGATCATATATTTTTTTCTGTCCCTCCACACTACACGTTGTTTTCTTTTCACGCTTAACAAGACCTCACTTGTCTATTTGTGAGTATATGCTTTGTTTTCTTTACTGAAAGAAAAGAAAAGGGCTCCTTCGGTCTTCTAACTTCCAAAAGTATTCAGAATAAGAGAGAAAGAGATTTAATTTCGGTACAGGTGTTCAATTTTCTCAGAGTTTCTTATCACCTACATTAAGTGATAAGTATTCGCGTAACTGACTGTTTCATGATTGCTGTGAATGGAGATTCAAATCACAGAATGATTTACGGTACAACTAGTTAGGCCCATCGAGAGCCAACTCAGGACCCGGGGTTGAGTTATCATATGGCCCAGTATAGAAACTGGCAAACTATATCTCACATATTTTACTAGTTACATTATACTAATTACAATAAATAAATATACTAGTTACTTTACTACCGTTACACTTCATAATTTACAAAAGAACCTCTTGCTTCCCTACTAGCAAAAGGGCTAAAATAGACTCCATTATAAGAGTTCCCAAGCAGGATAATCTTTGTTGCGTTATCGAAGGACATTCTTTACTCTTGCAAGTGCACAAAACGATCTTTCAGCCTCTGCCACAGACGCCGGTAGAGTACAAAAAATAAGAAGAGTAATGGTAACATTAGAAAAATGTTGACTAGTTTTTGGTTAAGAATTGTGTTGAGCAACTGAAATGGTGTTAGAGCATGATTGAATTGCTTGTAGATGAACCATTTCATTAATGATATAATCTGATACATCACCGCTGTACAGTTCTAACCACGTTCTTACTTTTCCCTCAAGTTCATTATTTCGCCACGTTAGATATATCAACAAGAAATCGAATTTTGTATTTAGATCATGTATTGCCCTATAGCGGCAATTAAGATTAACTGTAACACGATTCAGAGTAACAAACGATAATAATAATAATAATAATAATAATAATAATAATAATAATAATAATAATAATAATAATAATAATAATAATAATAATAATAATAACTGACTGAAAATTTCTTTGTCATTCTTTCTGTCTTCTTGCGTCTGCTAAATGTCTCTTGATTATGCGCTTTTCTGGAAAATTTCAAGCCGTTCCTAGATTTCTGCTCACAAGTTTACATTCTTGCAAAATTCTTTTAAAATTTATTGCGTAGTAGTATTAGATATATTACCAAACTTGTAATATTGTTAACTTCGACGTCCAAAGTAATTTCTCCTACTTGCTTGGAAAATATATGTAGCAATTTTCTCTTTAGCACAAGGGATATAATACTTTCTGTATTCGCTGGGCCCGTCGGCCTGCAACTAGTTGCTCTTAGAGTATGAGTCTGTCAGTCTGAGTGTTCTGCGAGAAGGCAAGTTTTAGATCACTTACCGTAACATATCTAGGTGGGAAACCAGTTAGCCAGTTAGGCAGAGTGGAGTAAACTTGTGGTTTAAAAAGTTATGAGGTAAACTAGTAATTACTGGATGGAGAAAATGAACGTGTTGAGAACTAGGATTAGGAATAATGCATGTACAGTCATCGACAAAAGTTCTTTCTGTTTCATGAAATTAGTTTCGTGAATAACTTCAGAATGGAGGGACATTTTGAGTTCAGTTTTCATCAAATTAAGAATAATGTAATTTTCTGAACGTTCTAATTATACCATTGTTGTACGTTCCAGCCATACCACCATTTTTCCCAAAATAAATTTTACCAAATGGAAAGAACTTTTGTTGCTGACTGTACAAGAACAGTTTTGTACAAGACTGTACGTGACTATACAAGATTTGAATTCATTACACAAGCAATCGTTTGTAAATATCAATTAATATTCCTCCGATATAAAATATTCTGACTTAATAAAGTGTCAAAAAGCGAGAATCTCCACGGACGGTGAGAGTCAAGTTTGTAGCCATGGGCTGGTCAAATAAGCCCTCCTCCCTTAAGTGACCTCCTATCACCCCGTAATGAGGTTATATGTTTATTAAGTTGTTTAATAGTTATAGTAAAAGACTGTTTACATGTAACAGAATATGAAAGAAAATATTTTTAAAAAAACAAACATGTCATGTTAAAATAATTAAAACGAATGAAATTAATCACCCACTTTCTGCTCTCATTTGCCTAACTGAATGCCCATAGTTGCAATTTGTTACTATATAATTGTATAACAGTGTCGGAGTTTGATCTTATTTTCTTCTAATGTAAGTATTTGTTTCAAAACCATTTCTACTTGTATTAGCAGAGTTATAAAAATTAACTTTCATAAGCAATGTTCGTTCTCTTATGAATTGATTATTTCCCTACAAGCTGTGATTCTAATTTCACGTAATGCCAAGACCCTGTTTCAATATATTGGAAAAAGATATAATATTAAAAACATAATAATAATGTGTACTTAGTTATGTGTTTAAAATGTATATGTATGGTGAGTTATTAATACTTTACTTATGTTGAAAAAGATTTTTGGTTTGCTTTTAGTATAAAAACCCGGTCCCCTCTGAAAAAGTCATGATCCTCTAGAGAGCAACTTCTTGGCTTCACTTCGTGAGCGTGATTCAACAGGTAAAACTATTATTATTGTCGTAAGAATAGAAAAATCATCGAAAAGTATTCGGTTTAACTTCACGGTGAACTTGTATTAAAACTATCATCATCAGAATCAGGGTCATGTTGGCCAAATGTTCCTTCGTAACCGGATGACAAATATGTGAAAATATTTTCACAATCGTATGGTGGTTCCGCATTGACCCAGTTACACATTAAAATGTAGTAGCCCATAATAAAAGTGAATAAAGCCCACTCTGCATATTGTATATATATAAAAAAACGAAAAAAGTCAAAAAGAGATATAATGGTTGTGGCATGATTATGTAGTAATGTACACACAATATTGAACCTAAAAATAAGTGTAGAAGAGAAGTAAAAATAAAATTAATTTCAGGTTGCATAAATATGAACACACTCTCCAACTATTTATAAACAGCATACGTAATGAGCAGTTATCAGAAATTCCAATTTAATGCTCCAACTAATAGAAACATAGAGATAATATTGACAAATACTCCACAAATAATAATTAACAGCAGTAGATGTTGCTGATATAAAATAAACATATGTCAGAGTGGATTTATTTTACACACACACACACACACACACATATATATATATATATATATATATATATATATATATATATATATATATATATATATATATATATATATATATATATATAAGATAATCATGTTTCTACTTACAAAATGACTGTTGTTACAGTTATAAGCTACAAATATTAATTAATGTGCAGTATTTTTCTGTTATTTCTGATATCTAGTTGTGGGAAAAATTGAAAAGAAATTTGAAGATCAATTGAGGCGATTCAAGTAGTAAGAACAAACTCTATATCGGGTCGATTTTGTTTATATACCCGAAGTAATAATACTAATAACAGAAATTTCAATAATAATAATAATAATAATAATAATAAATTGATAAAGATACTTTTTGTTGAATTCAAAATCAACTTGTCAAACGTAAACTTAAAATACCACTTTTATTACTCAGTGTTGCAAACTAAGAATGGCATAGCATCACAAACATCGAAGTTTCGATAGCATCTAACGCAAATACAGCATAACGGAGATGCACGGATTTATGGACATCAAAAGTACTTTAGTGTTGGATACCATGGACTTGTTTCGAATGAATAGAAACGAAATTGCCAGGGCTTGAAAGTTTTATTATTTTTGAAAACATTTATTTCGAAAAAATGCTTAGATAGGTATAATATCTAGTTACTCGTATGGTTGGTAATAGAAGTGTAAATTATTACTCCGTTTACAGCACTTTGATATCTCAAACCGTTCCGGAGATACAAACATTGCTCAAGTTTGCAACACTACTAATTGCGAGAGCTTGTTGTAATTACAGCTACTAAAAGCTATTACTGCAATGTTATAAAAGAGAAGAGATATAAAAATCATATTAAATATTTTCCACAAATACGTCATTTTCAGCAGGATAGGATAGATTGGAGGGACATGGGTTTAGAAGTAAATGCAGAGAAAACTATATACATGAAAGTGCGTCGGGACCGTAATACAGCAAATTGTGGATTAGTTAAAATATTAAATAATACTTTTGATAAAGTGGATACTTTCAAATATTTAGGATCAATATTAACAGTCGAAAATCATATTTACAAAGAAATTAAATGTTGATTAAAAGCAGGGGATTCGTGTTACTATTCGGTTTAAAATCTCTCGTCGTCGCGAATTCTGTCGAGGAATTTGAATGTTAAAATATATAAAACGATAATCATGGCTGCTGTTCTGTATGGTTGCGAAATATGGTCGCTTACTCTGAGGGAAGAAAATAGACTGAAAGAATTTGAGAACAAGATCCTGAGACGAATATTCGGACCCAAGAGGAACGGAAATGGGAATGGCGGAAACTTCATAACGAGGAACTACATAATTTATACGATTTACCCAACATTGTTAGGGTCGTCAAGTCTAGGAGGCTTAGGTGGGCGGGTCATGTAGCTAGAATGGAAGAAAGTAGAAACGCTTTCAAAGTCTTGACTGGAAGACCAATCGGAAAATGACCATTAGGAAGATCTAGGTGCAGATGGGAGGACAATATTAACATGGATCTCGCAGAGATAGGAATAGAAAGTAGAAACTGGATCCAATTGGCTAAGGATAGAAGTCAGTGGAGAGCTTTTGTGAACGCGGCATTGAACCTCCGGCTTCGAGCAAGTTATCACACCATCCTCTTTGATTTGATAGAAAGCAAGCTAATAGACTCGCAGTGCAGAGTTCCAGTTGTAATCAGCAGTCAAGGGATCTGCAATCTTTGATAAAGTGCACGAGCTGAGCTGTTGTTGATAATTCATTACAAGTGTTCCAATTTTATATCAACAAGAATGTCTAAAATGAAATGCACATTATCTTTCAGTTTGAATAAAAAAGGAACGAATTTGAACTATGAAACTGACTGATAAATTTGCAATGCTACTTTTTTCCATTGTACCCTGTGGGAACTCGGATACTCTCCAACACACACACACACACAAAAAAAATCAAATATATAAGATTTTTTCGAGTGCTTTTACATCTCCAAGAACAGGGAAGATGAGTACGACCTGCTTGGGAGAGTAATGCTCCCCGAAGTACGTTTTTTCGCGCGCTACTCTAGCCAGCTGTTTTACGCGCTACCCTAGGCAGTTGTTTTAAGTTGCACAAAATTTATATCATGGAGTACAAGCCCTGTGGGGCTTTAACCCGTTCGTACTATTACTACTACTTATTTGCACAAGAGTAAGTAAATCACTTTTTTGAGTATTATTTTCATATTATTTTAATTTAAAAAGTGTTATAAAATGTAAAAAAATAAAAAAAACTTCTCGGGTCGGGTTTGAACTCACGCCAAAAGAGATTTCCGTTACTAGCATTTAGTGTTAGCCCACTCGACCACGAAGACCGACAACAGCAATGGTTTGATTTCTGCTATTTAAATGCAATGTGGCAAGAAATGAATAACGCCAACCAATCAAAACTGTGTTTTTCGTTCCTACTTCCGGGAGCATTACTCTCCTCAGCTAGTATTAGATGAGTGAGTTTTTCTCCAGCAAGATATTAAATAAGTTAAAAAGAATTATAATCAGAATTGTGCTTTTGTCTAGGGCTTAGAAATATTTAAATTCAGCCCTGACAATTACACACAACGCAAGGAAAAAAGATCAGCTAAGTTTTCATCAGATTAAACTGACAAATGTAATTTTAGCAAATATAGTCATGTAAGTAAATATTGCTAAAGGCGCGAAGAATATTAAAGGTATCACTGATTTAAATAAAACGAGATTATTTGCATATTTTTTCCAGTAAGGTGTTTTTAATAACACATTATCTTGAGTTTTTAAGGGGATTCTTTTGCAGTTGGAGTGTAAAAATCTTCGCTCCATACAATTAATTGCAAGGAACGAAGAGGGAGAAGTAGCTGCAGCTTAGGAAACTTTTGCCTATTATACTGTTTTCCACGGGCGAATCCAGGACGGACTTGGTGGTGCGTTGGGTTGTAATACAGCTACTTAGACCTACTTTTAAGAGCTCCAAACTCTGGGATGGGTTTTATTTATACATAAAATAAGAAAGTTTCCTCTTCTCGGGGGTTATCGCCCCGATCGCACCCCTGGATCCGCCCCTGCTGTTATTCATAGAGGTACAGTTCATTGGATTGTGTTGGAATGTTAGCTAGGGGGTAGGGAAGAAGCATATCGAAAGTGTCCCATGTTCTCATGGAAAAAAATATGGCAAGCTTAACCACTTCAGGTGGATTGACCCAAGGGAGACTGACATTACTTTGTAAGATTTCCTGTAATTATGTAGCATTGTTTGGGAGTATAAATACGAAAACATTACTCCGCATTTAAATCAATAGCCTAAAACCACAGACGGCGCAGGGTTCAATACTGTTAATCATATTTGTATACGTTTCCTTGTTTTGTTTATGTATTTCCTAATCCTTACATATATATAAAACTACATGAACTGACATAAAATAAAAGGGTACTTCCGATTGACATGGAAAGCTGATATTTGGCATGATTGTAGCTTTCGGGACTAACTTACAGGAGAATTGTCAAAACTGAATATTTTCAATTTTTGGGGGGTCTAAAGGACTCGTGAAGAAATTCCATATGTCATTTAAATGGGCATTGTCTGGACCTATAATCTCATGTTTTAGGTACTAGGAATTGGAATGAAAACTTGAAATTCGGTACGCTTGTACGTTTGTGTTAGCGTTATCTAACTAAATCAGTAAGAATAAAAATTTCCAACTTTAGAGTGGTTTTATGGGGAAATGAAAAATCTCCTCCGTGTTATTTGTGAGACTCCTTTTACACCCCAAAATTATTTGGCACTTCCTTTAGGGCTACAATAATTAAATTTGACACGATTGTAGCTTCTCGGGACTAACCGGCAGTAAAATTGCCAAAAGTGAATATTTTTAAGTTTTAGGGAGTCTAAAGGGGCGATAAAGAAATTCTCCATGTTATTTAAATGGGCATGATTTTGGACCTATGTTCTCATATTTTAGGTACTTGGAATTGTAACAAAATCTTGAAATTCGATATGCTTATATGTTTCTGTTAGCGTTAACTAAGTTAATCACCAAAAGTAAAAATTTCCATTCGTAGAGTGGTTTTATGGGGAATTGAAAAATCTTTCCCTTGTTATTTATATGGGACATCTTCTGCACTCCAAATATTTAGGCACTTCCAGTAGGATTAGAATGATGATATTTCATATGATTCTAGCTTTTTGGAACTAACAAACAAGACAATTGCCAAAAGTGGATAATTTTAGTTTTTAAGGGGTCTAAAGGGAGGATGGAGAAACTCCAGCGTTATTTAAATGGGTGTTTTCTTGAGATACAAAATCTTATCTTTAAGACAGTTGAAATAGGAAAAGAAACTGGAAACTCTGAAATATTGTGGGTTTAAGAGGTGCGAGATCGTAGGCAGAGCAAAGGCGGTGATCAGGGGGCCAAATTCAGGAAATGTAATTAAAGAGCAAATGCACGAAATTCACTCTTGATGCAAAGGCTGATGCATAAGAGATGCGAGGACGAGCAAATTCGAGGGACTGGGGGCGGAGCCCTAGGCTACCCAGGGGATAGTTCTATTTATAAAACTACTCGATGAAGACGTAAAAAAAGAATTTGATAACTAAACTTAGTTCAGATTCGACCAATAGTTACCGAGAATTAAAATACTATATACGACAGGAGTCAAACCGAGCCAAGCCTGTTCCTGGGCGATTTATTCCTTAGGGTAAAGATATGCCAAATATACCTGGCGGTCGAGGACGAGGTTTAAGTCGTGGTCGCAGCCTCGATGATGGCACAAACACATGGATTCAAATGAGAAAATGCATGCCGGAGATACACGCTACATCTCAATGTAACACAATAGTCCCAAACGCAAATCTAGCTGGACAAAAGTCTGTGAGTTAATGTATGACTGCAAGCACTATGTCTACTGATCGTGACAACTAATTTTATTATGTGACAAGTATCGTCGGTATCTTTTACAACATTCTGAAAGATTATTTCGTCATACATGAGAAAAATACGTGATTATGATGTGTGAAGACATGCTGGCAAATATGATAAATGCAAGTGTAAGTTAATGTACATATTTTGTATCAGGAATATGGAAATAAAGTATTATATGAAGCATAATCACAATAATGCAGATCTCAGTCATCAGATTTATTGCCTTAGACATAATCTTCATCATAATCATTATCATAATCATTACCATTATTAGAAGCATCAAATATCTGTATTAACGTTAATGTAGTAGGCCTACGTGGTAAGGGGGACCCTTTGCCTGATCGTGTAGTCTTCTATGTGAACTGGTGATGGGATGTGAAACCAATCGTTCCACTGCGTGCTTGCAACCGGATTTCACCAAATGTCTCTGTAATAGTGATATTGTCTGGGTAGCAGTGTCTTTTTGCTTCCAAAATTGTTTTGTAACTTAGATAAATGTTTGCATTATGTTCCTTAACGAATTAAAATATATTGTTTTTAGTAATTTTGTTATCTACAAATGAATCCAGAGCTCCTTAAGGAATAATTGGTTTCGGCATTTATCTTTCTGTGTGTATACTTTTTTACTTTCGTAGCTCTCTTCGAGGAAGCAATAAGTTCTGCAATTAAGTCAGTTTCCCTTGTGCACACAAGCTGGTTCCTCCTGCGTACGATAATCCTTCGGGTGTATATTTTTCCGTCAATGAAGATACATGTCTTCTTTAAGTTTTATTGCTGCTGGCAGTAAACAGTTTCCTTGCGCGTCCCAATGACACTTGCTCTGAACCATTGGGCACTGGTGAGGGTAATGGTGCAACTTTGGGTTCAATAATGAATACCTTCTGTATCCATGCATCATTTTTCCTGACAAATGTCTTCTTGGATATATTGGCCTGTACCCATTTTGCCTTGGCGTGTGCACAAAATGTGTCACAGCATTTTCTGCTACTCTTTCCCACTGGTCTCTATATATTTTATAGACCGAGTTGTTGATCCACATGTCTATATGCACCAATGTTTCTATTGGCACTCTTCGATTCGCTACACCAGGCTTCAAACAACGCCATATGTGGTATTTGCAAGTTTCCTGATTGGATGGCCATATCTGAAAAGACGAAACAAAATAAAAAGCTGCAGGAAGCGGCAAACAAGTATACTCAAAATAAATAGGCTAAAGATGTAACTACACATACAGTACGTACATAAATCTCCACGGATAATGTCGGAGGTCAAACGTTGCATTATAATATCTTGATATGCTGTATAAAAATATACATGTTACCATAACTTATCAAGTTGTACAAGTAATGTACACGTAATATACATAAATCTAAGCTCAAATCAATCGCCTAATGATGCTTTCAACGTAAAATAATTACATATATAGCCAGTATAATTGTTGTGCCCTAAGTATGTTAGTTCTAATAACTCTGTTCGGCTTGAAACTGCCGTCCGGCCATTTTCAACTTTGCCCGCACCCTCCCCGCCATACCATGTATTGTTGTCTCACAATAAGCACGGTCTCATGGTACAGACTTATCGAGGTATTGAATATGCAACTCTCAACCGAATTCATTGTTGCTACATTTTCGACTTTTTTTCCGGCTAGATTTACGTTTGGGACCACTGCGCATAGAGGTCGATTGTGAATGTGAATTATTGGTCGCGATGATAAACAACCGAGTTTTGGAAGCATCTATGTGGCTCGTGTTCTCATTGGTTCTCTCTAGGCCTCGAAGTGCTACATTGAATATAATCTTCATTTGTTCAGAATTTCGTATGCAAAGGATTGTGTGTATCTATGCTCCAGAGGTTTTCCTGCTCGGTTAAATTTGATTATGAAAGATATAATAATAGAACCACTGAGGAATGTTCCAGCAGTATAGGATAAGACGCACAAACACATAATATGCACGTTTTAAATACAGGATGGAAGAAAATAGCAACTCATATGTAAATGTGAGTTACGGTATTCATGTTTATTTGAAAATTATACTGTAGCTTCTTATTTAATAGGACAGTATAAAATATATAATATACGGGAGAGGGTTATAGGAATGAAGCCCTCAAATTCCGGAATTTCTAAAAAAAAAAAAAAAAGAAAAGAAAAAAGAAAGAAAGGAAAAAGAAGCTAATGTCAGTGATATCTATGCTTAAAACTTTCATTTTCCTCCCAATTCCGAGGTTATTAAAAAAAGGATTTTTTCCTAAGTTCGTTACTGGTATAAGTTAAATAAATACGGCTGTAAAGACAAGCACGTATCCATAGGAAGTCAATGTCGAATAATGGAATTTCAAGGCAAAACCTCACTTGGTGAAGCTATTAAACACCATCGTGAAACTTGAAGCCGTTCCTTTTTTTCGTTTTCTCGCTCTGGTGCTGAAGAGGGCACTTCTTCACGGGTAAATTGAAAAAAGGTAAAAGTTTTTGATTTATTGATAGAGATAGACACAAAGTGAGACTAAAATATTTTTGCAAACCACGAGACAAGACTTTGTCATTTCTGATGCCTCGTTTCGCGTCCATGCCTGTTTATAAACTGTTTGGTTGTTTCAATTTCAAAATTTGGTTTCGCAGTTATTTTTATGGTGTGAACCAATATCCTAAGTCAATAAAGAGTTTAAAGGATCAATCCTCCCCCCGCCCCGAAAAAAATCCTCACACACATCACAGCAATGTGTCTCCTTAAACTGAGAACTTATAGTGAGGACGCGACTTCTTCGCTATGTGCGCCCTTCATACATCGTAACCTAGAAATCGAGGTAGCGACCGCAACTTAAACCTCGACTGCGAGGCATCTTTGGCATGACTTTACCCTTAGATAATGAACTCCTTGTCAAGCAAACTTCGTTTAGATCCAGACAGTATTTAGCCTGAAGTAACGTAACACATATTCACACACACACCGGGTACTAAAATTGCTAAAAAAATGATATGGAAAAAAGTAAATACAGAAACGTATAAGGAAGAGTGGATAGTTCACGTGTATAGAGAAGTATTTTGAACCCATGTACGATCACATAGCGTGACAAGAATAGTTGTCGATTTCTGTATCAACCATTGTAGTTATATTCGTAAACTGCTATTGTGTCGTAAGCATTAGATACCAATGGAATTTTATCCTTTTCCTTCCCTCTCTCTCTCTTGCACTCACTGCCTTGTTTGCATATTTCCCACCCAGACAATCACTCTTCTTATTTTCAAATGTCTTCTTGTGTAGAACATTCTTCTTTCTTTCTAGTCGCTTTCCTTCCGTCGCGTTTCCCCTTTCTATCGAAGTCCAACAATACATTCAAAGATTGCTTTAGACATCATAACAATGCATGAAGAATGTACCACCCGCTTGGATTCTGCAATACCCACTTCTATTTGACATATATGAATATTTTGTTTCATTTTCTGCAGAAATAGATGTGAAGGAAATTACATACTTTCAGGTTTCCAGGCCGAGTTAAGATTATATTTGTAAAAACTAAAAAGGAGAATGACAGAAGAGAAATTGGACCTCATGCAGGTAGTGTTTAATCATTTTTGTATACGCAACGAGTTTGCTTGAGGGCGTAATAGTTTATTTCTTTTATATGGAAATTACATGCTATCAAATTTACACAACAAGCCACAAATAGACTTTGTATGATTACTGGAATTTTAATGATTTCGTTTTATTATTTTTCTTCTCTTCAAATCTAGCTAAATCTCACTTGGTTTTCCAAAACGAAATTGTATTGTATATGAACTAGTGATTGAGCCTGAGCTTTTAGACCACTGTACGTACTGAGAAAAGTCCGTTATCCGGAAAGTGCTTTATTATACAAATATACGGAATCCATTAAGTTTACTGCGGAAATGTGTACAGAGCATAAGTTATCCATATGCTTATATACAGTATATTGCCGCATGCCACCACTTAGATGTTACATAATGCCGATGCAGGACGTATACGTATGTTACATAGTCACTTATATTTTACATGCGTAAATATGTATTTGAGATCCTGATTGCCTATATACACTATCAACCAAAAAAAAATCACTTGTCAGTCTGCTAGGACATTGCCGTAAGAAATCTAGAGCAACATGCATTACGCCAGTCATTTGTTTCGGTGCAGAAGACATCATCAGTGATCGTGCGTCCGGCGATGCATCAATCTTGTCAAACAAAACAAGTACACTGCATTTCCGAGTGGACGGACTTAGGCGAAAGGGTTTTAGAATTTGTAAATTAAAAGGAATCAGTTTCATTATATACATCTGTAATTTATTCAACAAATAACTAAACAAATAGCATATATATAACGACAACTAACGAACCGATTTCTTTCGGAAACTGTTTCATGTAATCACGGTTTAATGTCGGAAGATGAAAGTACATTAGTAGTATAATTTCTCATAACTTTAGTAATTTAGATCAAATTTATATTTCAAATTTCGTCTTGATAGGTTACTTCAAATAAGATTACCAAACCAAAGACTACAAATCACATTCAATTTAAATATAATAGGAATCAGGGCAACCAGGGTCATTTCCCAAGTGGGCGACCAATACTCACTACAATGTTCAATTCAAATTACAAAAAAAAAGGTTAAAATTTAGAAATTAGTGAGTATTAATCACAAACTAGGAACTAATCCCAGTTCCTAATACAAGCCACATAATTTACACTTTTCACTTTTTCATCTTCTCGACACAATATTGAAATAATTTCAAGCACACAACTACAATAGATGTCAACTCGTCCCATTACCTTGTCTAATTACAAGGTTCGATAGGTCAATTCAAACAACATAAGTTCGTAGGTAGCAGCACTACAATCTATAGAAGCAATGTTCATCAATGTTTCCATTTCTATACCCAGAAAACACGTACGTGTACAACACATGTGCACTATCCATGCATAAGCCGTACATGTGCACATGTGGATTTGTGTGGATAATGAACACATACATAACCCGTGCATAAGCCGTACACGTGAATTTGCGTGGATGAAGCACACATATATCACCCGTGTATGTGCGCATGTGCATTTGCGTGGGTTATGCACACGTACATAACCATTGACTAAGTCGTGCATCTGCACATGTACATTTGCATGGATAAAGCACACAATTATATAACCCGTGCCTAAGCCGTTACGTGCACATGTGCATTTGCATGGATGAAGCACATTTATATAACCCGTGTTTAAGCCGTTATGTGCACATGTACATTTCTATGGATGAAGCACACATTTATATAACGCGTGCTTAAGCCGTTATACAGAAGGTCGATCGGCGTATATGTATCCAATTTTACACCCGTACCCCTGATCACAGAAGCGACCGAACCAAGTGGTTAAACGCGTGTGCTATACCTGGAGGTCCATTCTATGGTCTGCCAAGCGAAACTGTGTATTGTGTGCATCATGGCTCCAAAAATGTCATCATGACGCCAAATATTCGGTTTCTAAAATTCAAAAGCAGTGCAAAGAAAATGGTTGTGCATTGGGTTCGACGACTATCAAGAACATAATCAAGCAGTACAAAAAAGAAGACATACCAGGTAAGCATTCACCCACTAAGGGGTCGAGGAAGCGAGCGTGTACCACAGTGACTCCACAAGTAGCTCAGAAGTTGCGGCGAATGGCCTTACAAGAAAATCCCCTTCCACAACGTGTGATGGCAGGTTGACTCCACATACCATAATCAACTGTTAACCGCGCCCTGAGTGGGAAATTAAACCTTGGGAGAGTCTTTAAAAGTCATGGACATTACCTAAGTGCGGCCCATCGCCGTGAGAGAAAGACCAACAGCAGGCGCCTCTATGAACGCCATCTATCTGGGGAAAAGTGGAAGTTTGTGGTCACACTAGATGAAGCATGGGTGTATCTATCAGATTGTAGCAAAATTCGCTCGATAACTTACACTTCGCGAGATGCAAAAAGCCGTCCTGCGTTCATCCGTCATTGCAAAGCAACTTTCTCGAAAGGATTTATGGTTGTCGCCGGTTACTCTTATCAGGGTAAGTTAACAATTCGTCAGGTACCTAAAAACTGTAAAATCAACTCTGCATTCTTTCAACAACATATACTGACCCCAATTTATACAGAAGATCTGCCTCGTTTGTATGGGCATGCCATAAAGCAAGTGTCTATGCATATGGGTAAGGCCTCCTCACATACATCTCGTTCTACCCAGAACTTTCTGAAGCAGATGGAGACCGACACCGGTATTCGTGCTATTCCATTTCATGATATACCGTACCAGTGAAATCACCAGATGCCAGTCCCATGGATTTCTGCGGGTTTGGTCTACTGAAAGGGCACTTTCTTCTCGTTGTGTCACTACTCTCGGGGGCCTGTGGAAAGCCTGCCGGAAGGAATGGGAGAAGATTCCATTTCCTGTACTTCGTCGTAGTCTTCTACAGTGGACGTTACGGTGCAGGGCTATTGCCAGAACACATGGCCATCACATTGAGGCCAACCGATGGTGGTCCCATGGATTTTCGTAAGGTTAGTGCTATTTCAAAATTGGACACATATACGCGGATCGACCTTCTGTATACACATGTGCATTTGCGTGGATGCAGCGCACGTACGTAACCTGTGCTTAAGCCGTTATGTACACATGTGCATTTGCGTGGATGCAGCGCACGTGCGTAACCCGTACTTAAACCGTTATGTACACATGTGGATTTGCATGGATGAAACACACATTTATATAACCCGTGCTTGAGCTGTTATGTACACATGTGCATTTGCGTGGATGAAATACATTTAAATTACCGATGCTTAAGCCGTTGTGTGCACATGTGCATTTGCACGGCTACTGCACGTGTGTATGAGACGTCCATAACACTGTGCAAGTGTATACTTTTACTTTCATTATTTTACAAGAAATTGAACCCCCTCAAGAAATTGAAATTTTATTACCCATGCTAAGAATTGAATTGGATTGAATTTGAGTTATGTGTTACGTTCAACAGCGAGACGATATAAGACGGAGATTTACAGCTTAATGGAGGATCAGAACCACATGAGTTCCCTCCGGGAATCGAAATAAGATCTTCCACGCCAAAGGCACGTATGCTATCCACATAGCCACGAGAGAATTCTCCATGCAAAGAATCCATGTGAACCACCCAAATATACAAAAGTATATACCTAAGTCCTAGATAAGTTCATAATCTATCACGTAACAATACATATTAATTACGTATTTTTTGATAAATTTTTACCCATATAGGGATACAAGCAGGAGCAATTAATCTTGTATATTCAGCTATTTTGTATATTTACCCAATTTTGCTTTTCACAATTCCCAAATTTAACAAGTGGGTCAATGCATCTCTCCTGAAATTTAAAAGAAAAGCATCAATGTACACATATACCATGAATAAGAATGGGCCTCTCTACTAAACAATATAACATGATAAAGCGTGAACATAAAGGGTACAATCGGCAAAAAAACTCCAAAATTTGAAAATTTTGCTACTTTTTTACCCAAAGAACACGACACATAGGACTATCTAAACATGTGAAAGTAGTTATTCGAGACGTATATGACAGTTACCAAATTTTGTTTCTTGAGAACTCCTAACGTTAAGTGGTGTGCCAATGTACCTCTCCAAAAATTTAAGATGATAACATCAATGTATCTATGTCGTATGAAAAAGAATAAACTCCTGTATCCCTTTCTGGCTCTTGGCTTTTTGGAGTATTTTTAGACTTTCAGTCAAGCATCAACCAAGGACCGTTCGGGGTAAGGTACTAAGACCCTTTACAAATATTTATTTATTCAATTCACCATTGTACATTTTACTTAAATATCATATTTATATTCCACACATATTTATATCTCAAAATCTCAATATATATATGTACAGGGTGTTTCAGATAAAACGCCCAGTGCTTATAAATCCGAAACGGCTGAGAATAAAAAGATGAAACAAAAACTGAGATAGATAAATGTCATAGGGCACATTACATGGTGTTGTTGTGGTGACCCCCAGGGCTCTCCTTCAAGGGGGCCCAGGGGCCAACTTCAAATTTTCAAATGGGAACATGTATTGAACCATACCTCGTTCAATAGTCCTTGAAAAACAAAACAACTTTTGTAGGAAACAATTTTCAATTTGGGCCGCCGTTTTCAAAATGGCCGCAAAAAGTGGGTACTGTATCAGATAAAACGTCCAATGCTTATACGCCTAAATCAGAAACAACTGAGAATAGAGAGATGAAACAAAAACTGAGATAGGAACGATGATAAAGCATATCAAGTGGTGTTGTTGTGGTGACCCTCAGGGAACTCCGTGAAGGGGGCCCAGGTGCCAACTTCAAACTGATACAGGACTTTTTGCGGCCATTTTGAAAACGGTGGCCCAAATCGAAAATTGTTTCCTACAAAAGTTGTTTCGTTTTTCAAGGACTATTGAATGAGGTATGATTCAATACATGTTCCTATTTGAAAATTTGAAGTTGGCTTCTGGGCCCCCTTGAAGGAGGGTCTTAGTACCTTACTCCGAACGGTGCTTGGTTGCTATAGTTCCGAAATATCCGATAAATGTAAAATGTAAACATTAGAAAATACCACCGCATGATATATACTGTATATATTCTTTTCAATCTTCCTGATATTATTAGGTAAAATATGTAAGAACTCACATTATCTGTATGAAACTAACTGCATGTAGCATGAGATTTAGGCATGTCGTCGTAACCCCAATGTATCCTTAAATCAATCCTCAAGCTAGTAAACTGAAATCCTTCTGTAAAACTACATTTCGATTCCATCCCTCCCATACGAATCCTCAAACCTGACCAGCGTTTCCACCTCAGTAGTCGTGTTCTCAATACAAACGAAAATCCTTCTGAACTTGGAAAATTATCGTTCTTACATATACATTGTGTGAACCTAACGTTAAATGTGTGCACCTTTTAGTATAAGGTGATATTAATTGAAAGATCGCCCATGAATAGGATAGTAAGTGAATGACATAATAAGTAACATTAGTCATCGTAATATCAGTGACGAAACTCCGTTCTCTTAACCCTAGAAATGGGAGAAATGTTTTCGATAGACACTTCGACGAACAGAATATGTGTCAGTTACTATGAGTAAATATAATCTTACGTGTATTTATAAGAAATGAAATGAAGTGAAATGTATGGACACCAGAAAGGGTGCTTTGATAATACATACAAAATTATAGCTCGTCTAGAGCTATGGGAGAGGACTCGTATAATTACTTTAAAAATTTTTCATATATGAGATAAAGACTGATTTCTAACCCTCACTCATCATATTGTAGACTGTAATTACTTAGGGACTTATATCGTATTTACCGAAAGTTAAATAAAAATATTTTTTTTTCCATTCCTTTAGTGTTTCTTAATACATATAAATATATGTGTATATATTCTTGCATTACTATTGTTCAATCTTGTGTGGAGATTGACATATTTACAGAAATGTATGTTTATTGCATGTTTATAAAATACTGTGTTTAATTTCTCCATAGATGTAATAAATGTTCACCAAATTGTAGTTAGATGGTTTCTTTTAAACTATTTTCACCCATGTCGATACGCTGTCCTGTATGTATGTGAATGTGTATGAATGAATGATAAATTTAGTTTTAAGTGGTACCATTTAATATTGATTTACTGTGATAGTGTTCATGATAAACGTGTAATAGCATGTTACATGTATTAGTGTATGACGGAGGTCATGAAAGATAACTAGTTCTAAAGTAGTCTAAATCGGCTCTGGGAGAAAAGCCAAAATAACAGAATTAGCTTGAATAACAACGGTCTTTTCAGAAATCTCAAAACTTCTATTTGTGAAGAATATATACATTACTTTAAATTTTTTCTTGGCTGATTCAAATCTGTGTTCGATCTCCATTACAAAATTTCAAATACTGGATAAACGTTATTTAACATTTCGAAATAATAGACAAACAATTAAATTAAAACTTATCGTCACCTGAACTGGGTTAGGGTAACTCCCACTTGTGCAGTTGCTTGGATCCAAGTCGGGGTAGTATGAGGGAACATTTGTCTCTTCAGGGCCACTTCAGAATTGATCCTCAAGTAATAACCTTCGAATATGAATCACCTTTTAATAACTATTCAATTTCCTTTACCATATTTCCATAATTATTCAGTAATCCTTCATCCCTAGTTTCTTCTCCCTTTCTCCCTTTCCTCTTTCTCTTTTCCTCCTTTCTCCAACCTGTTTCACTTCTTTCTCACTCTTTATTTTTCTCTTTCTAATAAAACTGAAGAGGGGTTGTGACTGGGAGTTGTCGCTATAGACACGGCCATTAAATTGGTTTGATGTTTCTCTTCGGAAGTCCGATATGAATTAGTTAAGCGTAAAACATACATATGTAGCAAGAATTCATTAATTCAATTTAATTCATTTTTTAATTCATATTTACTAAATTACCTGATTTAAGATTTAATATATAGCGACTATCCTGTCCCATTCACGATGATCTATTTCATCACGAATAATAATTATAGCATATTCGAATTTAGTATTACGGATCTGAAGTAGAAGCGACAAGTTCCTTTCGCCAAACTAACTTTCATGTAGCCAAGTTGCGTCTGTCATACTCAGAGTAAGAGCTAAGAGGTGGCCATGCGGGCTCAGCTCCCCTACCTACATTCTTCCAGAAAATCTGTGTTTGTTAGATAAATATATGTTCAAAAACGTAAGCAGTCAAATATGCAAGATGAACCCCCGAGTTAGCTGCTGGAAAAATATCTCATCCTTCCTATTGTTTGGTATTCTGGCTAAGGATCTGGTAGTATCATCTGATTTGATTTGTTTTTGTGTTTAGCGTCCCTTTCAGTAGCGAGTCTATGTAAGAAATGGATTAACAGCTTAACGTGCGATCCGAACCACACGACATACCGCCGAGAAACAAACAAAGTCGAAGAACGCTAACTGCTCAGCCATGGGGTTGTTCGCTAAATTCATCAATACATAGACAAAGTAACCGTTATTGCCAGAAATACAGTTTATATGTAAGATTTCTTGCTTGTATATGGAATGAAGGCGCTAGAATAAATTAAATTTGATCAAATGAGACATTAGTCAGTGATACGAACAGACGAAAAATCACATTTCGTAGGATCGTTTGATATTTTTCCGAAAGGGATAAAAGATAATTTTCATTAAAATTGGCAATATACACGGTGTTTCAAAACAACACCGACAACGTTAGGGAGGTGATTCCTGACACCGAGATAAGACAAAAGTATAGGATAATCTGACTGCACAAATGCTTCCTTTCGGAATTATAGGCTTCCGGAAATATGAGAAAAATGAACTTTAAAGGTCCATAGCTCCAAAACTATGGGTTATAGCGTAGTCGGGCGGACACCGTGTTTGTCCACTACAAAGTCCACTTCGTGCGACCTGGGATCGAATCAGGGACTGTATGCATCACAGGTGAATGTTCTAACACTGAGCCACCGCAGTCCCCAATATCGATTTCAGTTTCCATATATATGTATAGATTATTATATTATTATAGTATTTATTATGTTGTTTAATCAAAGGCGTTTCTGATTTTGTTAAACACAGATATTTAACAACTATGTTACGATAGCTCGATTGCAGGTAATAAGATATGATTTTAAGTACTAGTTGAAGTACGAACATTGAAATTATATCGTCAAATTGTAATATTTTTTCTTTCGTGATGTCTGTTTTCACAATATAAGCAATAGATATTGCAGACACTGTAGAATAAACGTTTAAACACTCTCTCGGAAGGTGTCTTTAGAAAAGAAATCATATTTATTCTTAATCGTGAATCTCGTTTTTGTCTAGTTTCAAATAAACAATCCTTCGACACAATGATATTATAGTATATTATTCATATGAATGTTTTTATCTGAGTGCCAAATCCTTCCTTTTGGCAGTCAACAAGAGGCATTCCTTCTGGTGACGGAAGAACTAACAATATGATAAAGAAACTGAACGCGCAGATGTTACATTGTATTTTTCACATAAGATCATCCCTCCCTCCAAAAGAGAAAAGTAATATTAATGTTCTACAACAGTAGATGGGTATTCTACCAAGGTCCCCGTATGCATATGTTTGTCTATGTAATGGTCTGGTTAAAACTACACAAAACATGCATTTGCTTATACGTAGCAAAACACCTGTTTCGTTTATAACAAATGAAACACTTTGTCATAATCTCTTGGCTACACATAATATAGTGATGAGCTGCACGAGTCGTGTGTGTTATCACTCATACTTTATACAAGAAGAACACACATGCATGCCAAATTCCATCTATGTTGTTTTGGATGCTTAGCTCATGTTACGTTCCACAGATCAAACGTTTTGTGAACGTATACCAAGTGTGATATACTCAAATATATATTAACAGACAATGTGTGAGGCATTGTCCTTTGCGTTGTTGCTAATGTACATACTTTGCTTAAAATAAACTATATTTGTCTTCATAAATAGCTTCTAATACAAGACACAGTATGTTACTGACTGGACATACAACGGTAGAAGTTTAAATCAAAATCCTGAGTTGGAATACCTGTTACTGTAGTTGAAATGTCATGATGTTAAATAGAGTATGTTCTATGCACATTGGATAATAGCTAAGGATTTTGATTTACTAAAATTTCTTTGTATATTTACTCTGTCTGTTCGTGTGTCCGTTCGGGATACAAGAAAGCTCAAGAATTACTTGATGGGTGATCGTCTTTTGGCCAGAATGTACGGAGTCAAAAGTTAAGGATTGATGTCGCCCGTGAAGTTGATATTAGAATCAGAAGTACAGTTGATACTAGGGTCATTTCCGTTGTTTTCTACAATAGATTAAGGGTCTCAAGAATATATTCCATCTCTATCCTTATCTCTCTATTCAAACCGGAAGTGACAGAAATCAACCACTTCCGGTTTCAACGTTAATCTCTATAAAATAATTACCGATGGGCTGTTTTCTGCAACCAATTAAACATAGCAAGTACATATTCCATCTCCTCTGATATTTCTGTACTAAAATCACAACTTCTAGAAATCTACTACGACTTCCGGTTTCAATATTAATTGTGAAAATATGACGTCATACAAGCAAAATTCCTTCAGATGATGTATATACGACACTACTGTTAATTGCTCCCTTCTTTAAAAAAAATATCCTTAAGAGCCTTTGAAAGTGAGATATAAATCGCTCTCTTGGTTCAAATTATTGTCAAGATCAAGCATATAGTAATTTTAAGTCTGAAAGAAAATACTATAGTTTTCACAAAACTTATCGATTTAGCGTAGAGCAAGGATATAAATTTATCTTTACTCTTAACCAATCATCAGTGATAAAATAGTTGGAGTTATTTTTAAGAAAAATGTTAATTATTGATTTTCAAACTCCTATAAACTATTTCTTATTTTGGGAAGTAGGAAGGAATTCCGGAAAGTAAAATCTGCCCAACTTATAAAAAACAGTTGCACTCAAACTTTATCCCATACGATGAATGGTATGATTTCTTGAACAGTTTACAACGATTGGCACAAATGGACTTAAGAGCCGATGAAATATTTCGGAAGTTCCAAACAAAATGTTTCTCATACTTAACCAAAATTGAATACTTTTGTTTAAATTATCCTGAAAACTAATGCGTTTTGATAGAGCTTCACTTTTGCCTACTTACTTTTTTACTGATTTAAAGTTAAATACTAATCAGTAATGCTGTTTGAGAAAATACATGACAAGTTTCATTAAATTTAGATACATTTTACTAAACCTATCGTAGAACGTACAGTACAAACAAAAGGTATGCTGTATAAAATGTTAGAAAATCTTTAATGTTAAGTTTAATTACAATGTTATGGACTGATGAAACCAGTGATTCAATTTTAGAAAATATTAATGAGGGAAAAGTTTGTTCCAATGCTCATAAGTGAGATAAAACTTATAACATTGAAGGTGCAAACTAACACTAATTCATTTTTGCATAACAACATCATTCAAATTGTAAGACCAAGACAATGTGGTATGCACAAAAGAACGCAACTATTGAAATGCCAACCATTTCTGTTCTAGTAAGTTGGCAGCGCTGAATGTTACATAAGTTTCATCTGTTGTCTTTATGATCAATCCATGCTAAGTGATCGAGAAAAAAAGAAAAATTGTTGCTCAATCTTTTCAAAGAAATCTAATTTGTTCAGAAATGTTGAATCGATATAAGAGTACTTCAAAATCACAATTTATTATAATTTTACAACACCTAATGGCAATGCAGCGGCTGCCACCATTTCGCGTTTTCTCGATTTCAGGTGTTTACGTTGTTTTGAATATCTCAACATGTATTTGTTTTAACAAAAGAGACACTGACCAAAGCTTAAAACTTTATTTTAAATTATAATTTGTAACTGTTTCGGATATCTAGCATATCCTTCTTCAGACACTATCGAAATTAATGAAAATTCAGACATATATATAAATGTTGTTATAACAAAGTTTAAATTCTTTAACCGTCATATATATAGTCATTGTTATAAAAAGTTTAAATTCTTTTAACAGACATATATATAGCCATTGTACTTTTTTATTTTTATTTATTTATTTATTTATTTTTTCTTATTTACTGAGGCCTTCAACCAATCCTATAAGTCTTCGAGTTCACTTTCCAATTAATCACGTTCCTTCATTTTTGGTTCTTATATGGGCCTTTTTTTCTTTTTCTTTTTCTCTGTGTTATTCAAACCTCCTTGCCATAATTCATTAATTGGTAATCAATCCAAAGCCATGAATAGTCTTACTATGTATTTGTTCTAGCAAATTGAAAATTGCTGGAGATCTCCAACTTGTGCAGGGCTGAAACTTTGATCTCTTAACATTTTTGTCTAAAACAACTTGAAAAGGGTGAAATCAGGGCCTACAATAGCAATATATTTTTGGACATTGAAGACATGTTTGGAAAGAGCAAACAACTGACGTAGAGGTTTGAATTTTTGTGTACATGTAGTACGGGGTCATACCTTGATATACAAAAATTTACAGACGTGTAGCTGTTCCCAAAGGCCAGAAAAAAATCGTGAAATTGGGGTATTATGCCAGTTCTTCATATTCCACTGTCCAATATCTCCAATGGACCTGGATAAAAAAATCTTAAACTTTTGGAACAGTTACTTCTTTAGAACACCGTAACACACACAACAACGCGTTTTGTATTTTTGAGCAGTAGGAGCTCAAAGTATAGAGGAATGACGTCATACTATAAGAGGTGTTTTTCTCACAAATTCAAAAGTGGAAACTCGTTGTTGTCAAGTAAATTAAAGTAGGATGAATAGTTAGTCCAGTCAAGGCTTTCAAGCTTGTTTTTTCCCTCTAGTTGTGACTCCGCTCACACACTGTAAACACTGACTGGGGAATACAGATCAAACGAAAGGACAACAGTTTCCGAATGGGTTTACAATTAAAACAAGAATAATCATGATTGAATACATTGATATAACAAACAACAAGAACAATGAGTACTTAAGGACTTTTTGCCAAGTGTGCATTTTGACTTTTCTCGCATTCTGCTGATATCGGCATTCTTCATCAGTGCTGCTGTGGGTGTGATAAGACAGTGAGTCACAACTAAAAGAAAGAAACGAGCTTGAAAGCCTCGACTGGACTAACCATTCTTCCTACTTTTACTTCATAACAACGAGTGTTCAGTTGAATTTGTGAACAAAACACCTCCTAGCGTATGACGTCATTCCTCTATACTTTGACCCCCTTCTGCTCAAAAATACAAAATGCGCTGTTGTGTGTTACACCAGCCATACACTGACGTATTTTTCAGTCGTAGCCATAAAATTTCATGCGCTAGTCTTGTTAGCAGCTGTCAATACGTTAGTGTATGGAACCTGGCGTACGTTTACGTACCGAATTTTTATACGCTTGAAAAGTCTGGCTGCTTTTAACTTCGAGCGTAAGTACGGCGCGTAAAAACGGCTCAGATGAAAGGGTTTTCGAGCAGCAGGTGGTCTCTTGCCCTTTCCACGGCCTTCTCCCTGGTCTGGTCTTATTGTTTCAGAAGAGAAAACCTGTTCTTGAGTTGTCCTCGCGAATCATTGCTGAGGTTTGCTGGTAGCCTCACCAGAAATCTTCATTCCAATTTAGTTTCAGTCTTTCTATACAATACATGATTTCGGCTAAATTAATATTTTCTATTGCACAAAACGAGACATTACTTCCTAATTAAAATTCATAATTAATTTTCAGTACATAGAGGAAAAGGTATTTAAATCCAATACTTTCTAATTAGAATTCGCAAATGATGAGAGCTCCTCCGTGGCTATACGGTCAGCGTAAGCTTCTCCGGCGCAGGACATCCTGTTCGATTCTCGGCAGCTCACGCAGTTTGGAACTCACTTCTCATATAGCCTCGCTGTCTGAGAGGTCGCTAAATTCAAGCCCAATCCAATCCGACATGATGTCTTTCGACTACGAATTTAACATTAAATTAATATTTGACAATTAGTTCCCCCCACACATACAGAAAAATGAAGTTACACTTTAGAGTTGCTCATATTCTGATATTAAAAAAAGAAGTATAACATGACTTTTAACAGCATGTGACCAATTCCCGACAAACTTAAAATGTCATGCTATTTAGAAAAGAGAGAGAAAGCAAGAGAAGGGAAAGAAGGTAAGGGCAACCAACAGTAGAGTACGCAGGAATTTATTTCGGGAGCGGTCCAAACTCAATTTGAGGGTATTTTATATTAAAATTCCTAAAATTGTCCCTAAAATTAGGCTAAATTTACACAAAAGTAGAAATTTGGTGGGGTCCGGACCCCCAGGACCCATCCCCTGCGTACGTCCCTGGTAACCAACATAAAATGTTACTTCCAGACATACTTTCTCGTACACTTGGTTCTCTCCGGTCGAATATGAATAAAAATGTCCCCAGTAGCAAAGATAAATTACATTTCACTCTTATGAAGAACACTCCTTCACCAAACAATGTTCAAATTCAGCTTTCTGATATTTTGTTTTGTCCCACGCTACCCGTACAATATTTTTGAAAGAAATCACTACCAGCATAGAGGCTACAGGAACCTACTAGGTATATTTAAGAATAAAAAGTAATAATCCTGACCTTCAACAAGATATTATCTCGATATTTGCCTGATAAAACAGCAAAATATTGCGTTTGACTATCGAAATTCGGTGAAATTTTTTTTGCTATTTGGACCACCTACTGCTTGTTATTTTAAGTACCTTCTCAATTTTACAAGAACTTGTAACAAAATAGGTTCAGAAAGTCACTATTTTTTTCCCCGTGATCTTAACATTACTCGTGAAAAAGAAAATGTGAGAAACCGCAATACATGGCCTAATGTTTCTTTCTTTGTGAATTATTTCAAACCTCAGATTGTACATATATTTAAATTTAATATACCTAAAAATCCTATTTCACCATTAATGCTCACATACTAAGTCTAAATAGCACAATCTTTGTACTGCTCGCTTTAGTGTGCTTGCTTTTCAGCCTAAAAGTTCTAGTTCAATCCAGGGTACCAGCTATGTTGAATATTTTTCAACATTTTATTATATCTCGTCAGGATGGGGACTGTACCAACACTTATTTGAAAAGCTTAAGTAGACTCAAAACAGAACATACCTAACACCAAAATTGAAATGACAGGATTACACTCATAATAGTTCATGTTAACTTGTAGTATACCATTAAAGCATTTCTCAACTTTTGTGGTGTGGTTACTATCAATTCTTCCGATAAACGTTAACTTAAGGTCTATTACCACAAAATAATAAATAACAATGAATATCTGACACTTAAATAATTTCTTTCACGAACAACTCAATCATTTTAATGAGCTCCTCTGTGGCTAAACGGTTAGCGTGCGTGTCTTTGGCGTGGGAGATCCAGGTTCGCTTCCCGGTGGGAGCTCATGTGGTTCGGATTCCATGTTAATCAGTAGGTCTCATCTCATATAGCCTCGCTGCTGAAAGGGACGTTAAATTCAAAATCAACTCAATCGTTTTATTATGTTTATAAGTAGCATGTCCATCAGTGTTAGGAGAATTTATATAATAATTGACACAACTTCTTACTTAATAGTGTTATTTTAGTGTCATTTTTACTACTAGAGCTTCGAAATTAATTGATATTTAATTGTTTTCAGTTTCGTATAACACACAAGTTTGTTTACATTTTTCTTTTTACTTTCTGCTTAATTCCTTATAACTACGCTTTCTTACAGTGAAATATGTCTTATTCAATGAATACAAGAACTATGAGTATTAAAAACATACAATTCGACAGATCTTTACACTGAGAAAAATGAAAATTTGAAATAAAACAAATCTGTTTATTTTCTGAACCAGTAAATGGAAACTCTTCCGACATAGATTGCTTCAAATCATTGGTTCATAAGTTGGGAAACAAATGTAATAATAATAATAATAATAATAATAATAATAATAATAATAATAATAATAATAATAATAATAATAATAATAATAATAATAATAATAATAATAATAATAATAATAATAATAAATTTAAACGAACGAATGGATTTGGTTCAAAGTGTCTTTAATGAGTTAACAGTTTAAACTTCATTTGAAAAAGAAATCTGAACTAAGATTGGGTAGCTGAATTAATTTTAATAAGCAGTTGGATGTTTGTACCAACATGTAGTGAAATTTAAACAAACCAGTCGTTCAGAATAGTTTAACTTTGTTTCAAAATAACCTAATCTGAGGTGAATTGGAGATTAAAGTGTTGTGAATAGCTAATGTTTGGACCGAATTTGACTAAGTTCGAAATTAAATAAATCAGGGTCTATATTATGCTAAAGCTTTGTGATAATATGCCAAATATCATAGCTACGCCAAATTCATGAAACAGCTATAATCATTTGTAACAACTCCACATTTTATTATTTGCAGTTTCTTATGTTCCCATATAACATACACATGCACACCCCTTTTTTTTTAAAGACAAATTTAATATTTAGTATACTAAATAACTATAATAATTTAAACAAGCGTTAAAATTATCTTACTTTCCGTAATCAATTGTAGTTGCGCAAAAACACAGATCTATTCGCTTGAAATGGAAAGTACCAGTGACGGCAATTGGGTATGAACACTAAAAAAGGGGGACAAAACACTACTAATAGTAAGGGGCATGTAATTAGTTTATAGTGTAAAGCCAAAAAAGTGGGGGCAGCAATTACCTTCACGCCCCTAATCGCCGATGGACAGCACATTTGTTAATAATATTTCTAAATTAAGTGAATTTTAAGACTTTGTTGAGGAATAATTTTAGTAGTATTTAATTAGATCTATACGCTTTTATTTGAATCACTTCACTTCAGATTTACAATTAGTTTCATTATATTTTCATTAACTGTTAATCATCCAACGATGCGTTCAAACGTAGAGTATTCACTAATAGTAATTACATTGGCCAACAACTTAAATTAATTTGTTTACAATTAACTAAATTATTAAAAAAAAACACCAAATTTGTTATATTTAATTTGAACATGTGGTTTGGCCCAGTCATTTGAATCAATCATTTTTTAATTTAAAAGTTGGTTTACATCGATCAAAAGTGTCTGCTTACTGTGTCAAAAGCTTTTCAGTAGACCTTACATTGAATGCTGTAAATTTCTTATACCTTATATACTAACATGAGAGGCGGACATAAGGCGTATTGTGAAATTATATACTCAGAAAAAATGTATGTGGCGTACTTAAAAACGTAGGTTACATGTGTAAATCATGTAGTTTTAGGACTTAACGTACAGCAAATGTATAACTGAAAAAAGTACATTTTATACATACTTTCCGCATACATGTTTCGAATAAACGTACTTTCTGTACGAACGAAAGAACTGTATATAGATGGTCAGGAACTCACATACAGATATACGCATGTAACATACAACTGGCGTATGTAACATACGTATACGTATGTGATATATGGAAGACTGTTAGATGTCATACATCCTGCAACGGCATGATGTAACATCTAAGCGGGGAATGTCTGTAGCATATGGATAACGTATGCTCCGTGCAGGTTTCTGTAGTAAACATAATGATTCCGTATAATTGTACAATATACCGCTGTCCGGATAACGGACTTTTCTCAGTGTATTAATTAATAAGAATTTGCGTCCGGTGAATGAGAATATTAAAATTTCGAAAAATTATATATATATATATTACAATAATGAGGAATATCACAGTCGAATCGTAAAGTGTTAGTAAACAATACAAATGTTTAGAAGGTGGATGAAAAACAGAGCAGTAGCAAGAGATTTCGGCGCCAGGGGCGAAGTAGAATTCGGCGCCCCTACACTCACCTTATCAAGCTTCCTTCCTTTATTTATTTATTTATTTACAAATAAGATAAACAGCTGTTCTTGTTATGCTACGTTGAATTTTTATCATGCTGCTTGCACAGACTATTGCAACAACTGAAAGTGATCATTCTCTATTCTTTTACAAAGCTGTTTTCAAGAGGCTTATTTTGGACTTTTTGTTAAACTTACAAAACTGCCTTTGCTGTACACAAATCCACTTTGAGAAAAGTTATAAAAAATTACAACTTTTTACATTTCATACTATATATAAGAAATGAAATTTTAATACGTTAGAAATTATGTGACTTAAAAATGTTCGAAATGGGTAACAGCATCAATTTCCAGTAATAATTGTAAACTTTTGTAATTTTATTCTGTATGTGACCACATAAAGAAGATTTTAATTTTGATTGTTTTACGGTCAAAAATATTTTGTGAAATGTAACGGAAACTCTGAAGAGACAGTATTTGCGAATTTCTTAATATTGATCGATGGAGGTAAAGAATGTTTAATGTTCGTACTTGAAATCCAAAATGTAGTTTGGCTACTACATACACTACGTGATCAAAAGTATCCGGACACCCAAAAAACATACGTTTTTCATATTAGGTACATTGTGCTGCCACATACTGCCAGGTACTCATTATCAGCGACCTCAGTAGTCATTTGACATCGTGAGAAAGGAGAATGGAGCGCTCCGCGGAACTCACGGACTTCGAACGTGGTCAGGTGATTGGGTGTCACTTGTGTCAGAAGTCTGTACGCGAGATTTCCACACGCCTAAACATCCCTAGGTCCACTGTGTCAGATGTGATAGTGAAGTAGAAACGTGAAGGGACACGCACAGCACAAAAGCGTACAGGCCGACCTCGTCTGTTGACTGACAGAGTCCGTCGACTGTTGAAGAGAGCCGTAAAGTGTAATAGACAGACATCTATCCAGACCATCACACAGGAATTCCAAACTGCATCAGGATCCACTACAAGTACTATGACAGTTAGGCGTGAGGTGAGAAAACTTGGATTTCATGGTCGAGTGGCTGCTCATAAACCACATATCATGCAGGTAAATACCTCGCTTGGTGTAAGGAGCGTAAACATTGGACGATTGAACAGTGGAAAAACGTTGTGTGGAGTGACGAATCACGGTACACAATGTGGTGATCCGATGGCAGGGTGTGGGTATGGCGAATGCCCAGTAAACGTCATCTGTCAGCACGTGTAGTGCCAACAGTAAAATTCGGAGCCGATGATGTTATTGTGTGGTCGTGCTTTTCTTGGAGGGGCTTGCACCCCTTGTTGTTTTGCGTGGCACTCTCACAGCGCAGACCTACATTGATGTTTTAAGCACCTTCTTGCTTCCCACTGTTGAAGAGCAATTCGGGGATGGCGATTGCATCTTTCAACACGATCGAGCACCTGTTCATACTGCATGGCCTGTGGCGGAGTGGTTACACAACCACAACATCCCTGTGATGGACTGGCCTGCACAGAGTCTTGACTTGAATCCTATAGAACACCTTTGGGAGTTTTGGAACGCCGACTGTGCCAGGCCTCACCGACCTACATCGATACCTCTCCTCAGTTCAGTACTCCGTGAAGAATGGGCTTCCATTCCCCAAGAAACTTTCCAGCACTGATTAAAAGTATGACTACAAGGGTGGAAGCTGTTATCAAGGCTAAGGGTGGGCCAACACCATATTGAATTCCAGCAGTACCGATGGAGGACGCCATGAACTTCTAAGTCATTTTCAGCCGGGTGTCCGGATACTTTTGATCACATAGTGTATGTTTAAAATTATTGTACTTACTTAATTTCTTAATGACTGAAAATTCTGAATTTAAGGTTACTTTTATTAATAAAAATATTAAAATGCACACACACACACACACACACACACATATATATATATATATATATATATATATATATATATATATATATATATATATATATATATATATAATGTATGTGTATGTGTGTGTTTTGTACGTATGTAGATAAATAAAAAATATCACACAACTAGATACGTAAGCACAAAAAAGAATCCTGGCGATACAAGTAGTTAATGGAGAAATGATCCCAATATATTTCTTTAAATTGGAAGCATTTCATATGTCAATGAAAAAAAAAAAAACACTGGTAGCGATCAGTCTTTGAAAAAGACGAAATTCATGGGGTAAAGTTCTGACCCATTAAGCCCCTATTCTACAACTGTTTCAAATTCAAGAACGTTATTATTCTCCTTGTTTACCTTCAGTTTTCATACCTTTATTCTCACCGTCATGATTAAAACGATTGGTTAGAAAAACGTGATTAACTAACCAAACTCATCATCATAAAAATGCCGAATACGTACGTATTTAAGACTGTGACCGTTTCTGATTTTGAAAACGTTCTTGTTTACACTGTAAGTCATTACTTGGCAGCATGTATGTCACATCGTCATTAAGAAATCATATATAATAGCTTTTTTTTTTTAAGTAATAAGTAAAAACTTGTTCTAACTCTTATTGAAACATTTGGATTGCGGGCGTAGCGAACAAGAAAATTTTTAACAAATCTATTTTCATTTTCAATACTTTCCTTTCTTCTTGCTTTTTCGGCACCCTCTTGCTATCAGCGCCCGGGGCAACCGCTCCGCTGGCCCCCCAACTTAGTTACGACTCTGATGAGAACTATTCTAAATATAAAGCAATCTATTCTACAGTTGCTAAATGGATAAGGGGTAATACAAGCACTTATATATTTAAAAATTAGTTGTATTTAAGGTAAAGTATTTTTTTATCTTAAAAAGATATTTTAACTTCCAAAAACTTCTTATTATGAGCAAATGTACTATCCAATGTAATGTAGCATGGTGCATTAATATCGTCATTGTTAGAACAAATGCTATGCTTCAAAGATTGTGAAAGAAAACAGGAGAGTGAATTAGTTGCCGCATTTCATATTAGTAAAGTACAACAGTACAATTGATATTGTTTTCATTTGGTTATGTTATATCCCAGATTAAGTGTTAATTCGTTTTCTAAATATAAAATTTTAATTATTCTAGATATTCTTTGTAACTTTTAAATAGCTTGTCAAGTCACACTTCGAAATTAAAACTTGGTTTGTTTGTACTTGGAGACGGTTGACTTTCCTTCTTTTTGTTGACCATTTCATTAAGGACTAGATTCTACAAGAACAGCAGATGTGCTGAGCATATATTACCCAATAGCAGTGCGCGAATTAGGTTGTGTATATTTGAAGGGGGATAGAATAGTTTCTAACAGGAGATAGTTGATTGCTTTGTGAGGGACCAATGTTTCAATTTGTTGCTTTTAGAAGAGATTAAAACAAAATAGAAGGAAATTCCGCCCCGGGATTCGCACCCTGACCTAAAGGCATGAGTGGCACAAGCTGGATGGTAGGCCCTGGTTCCATGAGATATGTTACGCCACAGAGGGTAGATTTATTTATTTATTCGAGAAATCTAACAAATTTAGTGAGAAAATTTATTAAATTGAATTACTGCTTTCGCAAAATCATGGATTTAGCTTTTGTTTTTGTTTGTTTGTTTGTTTGTTTTTTTTTTTTAATATGTCTGATTTAACTTTGTTAAAACATTCTATGGGAATTTTCACATTCCGATACTATGAAAAGAAATAAAATACTCCTACATTGAATATCACTTGCTAGTCCAAATGTTTCTATTGTTTTGTTCTTTCTTTTTATTCGTTTCCTTAATAGCATAATGTTTATAGGACCTGCATTTAAAACAACTTGAGCAAACTGGAAAACGACCGCATGCTGAAATAACAGGCAAAAGGAAGAGCGAAAAGTGACCGCTTCTTTTTCTTCTTCTTTTACGCGCCTATTTTTACGCTAGGTGTATGGGCCGACTTACGGACCGAAATTTACGACATCATTTTACGGACCGAAAATGCGCGCTGAAAATACGCTAGTGTATGTTGGCCTTTATAGTATACTAAAGAAGTAACTATTCCCAAAGTTTAAGATTTTTTATCCAGGCCCATTTGAGATATTGGACGGTGAAATATGATGAATTGGCATAATACCCCAACTTCACGATTTTTTTCTGGCTTTTGGGAACAGCTACAGGTCTAAAAAATTTTGTGTATAAACTTATAACCCCGTACTACATGTACACACAAACTCAGACCTCTACGACAGTTATTTTCTCTTTCCAAACATGTCTTCAATGTCCAAAAATGTTGCTACTGTAGGCCCTGATTTCACCCCTTTCAACTGGTTTTAGCAAAAATGTTAAGAGATCAAAGTTTTAGCTCTTCATAAGTTGGATACCCCTAGCAATTTTCAATTTGCTCGGACAAATGCATACTAAGATATTCAAACCAACGTAAACGTCTGAAATCGAGAAAACGCAAAATGGCTACAGCCGCTGCGTCGCTACGAGTTGTTTTAAAAATCCAATGATCGTGGTTTTGAAGCACCCTGATATAGGATAAACATTCATAAAAAAAATAGAGTTTTTGAAGATGGTCGAGCGGCTCATGCTTGATCACTTAGGATGGATTAAGCCCTTATGGTTAGTAGGCACCAAGCACCGAATGGGGCATGATTGGCACCTGCTTCCTGTGCGGATAAAAATTGAGGTTTCATGACAGAACTGCGTTTTGTTAAAATGACCGACGTAGTTGTCTAACGTGAAGCACTCCATTCCTAAACGTACAAACAACAGATGAACATTATCAGCTATTCGGCACTCCGTGCCTACTAACCACAAACACAACAAATGAAAATAGTGTAATATTCAATGCTGCCAACTTACTAGAAGAGAAATGGCACATTTCAAAAGTTGCATTCTTTATGAGATACCCGGCTGTCTACATCCTTTGAATTTAAAATAGTAAGAGATTGCGAGAAAATTTTCGATACGAATCTAGTGTCCCAAGAAAGAAACAACCATTCCCTTTCTCCTGTATTCAGAGTTGCCAACTTTTCTTAAGAAAAAATCGGGACGGAACAATCGGAATATTGAACAATTATACTATCATCATAATCAAAACAATTAGGGCATAGCTATAAATTAAAGAGGAGCTTCTATTTTTTCATGAGTCAAATTAAAACACAAATGTGTTAAATTGCTTATATACATAAGAGTGTGTGTGTATAAAAGAATAAGTTATTCGTTTGTAAAAATGGTCCAGTAAAATATTAGTTAACATTGAAAATCGGTAAATCAGGACAACATCCGTCGCGATGAGTGTCCGGTCGAGATACGGGACAAATAAATCAGAAATCGGTAGAGTCCTGACAGAATCGGGACTGTTCACAACCCTGCCCATATTCAAAAGGAGTTTGTAGAAATCTTCCATTTCTTTTTAATACTGATTATCGTAAATTGGTGTTTCTCAACCTGAGGGATCGCGATAGGAATAAATTGGGGTCGCAAATGAAGCGAGAAAACGTCATAAGGATGTAATAGCTGAAAAACGTATTTTTAAAGATTAGTTTGATATAATCATCCTTATTGGCAGGTCTCTTGCCATCCGCGGTCTTCCGCTAACCTCTTGGTCTTCACGTACGATTTCTCTGTTTTGACATCGTTTATTAATTGTAGTCTCCTTCGCCCCTCTTTCTCTTTGCTGCCGCTATACTCTCTAGCACATCCCTCATGATACAGTTCCTTCTTAGCCAATATTCCTACCAGTTTTTCTTCCCCTTCTCAACGATATCAAGAAACGTCCTTTTATCTCTCCCACCATTTCCAACACTTTCTCATTCATTTTCCACTCGATCCAAGTAATTTTCTACATTCTTCTCCACCCCCGCAGTTCGAAAGCTTTCAGTCGTTTTTAATTATTTTTGCATAATATCCGTGCTTCTAACCGCACAAGTACAATACTCCACACGAAGCACTTTACGAGTCTTTTTCTCAACTCTGTACTCAAGGTCCCACGAAATAGACTTTTCTTCACCCCTAAAAGCTTCATTCGCCATTCTTATTTGTGTTTCTATTTCACGTTCGCACCCCATGTAATCACTAATAATACTACGTTGGTATGAAAAACTAGTCACCCGTTTCATTTTCTTCCTTCCTGCCTCTATATTTGATACCGACCACTTCATCTCAATAAGGGTCGCGGTGGCTCAGTGGTAGAGCGTTCACCTTCGATGACTGGGATCCCTGGTTCGATCCCACCTCGCGCCCTGTGGACTTTGTGCTGGACAAACATCGTGTTCGTGGGTTTTCTCGGGGTTCTTTCGTTTCATCCTACTTTCTTCATTCCACCATTTCATTCATTTCTCATAATCACTGAATCCTTTAGCCTAACCGGCATAAGCGTGGTACGTAAAACTTAAAAAGAAAAAATTTATTTCAATCACTATGGCTCTTGTCAAATACAGTATAGAATTCTAAGTAAATTACAAACAAATAAAGAATCGTTTAAAAACAATTAGAATAAAAGATGAAGCAGAAATAGTCAAGAAGTTTATTACGTCACTGGCAAGATGATGAGATAAAAGTGGGTTGTGATATGAAATATGTTGAGAATGTCTGCCATAGGGGAAAAGCTCTTAGAAACAGCGTGAACCGATTTTCTTATACAGATTCTGATAGTAATACAAATCTTCTGTCATTTCCGGTTTAAATAGTTACATCCTTTAAGCAGCAGCAGTAATAGATAGGGGAAGCAATTTTTTACTTGAATTCAGCATCGCTGAATAGAACCTATCTCCGTCTTTATGACTCCATGAAAATCAGATGTAACTGAAATCCTTCCCTTCTGGTTTCAACAATAATCGCCGTAGGTCTAAACGATAATATATGAGTAGGGATGCGCACGAGACAAGTCGAGACAGGATTTTCCTGACAAAATTCGAGTCGAGACACGGCTCTTTCAATAGAGATATATACATTTTTCGAGTCTAGACATCACTTTTACAGCACATTTTCGAGACGAGACAGCCACAAATATTGTCTCGTGCGCATCCCTATATATGAGCGGTGCTCTTTTATATATGAATTCTACGTTGTAAGGAAAGGCTCCAGTATCCCCCTCAATTCTCTATTAAATGAAGTCTACTACCTCTTCTGGTGGCAGAAATCAACCGCCACTTTTAGTTTCAGTGTTCAATCACATAGAGCAAAATGGTAATACTCAGTGAGAAACCTTTTTATCTTTATTCTGAATTCAGAATGTTAAGAAAATACATATAGGGTCTTTCTCTTCTATTGGAAAACCAGGAGTGGTAGAAATCAATTACAATTTCTGGTTTTATATTGACTCCAACAGCACAAATTACGTACGAGAATTGTGGCCAAACAATTTATCACATGTACCTTCAGCGAAGGAGACTCGGGTTAGTTTCCTGGTGGAAACTCATGTCATGAATTCAACGTTAAGATGTAGATCTACGTTTGATATAGTCTCAGTACAAAATGAACGCTAAACTGCACTTCAACGAGAAAGGGCTTCTAATTTGGATTTATCATGTCACAACTAGGTTTCAGCTCAAACTTTATTGATTTATTGTATCCAGAAATGATACAGATGATAATGTTTTAATATTGAATTTCCGAAATTTTGAACTTTTGGTAGTTTCACAACACGAAATGGAACAATATTGTTTAATAATAGGTATTTTACAATGATGCTTGTATAATTGCTTAATACCTTTGAAACCAGCTATTCTAGTAATGGTAGTTCAAAACGAAAATCTAGTCTTATACTGTGTCTCTAGACACAAACACAATAATTTCAAAAATACTGTCACTACGGAAAATAATCGATATGCTGAGGAAACAGTCTACAGGTATTTCTATGTTGGAATAAAGAATACCTTCACATTAGTATAATGACCAAGCATACACTAGTGGATTTTTGTTTCTGGTACTACTCTAAAGAGAAAGCACGGTGGCTCAATCATAGAGCACTCAACCTTGGTACAAAAGACCCTTGGTTCGATCCCAGACCTAGTAATTTTATAGTAGACAACATCGTGTCGATAGATTTTCCCAGGATTCTTCTACGTTCTCAATGCACTAGTTCTTCCATAATAATATACTTCCATGAATCGAGCGTAAAGGGCATAGCGTCGAACGCCAAACTGCATATTGAATTTGTTGACTTGTCTACAGCACCTGAGCACTTACCGCCACTGAATGAACGATTGCAAAATAGCTACATTGCTTTTCACTTGAGACACATGAAATTAATGAGTATTTAATGTTCAATAAAATTGTAGTAATATGAGTTAAATGTAAATAAGATTAGAAATTGGAAAGGCAATAATTACACGCCATCTAGATCCTCTTTTTACTCACTTTACCATAGTCTTGCTTCAATTACTCGAGAACTCTTGCAATAGCAGTTCTTGCTTGTTGTATCTAAAATGCAAACCGAATATATTAATTTCATTAAATACAAAAAGAAACTCTGAAGTTAATGTCTGTAATGTCTAAAAGTTATTCCATAACAACGACCTCATTTACAATTATAAATAGAAATTCTAGTTACACCTAATATGTTTTCTCCTGAGAAATTAAATGTGAAATCAAGAAGTTTCAGTTACATTGTGTTAATTGACATAACATTGCCAATTAGCCCAAGTTATTCTAGTAAGTACTGCGCTATAGGGACTTTACTGTTACTATTATTATTAGTATTATTATTGTCGTTGTTCTTAGTAGTAGTAATAGGGATAGACCTGTTATTTGAAATATGGTTAAAAAAAAACATTTTAATGGTCATTCATTAACGGAATAGTTTTTCATTGGCTCAGATAATAGATAAATGTGTTTAAGCTTTCGGAGAGTGTATGTTCCATCTGAGAATACAAGGGCGGTTCAATAATTATTGTCCCTGACCTATAAGGAGTATTATTTTTCCAAAAAGTCTCCTTTCATAGTAATGCACTTCTTCCACTATGCTGTAAAGCCACTATGGCAGCTTCAAAGAAAGTCTCTGGCTGAGCCGTAAGCCATTCCTCCACAGCTTCAATAACAGCTGCATTTGAGTGAAACTTCTTCCCCTTGAGGTGCTTCTTCAACTTTGGGAACAAATGAAAGTCACTAGGGACGAGGTCGGGTGAGTAGGGAGAATGTTCCAACACACTAGAAACAGTAGCATGGATTACGGCACCAGTAAAATGGCTTTTGTGGGCCGGAGCATTATCTTGGTGGAACAGCACTGTTCGCTGCAACATCCCGCGCCGTTTTTCCTTGATTGCTTCGCGTAACATAGTTATTAGGGCTGCATAATAGGCCCTCCTGATAATGTGTTCAACCTTCAGGTAGTCAGTAAGGAACACACCCTTCGCATCCCATAAAATTGTGGTCATAACCTTGCGTGCTGATGCTTGCACTTTGAACTTGCGTGGGGGAGGCGAACTGCTGTGCCGCCACTCCATGCTCTGTCGTTTGGACTCGGGATCATAGTGGTGGTACCACGTCTCATCCACTGTCACAAATCTATCACAGAACTGTTTCAGGTCTGATCCCATAACCTCCAAACCAGCCCTTGAACATCGAACTCTGTCATTCTGATGTTCACGAGATAACATTTTGGGTACCCATCACGCGAGACCAGAATGTAATGCTTTATGTACGGACAAGGCATTCTTAGAAAACACCCAAAAATGTGGATGCATTTTCATCTCTCTTGGAAAATTGTCCCGAGCTCAAAATCGAAAAGGAAAGAGGTTTTGTAGGTAACTAGATCCAATAAGGATTTATCTGTGGCTCAAAGTCAATCCTCTCTATTCAAAGAACTGATGAGGCACAGTGAGGCAAAGACAGTGAGGCACATAGTCATACATTTTAATTTATTATTTTTAAAGATAAACATTTTCTTTAGCAGTTTACCTAAACTTTAAATAATTTAACTTCCGAAACCTAAATTACATTACTTTTCAACTGTTTTCCCATGCGAAGCCACCTGTTTCTTCATGAAAAGTCAATGAGATGTTAATAACCTTGTGTTACCACAGAACATCCACTCAAACTAGAACAAAGTTATAAGTGTATGTAGACGGAAATATAGCCAAAGTATCTCGAAGGCTGAGAACAGTTGTACATGGATTTTAAAATGTCGGAAAAAGATTGTATTGTTGTATTAGATTCTCGTGACAATTATTATCATCAACAATTTTGAGATTTATGACTTTCAAACTATGCTTGCATAAGTATCGGAAGTCCTATAGAAGATTTGTCTTATATCTGTCCATTAATTCTTTGGCCAAAAGGTATCAGAGCAAATTAGTAAGAGATTTTGAGAATTTCTTTTTTCTGAATCGATCCAGTGTCACAAGAATACCAGATGTTGTAGAAATAACCATTTCTCGTTTCAATATTGATGATCATAGAACTAAAACTGTAAGAGTAACGAAGAGATACTTCTGCTAGTTTAATTTTGTAAATTTTTTCAATGAATTTGCACTAAAGACATCTCAGAAGAGTTTATTTTCTGTTAGTACACAGCAAACAATTATGGTATTAAGGTGCATCACCACCCGGAAGTCAGTATAAGCATTAGTTAATTGCCTTAACCAACGTGTAAAGATATCGCACATATTATAAGTATTGTACTATAAAATAGAGTTACGAGTCAGCTACAACATGAGATAAGATTTCCTGTTCTTATGTATTCTGTTATCTAAAAAACGTATGTCAACATTTTAACACAGACCACTGATTCAAATACGACTACAACCTTAGCCTGTTATTTCTTCACCAATGGCATGGTGTTGCGATCAACACAGATCTGTGTTACCGGTTTGACACAAAGCCACGTTGACTGGTATGAAAATAACATCAAGGCAGTGCTAAAGAACTAGATGGAAAACGAAAGAGCGCGAAAACCGAAATGATTAAAAAGGTGTTATTTCAATATAAATCTTCTGTTGTTAGTAACACTCCAGTTCACATGGCGAACGTAAACCATTAAGGAATTAATATTGATAACCGCATGATATGTCAGTAATCAACTAAACCTTTCACATGCTTAGAGCAAGTATGTTCATTTCAGTTTCTCAAGTGAGCCAAATAGACATCAGTGTTATTGCGTGTAGAAAGTTTTTACACACACACACACACAAGGTAAATATACAGTATCGTACTGAATAGATCATTGCATTTTATATCGTTTCTTATTGTTATTCATCAGGTAGACTTAGTTTCTTTATTATTTATTCCTAATGTGTTTTTACTTACATCTTAAGCTCGGAAGAGCCGAAGTAAATAAACCCATAAACTAGAATGTTATACTTGATTAATGCAGGGGTGTATACCTACATTTGGGCTACCCTATATATATATCTATATCTATATCTATATCTATATCTATCTATCTATCTATATATATATATAAAATATATATATATATATATATATATATATATATATATATATATATATATATATATATATATATATATATATATATATATATATATATATATATTGCAATGTACTGTGCGGTAGAGTCTAACTAATAGGTCCAGAATTTGAATTCTACACCTTTTATTACAAAATAAAGTCTTATATAAAAATTTACAAAGTTGTTCTTGTAATTCGAAGTCTATAAAATATAGCTACTTCTAATGTGGAAAAGATATTAGGCACACAAAGTGATCTCTTATTTGAAGGTTACATGTCTTAGCCTAGAGCGACGTCAACCGGCAATTAAAGGACATTAAGGCGGTCCTTTGCTCATGGCAGCCTTCGGATATAGTGTAATTAAGAATTACCTCTTTGCTAATCGGTAATTCTTAATCGGTACTAAAGCCTTTCAGTAGGTTAATTAAAGGAATACTCCCTTGTTCATCTCAGTCTCAGGAATAGACTTTAAAGAAAATGTCCATAACTCATAGCGGTCTTGGAAGCCAATTTAAGGTAGGTTAGTGATCAGCACTGTTACAGATGGCTCTGTCCACTTGGAGTTCTCTCTAATAAATATACTCTTGAAGTGGAGGTTCTTGAGGTGAGATCAGCCGTCTTCGTTGTCATTCCGATTCGAAACCTCTTCATGTCTTCATGGTAGTCTCTTTCCGTCGTCTGTTGCTGTTTATGTTTCACCATTGAGATAATATAAAGAACTACAGATGCCTTTCCCTATGTCGCAGTGTTGATTCGAGCGTGCTTTCGATTAGAGATATCCTCTCTCATTATGGCGTATTCCGCAAGTTTCAGTCAGCGTATAAATAATGATTTGGTTCATGCGTATACATAATGGTGGGGGACCCCCCAGGTGGGAGCTCTCTAATTTGTAATACGAGACCATAGACAACGCTGGATGTGAGAAACTCACAATAACCAGGCGAAACTTGCCAATTAATTACATTTCCGTCCTTGTACATTTTAGAAAATACTACAATTGTTAATGGTACACACATGATGGGCTAGCTAACTACACTTCTGCCATATATTGTATCACCTGCCATGTTTTCAGCGCTCTGCTTTTGTGGTATTTAACTAACAAGACAGGGTAACGTGGTGTAACACGCTGATTGTGATAAAGTTGCACACACGTAAAGAACATCAAAAAAGATTCGACATGTTTTTTTTGTATATCGGCCAACAAGCGCAAAGGGTTAAATGTGGGCATAAAATGAGGTCAAAATGAAATGAAATGATTTTTGTTGAGTTTTACGTCCCACGCATAGGCTTGCTAGGCTAAAGGAGAGTGTGATGATGAGATATGAATGAAAATGGTGGAATGAAGAAAGTGGGAGGAAACGGGAAAACCTCGGGGAAACTCACTCATATGATGTATGTACACCACAAAGTTAACTTGACGGGAGCAGGATTTGAACCCGAGACCCCATGCAGCAGAGGTGAACGCTGGGGTCAAAATAAGATTATATTGAATATAGCTAGAACGAGAAGTGATATCGGAAAAGGTTAAAGGTACGAAATACTACTCATAGTCGATGCAAGGCAATGAGGTAGATCGCACCCATGCGAAGAAATCAGAACATCCGAAAATGGACCAATTACGTGTACAACTTCGTCACAGTGTGTTACGGAAATGAGCGAAGAGGGTAGTAAGGAGCAAGAAGAAAGAAGAAACGAAAACAGAAAATACGTGTTTTTGCTTTGGGTGCATACGTATACTGTCTCCCTGGCTGTCTATACGAACGGTGTTTGCAACCTTCCTGTGTGTTCTCTCATCTTCGTGCATTGAGATGAATTTGCGTCTCTTTAGCATACGAGCGACATTTGCACCAAAAACAAAAACACATATTTTCAGTTTTCGTTTCTTTTTTTTCATCCTGCTCCTTGTCGCCCTTCCTGCTCATTTCCGTAACACATTGAGACAATGTTGTAAACGTGATTGGTCCATTTCTGGATATTCTGCTTTCTTCGCATTGGTGCGTTCTACCTCATTCCCTTGCGTCGACTATGGGTAGTTTTGTACATTTAACCTTTCGATATCTCTTCTCGTTCTCGTTATATTCCACATAATCTCATTTTGACCCCATTTTTATGACCCTATTTGACTCTTTCAATGCGCTTGTTGGCCGGTATAAAAAAAATACGTGTTGCTTGTTTTTTGATGTTCTTTATGTCTGTGCAATCTTATCACAATCAGCGTGTTACACCGAGGTACCCTACATTGTAAGATTAATCCCTCCAATGGTGCAGATGTAAGCGAAATGGAAGTTAAGAAAATCTGTGGCAGGCAAACTTGGAACAATTGCCTAAAAATTACCGTAGATTTTAAACAATACCAAATGCTACAACCCTTTACGTTATCTGCTCTACTCTTTAAGACACTAAATCGGAATTTATTGCTTTTAAGGGTAAATCGTAGCGCCTGTGATTTTTAACTAATACATTCCACCAAAACAAAAACAATTATATACTACATACGAAATATAAATTTTCAGTTCCTTAGAACCGTCTGTTAAAATGAACTTGAACCCATTTACAAACATACTTTTTTGTACAAAATATTGATAAATAATGTGCGATTTGTATGATAGGTAGCCCTATCTTCTTTATAACAGTGAGTGATTTTATGCAGGAATTGCCATCATTAGCAATTTTTAACATAGTCAAGGTATTCATACTCCCTACATAACCAAACAGTTGTCTTCTCAAGATGTCACAGAGTTCTTGTACACTCCGCTTCAAGAAAAATTGCGACAGCTAACGCCGCGCAGTTAGGCCACCCAATATACACATTGTTATCCCATAATCGTGTCAGGCAAAGAAACCCCCTCTCTATCCTCCTTTCTTATCTCCCATACTAAAATTAGTTAACAACATGAGTGCAATTCTGATTTCAAACGACACATGTATTAGTTTCGATAAAATGAAATAACAAACCCGAGACGAAATAAGATTCATAAGTTGATGTAGAGAGAAACTAAAACACATACAATGAAAAATTGAAATCAATGAATGTCTATTACACAGAGATTCAGAATTGAGGCAGAGAGAGAGAGAGAGAGAGAGAGAGAGTGTGAAGAGGAGAGGAGAAGAAGAAAAAGAAAAGGGAGAACAGATGAAAATGTAGAATTCAAACGTAGTAAGAAAAGAACCTAGCATTATAAAGTTCCGTTTCCAGAACTCCAACAGTAATATAGAAATAACGTTTGTTTTTACATATTTTTAAGAACTATTCGAATATATAGAGGATGCTTTAAACATTCATTATGCCACTTTCATAATGGATAGCCTACTCAATTTTCACTAGAACTGTATATCTCTAAGACACATCAAGGATAATGTCAAAAGTGTAACACGCATGCTTTGTTTCCGTGTGGTTAGATTGCAAATTCATTGAACGTACTGATCCAAAATACATTCTAATATACCCAGTAGATAGCGTTAGTCACATCCTCCATATCAGACTACTAATGCAATCTGAAGAAACAAACAAAAAAAAAAAAAAAAAAACGAAAAGAAAAAGAAAGAAAGAAAGAGAAAATGGAAGAGTGATATTTTAATGCTAAATTTCTATCAGAAACCCTATATTAAAAGTCCAAACTGTGTCGTAATGAAAAGTTACAAATGTTCGAAAGAAAAAGTTTATGTTCGTAATGGATGTAACATGTCTCAAATTTCAACGGAATAAAACACATTGAATTATAGGATGGAAATTAATTTTGTGTCGAACTAGTATAAATAAAATTTTGTTTTCAAATAACCAAAGAGAATACCATTTTCTAGTCTTTTCCGAAGATGTATCTGTTCCGAATATCCAGAGAGAGTGTCTCTTTACCTGACACGATTATGGGATAAGAAGGTATATATTGGGTGGCATAACTGCACGGTGTTAGCTGTAGCAGTTTTTTTTGATGCGGAGTGTACGTTACATAATTTTGGCAAAATTTTCAACAACTTATAAACATATAGTTAAATAAATAAGCAACACAGTGCATATGCCCATTCACCCAATGTTATTACAAGATCACAACAACATTATATTGGTGACTCTTACAGGGTAAAAGAAGAAAGAAAATGACTTACCTTTGACATACTATGAAATTATAAAGGACGTTGATATTTTTCGTCGTACAGGTTTTTCCTAGGAGTACACACAATCAACAATAAAATAGACATAAATTACTATATATACTTACGCAAGAAACACCTCTTTATCCTCTTCCAATATGTCAGATCGATTTGATATATCCCAGTTCTGACGCCATCAATGATTTCGCATCAAGGCATCTATAGTTCTTTATATTATCTCAATGGTTTGAACACAATAACACTTGTTTCTCGTAGTAGCATATGCTTATAGTAAACACACCGTTGCATATGCATGAGGGTATTCTTCTAATTATATAAAAGAAGTTTCGTAATCTGTTAGGTGTTCAACGCGGAATGTTGATTGAAATTGAGCGCCAATTGCAGAATTTATTTGAAACACCTCGGTTCGAATACCAGCGGAATCGTCATTCAAAGCGGATAGTTAGAAATATGGAACACTATTATTTTCCCTTCTTGGAATATCGAAATGTGTGTTCATTTATGAAACAATTAGTTGGAGTAAAATAAAATATAGCTGATAAAGCGAAAATATTGGCAGTTTTGTGAAAGCAGTTGTTATTAAACTGTAGTTTTTGGACTTAACGTACAGTAGACGTATAACTGAAGACGCATGTTTTATAATACTTTCTGTATAAGTGTTCCATCTATACGTACTTTCCGTATGAAACAATGTAGGCGGTCATGATCTCACATACAAATGGACGTATATAACATATAGCTGACGAAGGTAACATAAATATATGCATGTGATATACGGAAAACTGTTAGATGTCAGATATCCTGCAACGGCATGATGTAACATCTAAGGGCAGTGCCTATGTAGCATACGGATTATGCTCTGTACTGATTTCTATAGTAAGCAAGAGGATACCGTATATTTGTGCAATATATACCGCTGTCCGGAGAACGGATTTTTCTCTGTGTACATGTCGAAAAAATTGTAAAAACGTTTCAGTAAAATATTTCGAAATTTAAAATTTGCAAGAATGTATCTGTACCGTTGAATAGTTCAAATTTTGTAATTTATACGACGAATATTGCACAAATGTGTCAATAAAAGATGCCTTGGATTTAAAAGTTGTATGTCTGTAATTGGAAAACTGTGCTTTTAAAATTCGTTTGAACTTTGAAATATGTGTGTGGAAAATTGTATGAATATGTTTGTAAAAATGTTGTGCACATTTGTGTAAGAGTGGCAAATCTTCGCCAGAACAAGGTTCGTTGAAAAACATTATTTTATCTATTTGACAAGTATTCAAACCAAACCGAAATATCACAAAAGGTTCCAAGTACTGTGTTGTAAAGCGTAATCGAAACTACTAGATGCAACAAGTATTTTTCTTTCTTTAGAAACACTGAACAAACATTATATCGTACTACAGTTAATTTTTAACCAATGTTAATGATTCAGACACCATTGAAAAGGGAATTTAATAGCAGTTCTTATGCGAGGGTCGAAATATGAAGAATAATAGCAAATGAATAAAACATAATTACCTGTACTAATACCCCAAATGTTGATTGTCTTTTTCAAAATAGTCATCATTAGATGCAATGCACTTTTCCCAACGTTTTTGTCAGTTATCAAAGACATATTGGAAGCCATTTTTGGACAGATCTTTCAAAATCGCCTACGCAGCTTTCATCATTGCCCCTGAAGATGCAGAACACCGTCCCCGGAGGTGTTTCTTCAAAGTTAGAAAAATGTAAGAAAACACTAGGAGCTAAATCAGGGGTACATTGAGAATGGCTACACAGGAACGTTGATCTTTGCAGGATTGGCATTAACAATATTGGCAATATGAGGCCTGACGTTAACATGGAACAGCACAGTACAGTACAGCAGTATTATATATATTCTTATAAATATATATATATTCTTATGTACTAGAAGAAGGTACATGTATGCCATTTACATAAAAGCAAAAGTAACTCACATTCTCTAAATGGCGTCCCTCTTGGAGGTAATATTCCAGCATTCACGAATGGACGTTTCTTATAACTTTGTGCAGTACGTCCGCAGCAATCGATCGAATCTCTTCACGTATCGCAGCTTTGAGTTCATCCAGAGTATGAAGACGAGAGAAAACATACGATCCTTTAAATAGCTCCGTAAAATGAAATCACATGCTGTTAGGTCTGGTGAGCTTACATTCCAGTTCATATCGTCATTTCTTGACATACATGTAATATGCCTTCGAAACAAGTCTTGTAAAGCGATTAATATCCTTGCTGTGCGAGCTGTGAGCCACTCTTGCTGAAGCCATGTGGATTAATTCACTGTATACTTTTGTAGTTCATTCTTGAAAAAAAGCTCCAAATCTTTCCACCCATTTCCTCACATCATGGGGAGACGGAACTATATCATGACAACACAGTTGAAAATCATGCCGAAATTCATGCCATGGAACTTTACAACTATTATTGCTTTTGGGTAATATGCTTTCATCACAAAATCGTGTTGCTCCCCTGATCACTGCTCCATTGCAACTGAAATGACATCATATATGCTACATTAGCATGATCTCAGAGCGTTGTCATGTTTAACAATGTCCGTGTACTACACGATTCAAAGTCTCACATTCTTGCGCGCCAACCTGTACAATAATATAATAATAAATTTATTAAATGCAAAAACTTAGAGCTTTAAATTGAGCACTATTGTAATATATAGTTTACTACAGACCGAAGGCTTGGACGCAACAACTAGTAGGTCTATTGTAAAGTAGCAAGCTGTGTCTCTTCCTTACAGTGACACATACCACCTGTAATGATAGATCTCCTAATGATGTCCGAATCATGTAAAAAGGAATTTATCTCTTGGTCAATTTACAAAAAGGATTTTCTTTTATTGTTGGATAATACATATTTCAGAAAACCTCCCGGTAAAGAGGCTTAGAGATACTTGCCTAAACACTTTATCCGTCAAACATTTAGCATATATATTGGTAACTAAAAAGCAAGTGTAGCAAGAACTGGTCTAGGTTCGTAAGTGAGCTTGCCTAAGAAAATAAATAGACTGACGTTAACGACAGTAGAGATCATAGCAAAAACCTGACCTATTTCTCTTGCTGCTATTCTCCAAGTAAACGTTCTCGAATGAGTTTAACATTCATATTTACTCATTACGAGAAAGACTGGCAGACTGCGGCTTCAGTTTCGGTTCTTCTCAACTCTATGGGAATAATTATGGAGAAGAGAAACATATGTACATACAATGGCATGATGAATGTTAGTTTCAACGATATGTAAGCATACAAATGCCTTGCAGTATGTTCCCTTTTGGTTAGATGGTTAACAGTCTCGATTTTAGATGTGAAAACTCAAGTTCGATTCCCGATGGGGATACATGCTCTTCGAACTCCAGATAAAACCCTAATTAACTGCACGTCTCGTTTCGCTTTTGATGTGGAAGCAAATACCTCGAAATAAAATTTAAAAGTCTTGGGAATTAAATATATTAAGACTGGAAATAGTGTTGTATTTAACATAAACTCATGGGATAATATTATTCCATTCTTGACACACAATGTGCTCTTGGGTGGATGAATTGTTTAGTTTCAAACTTTGCAATCAGAAAGTATGCAGTTCAAATGCTTTGACTGGCAGTTCTGGATGATATTCTTAATTGTTAGCGTACGGCCATTCAGTAAATGAAGGATGTTCGGTGTTTTTTTCATTAATACATATTATTTGTAAGAAAAAAGTTTAAGCTGTTTTAATATTAAAAACATTTTTAAAAACTACAAAGCTTGCTTTTTCTGCTTGATATATAACTTGTAAGTACAATCAATATCCTAACAGTTTTCTCGTAGAATAAATTACGATATTCTATTTGAACATACTTTATAGGTGTTAACAGAAATAATTAATTCAAAATACCTTTAAAACTGTATATACAACTGAATATACGTATAATGTGATAACAATGAGTTATATTATCACTCCAAATTGCTGAATCAGAAAATTTTCAGAAGGCGAATCCTCATGAGGAAGTTCGAAAATATGTTCAGCATCGAAATTGCTAGCTCGATTACATTCTCAACAATGTTCGTAGGCTTCCTTAAGATTTTATTAGGTATAGGTTAGAAACAAAATGAAAAAATGAAATGAAATCTTTCCTTCATTCAAGTTTTACGTCACACGTTTATTCCGGTTAGGCTAAAGGAGACGACGATGATGAGAATTGAATGAAATGATGGAATTAAGAAAGTGGGAGGAAATGAAAGTACCCGAAAAAACCCACGCACACGGTGTTTGCCCACCACAAGTTTACTTGCTGCTAGCTGGGATCGAATTAAAGTCTCATGCAGCAGAGGTGAACGTTGTACCACTGAGCTACCGCTGTCCCATTTATGAAACAGTACATCAATTGTATCTTCATGCAACTTATAGGTGAATCACTCTCTGTATGCAGAATGTGTTTTATCTAGCGTTGCAACCTTAACTTTCAAAATCGAACAATATAAGCTACTTACACAGGAACATACAACGCAAGAAGTTAATAAATAAAAATAGATGTAGACAATCCATCAAACATATCCCTGTTTTTTTCTACAAAATGTGTAAAAAAATTAACTTGGTTTTCGTCTCTTCCTGTGCTATTTAGTTTACTCCTCTGGGTCGTACAGCTCCCTACCACTCTGCGTCCAAGAAAAGAAAATATATGGATTTATACAGAATATATATTTTGTATTATATATATAAAGAGAAATGGTGTACTATTGAATACAGAGTAGTGAAGTGGTGATAATGAGATGTTCGATCATTTAACCCAATAAAAGAAAAAAAAAAAGCACCTGAAGATTAAGAACGTTTTGGTCTTTTTTAATGGTAAATTGAAGAAACTTTTAAGAAAGAACAAAAGTAAGTCAGATGAGAGGTAGATTTAACTAAGAAGAAGGAAATGAATGAATGAAGGAGTGAAATAGAACGATTTTTTTAAAAAAGGGAAGGAGTACAGTCCAGAAGAAAGTATGAAGTATTCAGGAAAACTTTGTTAAGACAACTTTTCTGCTTTAACTTGCTTTCTTTTTTCTTTTTCTTCTTATTTCTCCAACGTCTTTGGAGGGTAGAGAGACACAGTGGAGCAAGAAAATTGAAAGGTCTGCTTGATTGAGGTACAAAGGCAAAGAAATCATCCGACTGCGAGGAAGATAATGAAAATGTTCCTTTATTTTCGCATTTTCCCTTTCTTTTTTTTCTTTGAGTAAAAAGCGAGGACAAAAATAGAAAAAAAGAATCTAAGAAAGAAAAATAGAAAAGGGAAAATATGATAAAAGCAAGATTTGAAGAAAGATAGAAGGAAAAGAACAATCAAGGAATAAAGAGCAAAAATTACGTATTTCGTTGGATAAGGTCTCTATTTGTATTTCCCATTTATGTCCGCCATCTTTGCTTTATTTTATTTTTTGAAAGAAAAAGGAATACTACACATACATGTGGCAGTAAAAGAAAAGAAAAACGACTACTTCTAGTGGCGAAAGTGAAAATGTTCTCATATTCAATATGCGAGTCCCGGATTACATTTTCGGTGACGGGTGATTATTCATCTATTACGGATTACATGCGGAGCTGTAGAATCACCATTCATATAGAATCTGAATGCCAAAAGGAGGTTCTGACCGCCAAACAAGGAAAACGAAAGAAGAAGCCAGGTACACATACGACTGCAATAAAGTAATGCATGGAGCGGGTGATAAGATATCAACAAACCCGAGAAGATGATAATAGATATGAATTTAACAAAAAATGTCTAATGGAAATTGGTCAGAAACAGCACCATTATGACATGAGAAGCATTGAACAAGCGGTAAAGTTGCATCCGACTAGTACATATCGGAGCGGAGCAGTCTGGTCTGTAAAATACAGTGGGCCCTTCAAAGGAGGAACACGTGTGAGGATTTTCCATTTATCTGAGGATTTTTATGTGTCCCCATTTTGCAGTGATCGCTCCACTCCCATCTGTAGGCCTATGTCATTGCATTTCCAGTGTGTTTATGAGAAATTCTGCATTATATTAGCAATTTCGCCGCTCTTCAAACTCCTCTCACGTGGAAACGGTACGGTTTACAACCCATCCTCATCTGATATTCTTTTTGCCTAATTACATGTCTATTACCACCACTTCCAGTTTGTCAGTGTACTATGCCAGGTAAAAGACAAAGAACTACAGGAATAACTTGTAGTTTTAACAATTGTAGTCAATGCATCTCTTACGGGTGGATAGGGCAAATAAAACATACAACTGATTTGCCCCTTCAGAGTGACTTAAGGAAAGCTGAAGACCGTACGAAATGAAGACAGTACATTAGACTTGTAACTAGTGAAGGTAATGTGATCACGACGCTCAGAAATAATGAAAACGACGAATGCGCCAATGTGCGAGCTAATGCAACATAAAATGGTTTTGATCTTCCCAAAACTTTCTCAGGCCGATACGCAAAATCTACTTGATGCAAGTGGTAGAAATTCATTTTAACTAAGAGTACGACTGGAAGACACTTTATAGATTTGGAACCATGACGGAATAATTGAGAGTGGATTGAGTTGGTACTGAATCTCTGGCACTAGGATACTACCGTGCTTTTGCTTCTGAACCAACAAACTTCCAAATTTCTTAACCTACTTAAACCTTGTTAGTTAGTTTGTTTCTCAAACAAGATGATTTAAGGTAAACTAGCAGTCGAGAGAAAAGATAAAACACGGAAGTAAATCATGCACAATATGATCAAATATTTATGAAATAGAAAGCCATTTCCACAATACATAGACGAGGAGAGGGAAAAAAGTGTGGACGTTAGCAACACTGCCGGGGGATCGAATTAAAAATGCAAAAGATGGGATTCCGGTACGAGAGATCGGCAAGCAAGTACTTTTCAGAGACTCGGTGAGCAGAGTGAGTCTCGCTTGAGTGTTGAGGTTACGATGCAAAGCTAATGGCCCTTGAAATTACGTTACACAGAACTGAAGCCATTGGATCAAACGAAAGAAAAAAGAGAGAAAACACCCACTGAGCACTGTTTTTCCCTTGCTCATACCTCATCATCCTTCCATCTCCCACTCTATAGCCACCCCTTTCCTTGTTCTCCTATTACAAATAACGAACGAAGAAGCATAAAGTGCAGGAAGTGTAGGGGGAAGAAGACGACAACGCTGAAAATCGAAACGTTTCTGATTCAACACTTATACGTACATATACCCTTCTCTCCCGTTACACTTCACTGAGATTGTGAATACGATTAACAACACGTTTAGAAAATAGCTGGTGGTCCAATAAAATCCAATCTTGCTCAGATTTCTGCTCTTTCTATTATTTCTTAAAGCGTCATTTGAATTCTTTGATGACATCAACTGTCTGGAATTGCTATTTTATTTTAATTGTAGTCTATCTGATAATCAACGGATTGAAAACAAGGTTTCACCTCTACATACATAGAAGGTTACGTCATACATTTTATTTCTATTTTTCTTGTTAATGAAATTGGTTTATTGATTTCGTTCCAATTTTCATAAATCAAGACCTGTGACAGTTTCTATATCCGTAAAACTTTGGTTATTTGAGCGTTCTCTTATTAGTAATTTCTTACAAGCAAGAGTTCTTCTGATGTTACAAATAGGCAAGTTTAAAGGGTGTGAGACAACTGTTTCGTTCTATACGATGAACTTGAAAGAACTATAGTGCCAGAAGACTCTGTTTCATCTCAGGACATATTAGGTTGTAGTGTATCTATTATCTATTATGTATTATCTATTGTCATCTATTTTATTAGGTTCTTTTTCTTCTTCAATCATTTTTATTTTGCCAAATTTTAAGAAATAGCCAACAATTATGTACAGAAAACGCCTTTCTATATGAAGAAATTTGTACTTCTTGACGTTAGCAGTCTCCAAAAATGTCATTGTACTTCCTCTTATTACAATAGTCTGGATCAGTTATTATAATACTAGCTTTTCCCTTAGACTGGGAAATAGTTGTCGGATGTGAACTGCAGATGTCATCTAGTCTTCTTTTGTTACACCCTGCAAATATATTCTGTTGCATAAAAATATAGATAATTAAAGAACATAGTAGGGCGATAGTAGGATTGATAGTAGGGCGGCGATTTCTCTGTAACTTTCGGAGGGGAGACATTCAGTTGTGTATTTAGTTGCAGACACGGGTGTAAGAAGGCATATATGAGGATTTTAAGATAAATCGAATTCAAATTATGCCAAATGTTGTATATTCATAAAAATACATAATTAGCAATACATATAACAATAAAAAATACATATTCATAAAAACAGAAGCATTAACAGGGACTGGGGACTTTATGATTGGAGGGTAGATCATTAACAAAATCAGGTATGCAGATGATATGGTTATTATAGCTAAACCCGAAGGACTACAGGAGGTGATTGACAAAGTAGTTGACACTGGAAAACTATATGGAATGGTAATCAACATCGAAAAATCGAAAGTCATGAGAATCACGAGGAAATTCGCCCTTACGGGTCAGAATAGAACAATGAATACTTGAAGAGATCGATCATTTCAAATATCTGAGAAATATTTTGACGAAATATATGTATTGCACCAGGGAGATCAGGTCGAGAATTGCCACAGCCAAAGAAGCATTCAAGAAGAAAAGGTCACTCTTAACTAAGCAGCCTTAATATTGGACTAAAGAAATTGGTCAACTGCTATATATGGAGTATTGGACTTTATGGTTCAGAGACTTGGACATTACGGAAGTTAAAGAAGAAATATTTAGAGAGCTTCGAAATGTGGTGTTGGAGGAAGATGGAAAAGATAAAATTGGCAAAAAGAGTAACAATGAAGACCTTTTAAAAGGAATAGGAGAGAAGAGGACGCTTCTAGCCACCATCCTTCGTAGAAAGTCCAATTGGATTGGACACATCTTGCAAAGAAATTGTCTTCTTCATACCGCCAGAGAAAGAAAGATGGAAGGAAAGCGAGGTGTAGGGAGAAGAACACAGGTGATCGATCACTTGAAAATTAGAAGAAAATATTGGGAGTTAAAAATGAAAGCTGAAAATCGAGAAACGTGAAAGAAACGTTTCCAGGCCCAAACTGAAAATTAAGAAGAAAAAAATCTCATTGGTCTCAGGACCTGCCAATAGGCAGCATACTTAATAATAATAATAATAATAATAATAATAATAATAATAATAATAATAATAATAATAATAATAATAATAATAATAATAATAATAATAATAATAATTATTATTATTATTATTATTATTATTATTATTATTATTATTATTATTATTATTATTATTATTATTATTATTATTATTCATAGAAACACATGGGGGCTAACTGAAGACTTTGGGGAGCCGGGCTCCCAGGGTCGGCGCCCTTGAATAATTAGAATATAGGAGAAAACAAAAGAATGTCCCCTAACCAAACATGGACACGATATTATCTGCCGAGAACTTACTTGGCCTGGCAGGAATCTATCGTATAAGAGGTGGATGCTGTACCACTAAAACACACAACTTCCTTTCACTTCTCAAACGCTAAGTTAAAGAATAGAAAGATTTATCAGTCAACTTTTACGCCGCAGTATAGTACTTGAGAACAGTTTCCTATGTATGTTTGAAAATAGATGTGAAAGTAATATACTGATATATGTAATCTCCTACGATAAGAAAACATTTTAACGTACAGTGAGTCGACCAAATTTCGGGTACTGTGTTATATTTTCTAGAACAAATGTTATTTAAAGAATGAAGGAAAATGAGTCTTGAGTTCAATTCCCTACTAATATAACGATGAGTTTTCTGATTTCTATTTTTGTGTACTTAATAATAATAACTTGGAATTACTAATAACCGCTTCCTCCAATTCTAGGAAGCACCCGCAGAAGGTGTCACCTGGTTCGGAACCCTCAAAACTTCCTAACTCAACATATATTTGTATACTTTCTCAATAAAACTATATTTGTTTAACAGAAAAATTATTGATGAGACATGAAAATTTGATCTTACACTTCATCTGTACTCTTTCTATTATAAAAACAATCTATTCCTATAATCCTTTTCTGAAACTTTACGTGAATATTTAATAATTGTTATCGTCTTTCCGGCTGCAGAATAATACGCGTTTAATACTACATAGACGTAGCGGCTTGTATTGGACCCCCTTTAAAAAGTTTGGACCCCCCTCAACAAAAACTCATGAATGCGCAACTACTGTAATTAAACATTATGAATAAGTATATTGTTAATATTAAATATTTGTCATTTTTTTAAATATTACGTATTTCTGTAATTTGTACTTCTAAATATTAGCAGGTTAACAAATATGTTCTTTCAGAAAGTCACGAAATAATATTTTTAAGAAAGGAAGTTTGATTTCTGACAACATCGGAAAGTGTACCTTGAATGGAAAATATGTTTATGTGTTTACATATATTCCGAAAATAATATTTGTTGCTACTTGAAAGTGAAAAGTGATACAGTATTACTCACCTGCAATCACTAACACAGAAATAATTTTTAACTGTAATTTCCTAGGAAATAACATGTATTCCCAACTACAACTTCAGTTTATCTCTCCGTACTCGAGTATCCTTTATAAAATATCCTGCGTAAGTACTGCAGGATTCTGAAACATACATTATTAAGACAAAGTACATAATAGTTCCTAAGTTATTCCTTACAGTAGGGGCATGCTAGCTGAGCAGTAGACCGCTCAGCTCCGATGCGATCCATTTTTGGTTCGATCTATCTTAGGCCACGTAAGTTTGTGTTGGACAACATCGTGTACGTACCAGTATAAAGGTAATCCTGTCACTTTTGGTCGGGGTCTCTGTTTAATTGGGAATCATATCGTGTGAGTTGAATGCGAATGTAGATAAGCGAAGATCAGTTCTTGGTGTGGACAGTTGCCAGACATGTGAGGAACTGGGACTACAATTCAGTGTGAGTGAAACACCATTCGGGAGCACCTCCATCAACTTGGGAAACACTACAATTTGGATCGATGGATTTGATTCAGGGACTAGAAGTCAATGCGAGCGGACACATGTGTTTCTTTCTTGTCTCGTCTGAGGAAGGGTCCATTTCTGGACAGATTGTTGACATGTGATGAGAAGTGGGTCCTGTATGAAGCTCCACAGCGCCGTCATCATTGGTTAGCATCCCATGAATCGGTTCTAAAACAGCCGAAACTAGCACTGCACCAGAAAAAGATCTTCCTGTGTATTTGTCGGACTGCTCCCGGCATCGGGAACTGCTACCAGCTGCCCAGAACATCAATACAACTGTGTACTGTCAGCAGTTGAGCCGTGTTCAAGAAAAACTCAAAACTCTGGAGCCAGCACTTCTGAATCGTAAAGGGTCATCCTATTACAGGACAACACTAAGCCCCAAGTGGTTAGGATGACCATTCTATGCCTTGGGTGGGAAATACTATTGCATCCACCATATTCCCCGGACATTGCATCGTCCGATTATCACCTGTTCCATTCCTTGGATAACACTAGTTAACAAATTTAAACTTTTTGTTTGTTACATGAGAAAAATCACCTGATCTTAAAGGAACTTTTTGCGCTGAATTCGAATATGCACTCGGTTTCTCTCCATCACGTACAGTTTTCCCGTAACAGAGGGATTTTCGGAAAATTCCTTCAAAAATTTCCCTTTTTAAGATATTTTATTCCCCTAGCTCCAGTCCCCTTACATATAGTAACATAGAAATTATACCTAAGTATACCTTAATTTATATTTAATAAACCCTAAAAGTTTCGTAAAAATCGCTTTGTTCTTTCTAGAGAAATAAATATATTTGTATGTATATTGTGTGCACTGTTTATTGCACCTGATAGTAATGCTTTCAGATCTGAGTTGGGGTAAAAACGATTTGCTTTATTACTACAAACACAGACATAAAAATGAATATTTACAATAGTCAACAACACACTTGTATTGCTCTCTGTAAATTAGAAACGTGTATAAAAATAGAATGTACTTCCAACGTATATTTTTTTAAACGTACAGTATATGTATATCTTAATACATATATATACAATTCTCCAGAAATGGTTATCAATATTTGTTATCAAATGTAACAGAATGCAAAAGAAAGAAAGAATGGAATACAGACTCATTGTTGACAACAATGAACTAATGCAGTCTGAATTTTCCACTACGGTATCGTTTCCCCCCTCCCCCCGCGCATTTCTTTCTTTCTTGTGTTCTTGACACCTGGTGAGGGAGTTTTGTACATTTTTATATTGACGTGTGGTTTAACACTACTTCACTTTCAAAGTTGTCTTTGCTGCTAAGAGTGCTTTCATGTTTGATCTTAACGGCATTATACCCAACTAAGACCAGAAGTTTAGTTTGTGATCAGTACAATGGCGTCAAGAGAACGGCGTTCGTGTGTTAACTCACCAAATAGTTTTTGTTATGTGTGTGGCCAGTTTGTAGTTAAAGGACAGTGTAGATCCATTACGCCATCGGTGAAACTAGCATATTATATATATTTCGGATGTCGTGTGGGAGATCAGGACAAAACTTGGGCAACCAACATAATTTGTGCGTCGTGCTACGTCACTTTACTTGCATGGGCCAAAGGGAAACGGAGGTTCATGAAATTTGCTGTACCAATGGTATGGAGAGAACCCACCAACCATCTGGATGATTGTTATTTTTGTCTCACAGTAGTTAAGGGACATTCTAAAAAAAAGCAAATACACAATAAGTTATCCCAACGTTAAATCCGCAATTAGACCTATTCCGCACGGGGATGAACTTCCACTTCCCGAGCTCCCTACCAACTGGGAAGAGATATGGCCAAAAGACTCTGATGATGATCATGACCTTGATGAACCATCGATATCAACATGTACATCCAAGGATCCAACGTTCATCCCTGACTGTGTTCGCGAGCCACATTTCATCCGGCAATGTGAACTTAATGACCTAGTCCGTGATTTGCACCTGACAAAACAAGAGGCGGAACTTCTGGGATCAAGGCTCCAGCAGTGGAACTTATTGGATGCAGAAACGAACATATCAGTGTACAGTCATCAGGAAAAGGCATGTTCAATTTTCAAGCTATTTCTCAATGCAAGATAATGTGTGCGTATGTACGGATATAAATGGGTTGATGGCGGAGCTAGGAATTCCTTACGTTTCAGAAGAATGGAGGTTATTTATCGACGCGTCAAAGGTCAGCCTTAAACTGTCCTTTTACATAATGGAAATAAAAAACCTTCTATACCACTTGCGCACTCAGTGAAGATTAAGGAATCCTATGACACCATGTCAACTTTGCTAAATCTTATAAATTACAAGGACCATTGTTGGCAAATATGTTGTGATCTCAAGGTAGTTGGTATTTTATTAGGACTGCAGTGCGGTTACACGAAGTACCAATGTTTTTTATGTTTATGGGATAGCCGAGCTGATGACAAACATTATGAAGTGAAGGAATGGGAACATAGAGTGAATTACGTACCTGGAGAATGCAACGTCAAATACGCTCCTTTGGTAGATCCTAATAAGATATTACTACCGCCACTTCATATCAAGTTAGGACTTATGAAAAACTTTGTCAAAGCCATGGACACATCTGGTGAAGGTTTCAAGTATTTGCGAGATAAGTTCCCTAACCTGAGTGATGCTAAGATTTCAGCGGGAGTGTTTATTGGTCCCCAAATTAGGAAACTAATGCTTGATGATAGCTTTGACAGCAAGTTAAACAGTGGTGAGCTAGCTACCTGGACAGCATTTAAGTGTGTTGTGCGCAACTTTCTGGGCAATAACAAAGCTGAGAGTTACACAGAAATCGTACAGGACATGATACAGAAATACAAAGAGTTGGGTTGTAGGATGTCTTTAAAAATCCACTTTTTGCACTCCCACCTCAGCTTCTTTCCTGCTAACCTAGGTGCTCTCAGCGACGAACAGGGGGAAAGATTCCACCAAGATATAATGGCAATGGAGAAAAGGTACCAGGGACGATGGGATCCTTCAATGATAGGGGACTATTGTTGGGGTCTTGTTAGAAAATGCAACATTTCTTACAAAAGAAGGAAGTAGTGTACGTTTTTGTAACCCAATGGAAGTTTCATATATTGTGATAGTTTTGATTGTCTTTTCATGACCTTTTGGTACATTTGTATTATTGTTTATTGTAAATTGTCACACTTGTAAATTATATTGTATTATATTTTATATATGTGTTTGTGGTAATAAAGCAAAACGTTTTACCTCAACTTAAGAGATCTGAAAGCATTACTATAAGGTGCAATAAACAGTACACACAGTATACATACAAACATATTTATTTCTCTAGAAAGAATAAAGCGATTATTACGAAACTTTGAGGGTTTGTTAAATATGAATCAAAGTATACTTAGGTATAATTTCTATGTTAGTATATGCAAGGGGACAAGATCTTGGGGTGTAAAATAAACGAAAAGGGAAATTTTTGAGGAATTTTCCCGAAAATCCCTCTGTTACGGGAAAATCGTACGTTATGCAGAAAAACCGAGTGCATATTCGAATTCAGCGCAAAAAGTTCCTTTAAGAACAGGTATTTCCTTTTATGTGACAAAACCTTTGTTAACTAGTGTAATCACCTTGAAGACACCACTTCGAATCCCTAGTAGAGGTGGAAGATCCACTTGATACTTTCTTCGCTTCATGGCCCGCCAAGTTCTACCGCGATTTTAATCCATGGCCTTCTAGAACTTGCCAGAAGGTCGTGGATGCTGATGCGAACTATGTTTGATCTTAAGTGACATACCGATGTTCGAAGGTGGTGGGTGAAAAAGCGACAGAACTTTCTTGATTACCTTTATAGTTTTTCTTGAGGGTCTCCCGTTTTCTCTTACATTTTCATATCATAACTTTATGATAATCATTCAAGTAAAAATTGTTTTAGTATTCTTGACATTGCGTACAATTTTCACAACGACAATTAAATCAGGAAAGGAAAACAGACTCAAAATTCAAACTGTAGTTTTGTTCATTTCTGTGACTAATTCGTTAAGAGTGTTATATTTTGTGTATGTGGTCTCCAGTTCAGTATTCACTGCAAGCATGAATGCTTCAAATAGAGAGCCAAGTCTTTTTTCTGATTTTTCGGAACTGAAGAGGGACGTTGATATGCAATCAATTAATCAAAATGGAATTATGTCTAAATTGATTTCTTCTTTCTTCATTTTTCTGTCTTTCTATCTCCTTAACAATGTCTCTATAATTTACTGCTCAAATCGCAAAATTAGAAGTAAGATTCGGAATCTTAATTAAAAATATTAAATAAATCAAAGACAAAACTACCTCTTGACTTTTCGTATTTATTCCCCCCCCCCCCTAAATCCAAATTTAATCATGGTATCCTTAATCCTGCACACAGGTTCTCTGGCTGCATGAAAATAATGTGGAACTCTACCGGTACCATAGCAAAAACTACAGACTGATTAATTTCGAAAGATTTACTTGTTCATTGGTTTCGATGTTATTTTGTTTTATGAATTTTAGCTCCTCTTTTAAGCGCCGAAGCTATATGAAACTTGAACCTATTGTTTAAGGTGAAATTCAAACCACTCAAATCAGTGATGCAAAATGTTGATAGAAAAAAACACTAAATGGGAGATAAAATGACTCAATTTAGGGTAAAAAGTCGCAAAAAATTATTCGTGGATTTAACGTATAATCTGAATATCTATCTATCTATCTATCTATCTATCTATCTATCTATCTATCTATCTATCTATATATATATATATATATATATATATATATATATATATATATATATATATATATATATATATATATATATATATATGTATATTGCAAAAATCCCCACATCACAACAGACGCACGTGTCAACTCAACACGTGCTATTATTTACAAACAACATAGCAGACAGCAAGCCAACGCGAAAGGACACCGAAAAACGCCAAAAGCAAACGGACCTCACAAAAGGACCCGAGGAGAACAAATAAAAAAAAAAACAACAAAAAACCCAGCATCAGTCGTCCAACTAATCAAATCACCTACACCGCCCTAAGGTCGCACTGGACTAAAAAACACCCATCCTTCCCGAGGTCACACTAAACTAGGAATCCTTTCAACAACAAAACCTTGCGAAGCTACCTTGAGCTGAGGGGGCTATCCTTCCAAACTCACCAAACCGGCAGGTGCCTTAAAAACTACTTTAAAAAAAGGGGCACCGTGCAAAACACCTATACTCCTCTACTTAGACATTAACAAAAAAAACAACATTATTCTCTTTGTAATCAAAAACATTTTATATTTATCAAATTTTATAATAAAATTAATAAAAAAATAAATCTCAAACCATTATTAACTCTACCAAAAACATTACATGGTGATAGGCACCGGAGTTTATATTAGATCTGTGATATATTTAATATTAGATCTGTGATCGGTTCAAGTAATAGAATCAACAGTTACAAGAACATAACTAAATGAATTAAATGTAACTAACTGTGATATGTCATTTATGTAACAGTACTTAACAACAATTTTGTTTTTAGCAAAATACAGGCTTTTTTTTTTTTTTTTTTTTTTTTTTTTTTTTTTTTACTTTGTAATCAATTTCAGTTCAACGAGATCAGAAATGAGTTTAGAAACACGCACAAAAGGACAAGTCTACAAAGATTGTTCAAAAAGAAAAGAAAAACATATTCAATTCCCTTTTATTTACGTTTCACCAGACACTGAGCTTTCTATTAGCAAGCTTGTATTATTTGTTCTAAACGGAAGCTCTGCAAATTAAAGGGCATTGAATGTTGGAACTGGCCTCTTTTATAATGCAAAGGGTAGCAGGAATTCAAGTGGGATTCTGAAGATTTGGCCACATGTTCTGATTCAAGTAAACAAAAGGAAAACAAACATAAATTGCTCGAGCTAAGAAGGATAAGTTATTTGCAGCTCAAGAGTCGCTAGATTTTTAAATACGTGGCCACATCATTACTTAAAAGTCACCAAAATAGTCGCTAGTCGAAACAGTTATTTTTTGTCGTTATCCTGAAAGTCGAATTCCCTAGATTAGGGCTTTCTCCCCTAAATTGACATCACTGACTCTAATGCGTACGTTGCTATCGCACCTATATAATCGAAGTATAGATCAATGCTGAAGTGGCACGCACGCAACTCAATAGACAAACATGGAGGACTGTACCCTTTTACGTTACACAGAGAAAACCAAAACCAATCTCACATGGCCTCAAACTGAACAAGAAATCTCCCACATCAGAAGTGAACACCCTACCACTGAGCCTACGTGCCCTCCTATTTAAGGTATAACTTACAAATTGTAATGTGTTGTATCAAAATAATTCACGTTTCAGAACCCTCCAGTACTTATGCAAAAGTATTTTATACAGAACGTCAAGAACGGAGAAATAATTTCGAGTACATAATAAGAATACATATTATCAATAATCCTCTAAGAGATTACATTTAATATTCAGTTAATTTCTATGTTAATGATTGGGAGTATTATCAATATTCACTATCATAACGCAGCAAATATTATTTTCAGAAGATATGCAACCACACACAACATATTTTATGTTTGGCAAAAATCAAACTTTGTTTTGCTTTATATATTATTTTCGTGGCGCAGCATAATGAAGTTGCAGAAATGAACCTTAATGTGGAATCCAAACTACACGAGGTCCTACCGAGAATCTATCCCACGTCTTCAATATCAAAATAAGAACATTGACTATATTGCCACGAAGAAATTTTCTCAAATGAATTGGAGAGCATTTGCCACGTGATTTTAGATACAACGCTAGAATGAAACTATAATGTAAAGAAAAGATGCAGATGTTACATGTTTAATTAAATATTTAAAAAATGAAAAAAAGGAAAAATTTATTTACCGGTATTTTACATGTACCAACTACCGTCAGCGATATATTGAATTAAGAAAAAAAGAAATTCATTTCCATTTTTTTTTTAAACTATTTATTTCACTTTGCTCGAAACAGGCCGATGATGCACACTTGTGACATGGAGGCTAGCCTTGTTAGCATATATATGCAATTTATATCCGTTCATTTGCTCTCCCTCCCTCATCTCGTCTCTCTTATGGTCTTTCTGGACAGACAACGCAGTTGCATACGGAATAACCGATAACGGAATTCCATATTTCCCGATGGGATGTCTCTATACATATGATTTTTGGTCTGCATTTGACAAGCTCCATCAGAACTGTTCTCGGAATATTTTATCCAAAAGCCTGTTCGGGGAGCTCATTTGCACATTGGAATTTTTAGTTATATTTTGTTATTATTGTTGTCGGTTGTTAAAGAAACTGACAGTGTATATGTAGATCTACGTATGATTTATGAATTTGTATGAATACACTTTTACTTATAAATATTGTTTAGTAATTATTTGTAGAGGATGGTAACGAATTAAGAGGACATCTTATGATTATATCTATTTATCTATCTACCTATAAATACGTATATACCTATCATCATCACCATCATCATCGGTATTCTGTCATTATTGGCAGGTCACTTGCCGCAACTGAGAGCCTTCCATGGTCCACAGTCTTCGGCTAACCTCTTCGCCTGTACGTACTATTTTTCTGTTTTGATATCATTAACTAACTGTAGTCTCCACAGCCTCTCTTTTTCTTCCCTGCCACCATACCCTTCTAGCATGATACAGCTCCTTCTTATCCCAACTAGTTTCTCTTCCGCTCCTTAATAATATCTAAAATTGTTGTTCCCTCTATCATTTTAACACCCTCTTATTCATTTTCCGCTCTTCCCAGCTAATTTTCTCCATGCTTCTCCACACCCACATTCCGAAAGCTTCCAGTCGCTTTTAATCATTTCTGTGTAATGTCCATGTTTCTGACCTATACAGTACAATACTCCACACTCAACTCTTTATTCAATATTCCACAAAATAGTATTTTCTTCCTTCTAAGGGCTTCTGTCACTATTCCTATCCTTGCTTTTATTTCACGTTCACACCTGATACCATCACTAGTAATACAACCCAGGTATCGAAAACTAGCCATACGTTCTATTTTCTCCCCCTCCTACTTCTGTATTTGATACTGACTTCTTCGTTTCAATGAACACGACTTTTGTCTTTCTAATATTTATTTTCATCTCATAGTCTTCACAGCCCTTTTTCACGTTTTCTAACATCTTATTGATTTTCTCTTGAGATTCCGCAACACGCGCCATATCTCTAAACCCTATACACCTATTCTACTTCCTACTGGAATGCCATCTTCATTTCGTAGGTTTTATTCACTATCTCTTCTAGATAAATATTAAATAATGTTGGCGAGAGACAGTATCCCTATCGAACTCTTCTTACAATTGCACTATATATATATAGGGTGTTTCAGATAAAACGTCCAGTGCTTATAAATCCGAAACGGCTGAGAATAAAAAGATGAAACAAAAACTGAGATAGGAAAATGTCATAGAGCGCATGACATGGTGTTGTCGTGGTGACCCACAGGGCCCTCCTTCAAGGGGGCCCAGGGGCCAACTTCAAATTTTCAAATGGGAACATGTATTGAATCATACCTCATTCAATAGTCCTTGAAATACGAAACAACTTTTGTAGGAAACAATTTTCGATTTGGGCTACCGTTTTCAAAATGGCCGCAAAAAGTCCTGTATCAGTTTGAAGTTGGCACCTAGGCTTCCTTCACTGAGTTTCCTGAGGGTCACCACAATAACACCACTTGATATGCTTTATCATCGTTTCTATCTCAGTTTTTGTTTCATCTCTCTATTATCAGCCGTTTCTGATTTAGGCCTATAAGCACTGGACGTTTTATCTGAAACACCCTATATATATATATAATTAAAATAAAATTGAGTTATAATTTTGATAAGTGTTCACAATATGTAGGTGGTAACTTGAGACATCACATATGCAGTTATCAAAATTTATTGTCTCATTTGCAGATAATGATCAATTTGAACTCCATTTATCCCTTACGCTCCCACTTGTACACATAGGTACCATAGACTTTGGAACGACACCATTGGGAATTCTTTCAGATTCCCATATTTCACTGTGACATATTCCAATAATTCCCTTATGTTTCTTGTATAATTGACTCTTGCATCTGTCGATACGTTTTTGCTGTGTATTGTGAGTCACACAGGGTTCGATACACTGTTTTTTCAAATAGCGTGGAGACATAATTTAATATTTTCACTTGCTTTACAACGCACATTTGCTGAAGGAAGTTTCTTAAGGGTAACAGTCTGAAGCTTTCTACGTTTTGAACGACGTGACTTTAAAGTACCTGCAAAAACATGATCCTCAGATACGAAACCTGTCAAGTAAAATGGCCAATTAATTGACCAGGGAAACTTTTATGCTATTTAATTTAAGTAACTGCTTAATTTATACATAAAATGTTCCCTTTGACTGGATATTTTATGCTTCAAATAATTTACGTAGAAAATATTATATTACGTTCATACACAATGAAGAAGTAGGAACAAGAATTTCATATACCTAAGGTGGACGACAAACATAGTGTGCTCCCAGGTAATATTCGTAACACCTAACGGCGTAAGTCCTAAAACATATGGGTAGAAGTCCTAAATTTTAGGTTTTCTGAAGTTTAGGACTTCTGCCGTTTAGATCTTGCGCCGCTTTGGACTAGACATGTGAGGTTCAATGCAGTTTAGAACTTGTGCCATTTAAGATCACTGCCGCGTCTTCAGCTCTCAAGTGCGCGGACACGATCTCCGAATAATTACCATTCTTCTCAGACAAGCAAAGAAAGAAACTAAAAAAAAAAAAAAAGAATAGAATAAATTAGAGGTGGTTGTGACAAATCTAAGCTAACTTGCTTTGTAGACTAAATTGTGACAAAACCAAGCTAACTTGCTTTGTATACTAAATTGTGACAAAACCAAACTAACTTTCTTTGTAGACTAAATTGTGAAAAACAAAGCTAACTTGCTTTGTACAATAAATTGTGACAAACAGAAGCTAACTTGCTTTGTAGACTAAATTATGGCAACTCTTTTAGCCTAACCGGCATAACTGTGGGACGTAAAACTCAAAGATTTTAAATTATGGCACAATCAAACTAACTTGCTTTGTAGACTAAATTGTGACAAAACCAAGCTAACTTGCTTTGTAGAATAGATTTGACAAAACCAAGCTAGCTTGCTTTGTAGACTAAATTATGGCAAAACCAATCTAACGTGCTTTGTAAACTAAATTGTGACAAAACCAATCTAACGCTTTGTAGACTAAATTGTGATAAAACCAAGCTAACTTGCTTTGTATACTAAATTGTGACAAAACCAAGTCTACACTCTCAGACCCCTCTTGTAGGTATTTCAACACAGAGATATCATCACTTAAACAGGATACGTCGATTAATATTTTTTTCAGTGTAAGTCACCTACGTTTGTTTGCACGTGGGTGTGACAAGATACACAGTGAATAAAATGTACAATCTACCGCACTAAACTTTCTCACTCCAATTCTTTACAGTAAATCATGTTGTGCTGCAGTTTATTATTGAAACATTATCTTATGAAATACGAACAGAATTATAAGGAATTTTCGGAAAACTTCACGGAAAGAAAGCTCATCCATAAACGTAGACAACTTCTGTAGAATTTTTCCATAAGAAATAACTTATGCTATATTAGGATTATTAATAAAACATTGGTTTATAAAATAATAACAAAATCGCGTGAGTGATATTTAAAAATAATGTAGAAAAACTCAGCTCAAGAGTAAACTAACCTTGTATATGTTCTCATAGAAGTGATTTGTGCAGTATTATAAGCATAATAATGAAATATTTGTTTATAAAGTATGCCCGAAATCGCTGTGTCATTTTTCGAAAAGCAGTCTAAGAAACCTCACCTTCTAAAGTAAACTACTTATTGCGATTTTTTCGTAAGTCATAATTACAATATTATAGTGTCATTAATGAAATATTTATGTATGAATTATTAACAAAGTGGCTTCCAAAAATGGTTCTTACAAAAATCTTTCAAAAAATAACTCACTCCCAGAGTAAACTGCCCTTCGTAGATGTTTTCAGTACTAAAAGGTTACGCCATATTGTCACGTTATTAATGAAGCATTTAATTATTAAACAGGGACAAAATCGCCGAAGTCATTCTTGAGAAAATCGTCCAAAAACACCAAAAATAAATTACTCTTCGTATTTTTTTCAGCAACTATGAATTATACTATTTGTCAGGTTACTAATGAAATATTTATTTGTAATATATGAAGAAAATTGCAGTTTGAGCCGTTTTTGAGAAAATCTTCCAAAACGTTCACCCCAGAAAAAAGTACCCCACTCGTAGACATTTTCAGCAAATGAAATGAAAAATGGAGTGAAATATTTCAGTTTAACGTCCCACGATTATGTCCATTAGGCTAAGGGAGACGGATGATTAAGGCAAGTAAAATGGTGATGCAAGAATGTGTGGTATAAAATTAGGGAAGGAAACGGGAGCACCCCCGATAAACTCACGGACATGAATCAACAAATGAGTGATACTATTTTATTACCAGGTCATTAATGAAATATGTATATATGAAATACGAAGACAATCGCCTTAGTCACTTTTGAGAAAATAGTCGGAATAAAAACGGAGTCCTAGCAAAACGCCACTCCATGGAAATCTGTAAAATCAAATATAAACTAATTATTTGCTGAGCAAAACTATATATATTTTTCATTAAAATTCAACACGTGTTACATTTTCGCTAACTAACTCTTTGGCTTCATCAGACAATATGTGATACAGTATAACTGTACAATCCTTGTCTGATGAAGCCAAAGAGTTAGTTGGCGAATTTTGTAACACGTGTTGAATTTTAATGAAAAAAAATATAGTTTTGCTCAGCAAATAATTAGTTTATATTTAATTATAACAAAGCAAAGCTTCTACATATGGAAAATATCACTGTAAAATCAAATCTCAAAATGCCCCTGAATAAAAATATTGAAGACATTTTGTACCATAACGCTTCTTTCGGTTAATCAAGTGTGTGTGCCAAGGTCACATCTGAGATTGCTAGGCATCGGGAAAAAGAAATGGTTGAACAAATGTAAGATAAAAGATGAGCATGCGAACTAATTAAATAACTAAGCATATTTAAAGGGTTAATAATGATGTATGTTATTTCATAAGCACGTATATTATTAATATTTTTTTTATCTCCTCTCCTGAAAAATTTAACAGTTGGAAACATTATGGAAATTCTCTGGACCCGAAAAGCATTACAGCTTTACCAAATTTTAAAAGAAGAGTGATTCTGTACTTTGCATTATTATTCTTTTGTTATTTACTATTATGAAGTGTTACTTTTTTTTTTTTTGTTTCTTTTCATAGGTGAGACAATAGACACAGAGACATAAAGGACACCCTAAACTTTTATACAAAGGGCACGTGTACAACTGAAACAGAATCTGGAAAAACAGATTCAAAAATTGGGTATGTGTTAAGAGATACCATGAAATCAATTCATTCAGAGGTCGCTTAACAACCAAGTCTGATAATATAGCGTCTTGACATCAACATTCTTGTATTCCAGGTGTTGCAGATGTTGAGGTTGATAAAAATAAATCCAAATAAAAAAATCACCGAGGGAGGAGCACTCGGCACTGTATTGCCTTATGAAGAACCGAAGAAAGGATAATTATTTGCAGTTGTTTTCGCTTACTACGTCGTATTCGTATTTCAACACCAAAGATTTTTGAAGAGGAATTTCTAAATGCGAAAAATATGAGTCTTGATTTTGTTACCAGTTTACCAGGTCTCAATCGATACCAATCAAGCGTGTACAGAGTAAAAGAAAAGGCTGTTGGAGTTCCAATTTCAGTGCAGTCAACGACGGACGTTTCATTTCCAGAAGATGTGCCCTGTGTAAATACAGACGACAATTTCCTACTTTTTGATAACAATTCTTCTGAAAACGGGAGTATTATTGGCTTCAGGAGCAAAATGGGCAAGGGGAGCATAATTGGTAGTGAAATTACAATAGGGGATGGAACATTTGAAAGCAACCCAAAAGATGTTTGTAATCACGCTGATGTCGTGGGATTAGTGAGATCGGCACTGTATTGCCTTATGAAGAACCGAAGAAAGGATAATTATTTGCAGTTGTTTTCGCTTACTACGTCGTATTTTCCAGGTTGCTAACCGAAAATGTTCACGGTCAACTTTGAAGCATCTGCAATCCAAGCTGTTAAAGAAACTTTTCCCTTATGCAAAATTAAAGGCTGCAATTTCCATTTTAAACAGTGTCTGTGAATAAAAATGCAAGAACTGGGAATGGCGAATATGTACACTCATGTCCAAAATGATTGTCGCATATCTGTAACTGTCTTCTTGTAAGAATATAATTTGGTAATGAGTTTGCAGGGTACTTTTAATATTGATATTATGTGTGTAATCGGAAAATTTATATTTGTGGTAAATTTCATACGAAAAAAATTATAAATACGAACATTAGAATAAATGAAACAGAATTTTGCTAAATGGACAAGAAAGTTCTATTTTTGTTTTATTGTTCTTATTTACTGTTCTTTTGACATGAAATTTGCCACATACATGTCTTTGCCAATTATACACATACTAACATTGTAAGAAATACCGGACGAACTCATTATCAAATTATATTAGTTCAACAACATATTTATAGACATGAGAAAATAATTTTGAACATGAGTGTGCAAAGGCAACGACGAAGTGAGACAGCACATCGAAAAGGTAACAGCACTAGCGCTTATACCACCAAAATATGTAAGTGATAGTTGACTGAATATAATGGAAACATATCCAATGATAAATTATGTTCCGCGCTTTAATAACTACTTTGTAGAACAACGTAGTTTGTAGTTTGAAAACGAGATCTGTAAAGATATCTAGAATTGCTATGGACAGACAATTAATTTTGATAAAGATTGGGTATGATCGTCTAAATTGGAAAATAGAAAAATCCCACCAATATAGCTGATTTGGTAAAAAAAAAAAAAAAAATCTTGAAACAAGGCAAGCACTTATATGATATTTTGCAGTTGCAAACTGGAAACCACTTGAATATTAAATGAAGGGGACCAAATATGTAAAACAGGACGTGAGAATTAACAATGCTCTATATATTTGAAGGAAGATAATAATTTGGATAAGTTGCTGAAACCCTTGGCGTATCTTGTAAGGCTTTACTGACTATCTTTTACTTTGTACAATATTTGACTATAATATTAGTAATATTAAAATTTTCTAAGAAGTAGTGACAATAGCTATATTCCGTATTATATATTGATTTATTTTGTGACATGGGTCATCTGCAGACGCATCTGCACAACTTGCAGCTGAAGACATTAAGTAACAAGGCTCCTGTAGATACGCCTAATTATATAGATTGAATGAGAGAGCATTATTGGTTCATGTCGTTTTCCCTTTTGCTTTGTGGCGAGTAGACAAAATATCAACCTGAGAAGAAGCCAAAGAAACATCCTGGCAGAAAAGGAATTTGGCCATATATTGGGTATCGAGATACAAATTTATTTATGAGTTAGGGTTGAAAATACAATTTGAGAGTAAATATTCAATATAACGTTCTTTAAGGAAGTTATGCTCTGAAAATGAATAAAGCACTCATTGAGATTTTTATCAAGAGGGGTTTCTGAAATTTGTTTTCAACATTTTTATGGAAAGTGTTTTAGGCATACTTCAAAAAACCAACTTTCAAGAATAAACTACATCTCGTGCATTTTTTCAGAACAAATGAGTTAAACAATATTGTCATGTTATTAACGATATATTTGTGTATGAAATATGAACAAAATCGTCTGAGTCGTTTAAAAAAAAAAAAAAATGAAAAGAAACTCACCCTCAAGAATTAACGATCCCTTCTTGATTTTCCTTAGAGAAATGACTCATACCGCATCATGCAATTATTTTTGGAAAATTTATTTATGAAATATAAACAAAATCGTTGGAACCGTTTTCGAAAAATCCTCTTATGTAAACTACCTTTACTTTTAGGAACAGGAAGAAATTTCGAAAACAAAAGCCTGAAAAATCGCATAAAAATCTTAAGTTTAAAATTTATTTGAGAGACGTTGAATAGTATGGCATCTAGGTGAGTATGCATCTTGTTGTTTTAGAGAACAAGAGCCATGGCAACAATTGCAAAGTGGCAGTTGGAATCTTAAAACATACGGTGAAATTTAGGAATGTTGCCAATTTGAAAGATTGAATAATGGACGTTTGGTGCACATTAGAAGCAGTCTTAAATTCAAAAAATAAGCATAACATTGGCTTTTTGGGACAATTTGCTATTAAAATGAGGTGACACTTACTATGGTTTTCATTTTTCAAACTTCAATTTAATTCAAAATGGCGGATTTCAAAATGGCTGCCGTCAAGGATACCCTTATCGTATCACTTCCCTAGAGGCATAGTATGTATTACCGAAACCTTTATCCACTTAATATTATTAATACGCGGGTTAGAAGCGAGGTAAGGGACTTACGCACATAGTAAATATAAACAATATGCCTGTAACTTTTCCCCAAAAGGTCGTATCTTAAAACTAACTTCTCCATTGTCTTCCTGATTAAATTCTAGCCCGAAATTATGTATGATATTATCCTTTCTCATTTTAAAAACTTCATCTTAATTCAAAATGGCGCATTTCAAGATAGCTGCCGTCAAGATCATACGTACTATACAACTTCCCCTAAGTCTTATATGTATCTACATGGTTGTTCTTTCATTAACACTCCGTTTACAAAGGGCAGTAAGTGACTTCTACAGTAATCTCTATTAACCATATCACAACTCTTAAAAATTATAGAAAAATAGAAAACATGCACCATGGCAAAAATTTCTATCATCACAAGTAATGAATACATGTCATCTATCAGCAAAAAATAAAATCATTGAAATCGGAACCGGGCAATGGGGTGATGTCCCTTGTTAGTATAAACACTATGCATTGATAAAGTGATTGCATGAACACTGTGAATAGCATTTTTCAATTTAAAAATATGCAAGTCATTAAACAATATTACTCCAATAATAAATATGGTTTACATGTTATCATATTACTTCATTTGTGCACCACTCGTAACGTGGAAGGATTCTGATACATTAAATTTACGAGACGAAACGAGTAAATCTTATTTTTCGTCTCTCATAGCCTTGTCTCATGGGCAACAATAGCAATAAATATTCTTGTTTGCGTATCACCACTGATCTGTCTTAACCAGTGTTGGGCAAAATCAATTGAAATCAATTGCAATTGATCAATCAATTGAAAGTAATTGCTCTGAAAATTAATTGCAATTGATTTCAATTTGTAATTGACAATTAATTTCAATTGCAATTGAATTCAATCATAAAATTTGCAATTAAATTGTCGTCAATTGTTAATTGTTAATTGGTCACCAGGCAATTGAAACTTTTAATTGTTAGTTGTCAATTGCAAAGGGAGCAATTGAAACATTTAATTGTTAATTGCAATTGACAATTGAAACTTGTAATTGTTAATTGTAATTGTTAATTGCAATTGAAACCAGCAATTAAAACTTAAGATAAGAAGATGTGTGTATATTGTGTTGTTCACTTGTTACTGTTTTACATATTTCAAATAAGGTACTTATAATAAATGCTGGATAACTACCATCCCTTTGCCCCCCTTGGAAGAAAGCCGTGAAACTAAGTATTTTTTAAATATATTATGTTTATGGTTCTATCCCCCTCGAAAGAACTCTATATGCCCGTCATGCATACAATATGGATGGGCACGAGGAGTTCGAGCGAGTTTTCTTTAAAACTCGACTCGAATCGAAGCAGACATCTTTGAGCTCGGCTCGAGAACTCGGCTCGAAAAATTTCCTCCAAGTCGACTCGAATTCGGATCGAGTTTCCAGTCGAGTCGAGCCAAAACGAGCCAATTTAAGCTAAATCCTTTGTGTAGTTCCAAGTACTACTCTCTTCATGTATCCTACATAGACAATATAAGTATCAATGCTACTATTCTCTGTTTCACATAAGCGGATAGGAAAAAGAAGAAGATTTTCCCCCCACCACGCTCAAGTACAGGTGAATGTTGGTGTTCCGTCTTGCACCATCAGCCCCCGCACACGGAGGTATAGAGTGTATATAAATATGTCTAGGCCTAAATAATAAATTACAACTTTCATAATAACACTGCGTATTTTAAAACACTTAATTACATTTACCTGCATTAGTGAGTAAGTAGCACATGTGTCATTTTAATGTGAATTTTATTGAACAGTTGTATTGTTTATTTTCCTTCTTTTTTGGCAGTCGGGGTTATGACATAATGTTGGAATGGCAAGGGATGTCAGGGTTGGTAATTGAATTGGTATTTACTGCTTTGATACATTAATTTCATAATATAAAATCGGAAACCAAGTACAATATGTATGGGTAAATTATCAGTGCGTTAATATAATAACAATAGAACCTGAAATAATAATAATAATAATAAAACACTTCTTGTTTCCTCTCTTATATACATTTGTTCTTACATTAAAAAGAACCAGAAGAAAAATAATCATATGTATACACACTGATAATAGTGAATAAATGCGTCTCGCCCCGGGCGCCTCAACTTAGGCAAATGCCCTGGTTTCTATTGATTATTTTTCAATGAAATCATTTTCCTACGTTTTTCTCTTCGTACGTGCACCTGATGTGATGGTGGCAAAGCATATATATATATTTTTTTTTTTGTTTATTAATACGCGGCAATAAATTTACGGTAAAGCATCATACATACAAGATTCATCAACATTGAAGTCTTCTGAGTTTATTAAGGGGGAAAATTTGTTATGGTGGACTTAGGAAAACAATCCCAGATTGATGGAAGCCTGACACGAAGTAGTAACTACAGATGCTACGTAATCTGAACAGGCCCGTGTCTGAGTCTGCCGTTTCAAGCAAAATTATAATATTGGAGCTTAACCATCATAGTGAATTTGACGCCCCTAAAATCCCCTAAAATTTGGCGCCTTGTGCGGTTGCAATCCTCACCCGGCTCTTTCGTTGGCCTTTCGTTTAACCAATTGGTAATAGAGGAAATTGACTTTTGAATTGTTACTTGATTATTTTAATAAAAACGGAGTTGTCAACAGCGCTGACGACCGTTTATGGGGAGGGAGAGTAACAGAAGTTTATAAATGAAATGAAATCTTTGAGTTTTACGTATCGCAGTTATGCCGGGTAGGCTAAAGGAGACTGTGATGACGAGAATGAATGAAACAGTGCAAAGAAAAAAGTAGGAGGAAACAGAAGAACTCCGAGAAAATATGCAAAAACAGTGCTTGTCCACCACAAAGCCCACTAAGCACGAGCTGGGATCGAACCAGGACCTTATGCCCCAGAGGTGAACGCCCTACCACGGACCCACCACGGCCCCAACAAAAGTTATTAGTTCTCACAGAACTCTTGTCTGGAGGTCAATGCAATTAATAGGTGCTATTCATACTTGAATTTCATTATTTTCAACAGTCAATGGAGAGTTGAGTGAGAAAAGCAGGGCAGTTCATCATCGGTATTTATAGCTATCAGAATTCTATTTAACGTTGGCAATTCATTACGGGAAAAGACCTGATGTACCTTTGATCGAATTGCCGATTTCGTGAAGTCGTCATAATTTTCCGAGAGGGGAAATACTTGTACGCGTATTTTTGGGACTTCTTAATTTATTTTCATTAAATTTAGCCTCCCGCATACTTCTATAAACAGTTGCCTTTCCTACACTTGTCTGTTTCCCAGTCATGTCGGCGAATTCTTCAACAGTTAAATTAGGGTATTGTTCTCAGAAAGCATGGAAGATATTCAAAATGCAACGCCTCTCACCACTTCATAACTACTGCAAGCATCATGAATTGTCGCTTCACAAAGCACTAGATACGCAATTATTTACAATTTAATATGCACTAAAATTTGTTTCAGATAATATAAACTATAAAATATAATGGATAGAAAATACAATTTAATATGTACTAATTCACACGACACTATATATAATATAGTTGCCACACACGCTAAATTCATACAATATTTGCACAGGTCGATAGTCTGCGCACTCGATAATTAGACAACCAGAAGATTACCTTCCTTGAAATTGTAAATAAAGACAGAATGTCGACAGGATTGGTTTGCTTTCTCTCCCGATTCTTAAGTGAAACAATGATGGAAATTAACTTTATAACGAATTAGTTCTTATTTCTAGAAATGCAATTTAATAAATAAGACAAAAGCCAAAACTTTAGTACATAAATAGTAAGAAATACTTTTCTTAAACACAAAAATTAAAAAAAAAAAACAGTAATTGTTTGTTATTCGGGGTTGACAGGTAAAAGAAACAACAGTGCTTTCTCAACGTCAGGTGCGAGCGAATTGACGTACTAATTTAGAGTGTACACGATTCTGCTTATTAGAAATGCTTCCCTCCCTGTGAAGGTCAACGGCTTGCTTTCCCCTCCGTACTGGAGAGTGGTGGGAGGAAGGGGAGTTTCCTATCAGGTTGCCTGGAATAGATTTTACTACTACTACTATAAGTAATTATTATAACACCGTGTATAAACACGAAATATAGGCAGTTTGTATCTGAATACTAAAAATTAGTTGACTGTCGATCTCGGTCGTCAAGAAATCTTCAGGAGGCAGGGACATTGGTCACGAGGTTCTAGGTTTGAGTTCAGGATGAGCAAGTATTTGGACTCGAGCCAAAAATTGTTAAAAGTTATAGGACTCAAGCCAAACATGTTCAAAACTGCTCAACCCGGGTGTAGGGTTGTCAACGACTCAAGCGGCTCTCTCACAGCTCATTAACTTATTAAGCCAAACCGAGAAGTGAGCCGAGCCAACTCTAGCCGATGGCTCACACGATCCGAACCGAACCGAGTTGATTGCTTACCCCAACCGAGCCGGTTCGAGCCATCGGCTCAGTTGAGCTGACTCGAACCCAGCCTCTGGACTCGTTTCAACGGAGCTGGTTCGAACCATTGGCTCCAATCGAGCCGAGTCGATGACTCGTCCTTACCCAGCCGGCTCAAGCCATCGGCTCAATTGAGCCCAGTCGATGGGTCATCCCACCCATGCCAGCTCAAGCTGTTCGCTCAGTTAAACCGAGCCGAACCGGTTGACATCACTATCCCGGTTGGGCTTCTACTTTGGCTAAAAAATTGGACCGTGCAGTTCTCAGCCATCATTAACTTGTTCCGCCACCAACGAATTTCGAGGTACTTTGTTTTGCATCTTTTGTGCGTGTTTTCTGTCGCTTTGTGCGTCTATTCTCACATTTTGTGCGTCACCGGAAGTGGGTCAAAATGGACCTACAAATATGGCGGAAAAACTTATTGCTGTTCCGCCACCAATGAATTTCGAGCTCGTTTTCTTCACATCGTTTTGTGCCGTTTTGTGCGTCTACTTCCACGTTTTGTGCGTCATGAGAAGTGGGTTAAAATGGGTCCCCAACTTGGGACGAGAATGAATCACTGTTCCGTCACCAACGAATTTCGAGGTCGCTTCTTTCGCATCGTTTAATGCCAGTTTCTTGCCGTTTTGAGCGCGTATTTTCACGTTTTGTGCGTCACCGGAAGTGGGTCAAAATGGGCTTCCAAGATGGGACGAAAATGACCAAGAGTTCCGCCACTATCGAATTTCGAGGTCGTTAATTTCACATCGTGTACCCTTTTGTGCGCCTATTTCGACGTTTTGTGTGTTAGTGGAAAACGGTCAAAATGGGCTCGAAGGTGGGATGAAAATTACCCACTGCTCCGCCACTACCTAATTTCGAGGTCCTTCCTTTCGCATCGACTAGTTAATTTTCGTGCCGTTTCGTGCCCCTATATCCACGTTTTGTGCGTCACCGGAAATGGGTCAAAATGGGCTTCCAAGATGGGACGAAAATGACCAAGATTTTCGCCACTATCGAATTTCGAGGTCGTTAATTTCACATCGCGTAACCTTTTGTTAGCCTATTTCAACGTTTTGTGCGTCACTGGAAGACGGTCAAAATGGGCCTCGAAGGTGGGACGAAAACGACCAACTACTCCGCCCTACCGAATTTCGTGGTCCTTTTCGCAGCGACTAGTGAATGTTTCGTGCCCCTATTTCCACGTTTTGTGCCTCACCAGAAGTGTGTCAAAATGGGCTCCCAAAGTGTGACGAAAATGACCTAGAGTTCCGCCACTATCGAATTTCTAGGTCGTTTCTTTTGCATCGTTTAGTGCCTATTTTTTATAAACGTTTTCTGTGCCTACTTCCTCGTCTTGTGCGTCACCGGAAGAGAGTTAAACGGGCTTTCAAAGTGGGAGTTAAATGACTCACTGCTCCGTCACTACCGAATTTCAAGGTCCTTCTTTTCGCATGGAGTGTTTGTTTCGTGCCGTTTTGTGTCCCTATTTCTACGTTTTGTGTGTCACCAGAAGTTTGCCAAGATGAGCCTCCAAGGTGTGACGAAAATTACCCATTGTTCCGCCACTATCGAGTTTGAAGGTCGTTCCTTTCGCATCGTATAATACCTGTTTTGTACAGTTTTGTGCTCCTATTTCCACTTTAGTGCGACAACGAAAATGGGTCAAAATGGCCTACGAGTATAGCGGAATAACTTAATTCTGTTCCGTCACCATCGAATGTTGAGGTCGTTTCCTTCACATTTTTATGCATGATTTGTATCGCTTTGTGTATCAGAGGAAGTGGGTCAAAATGGGCCTTGAAAGTAGGATGAATATGTCTTTTTCTGCCATATTTGTAGGTCCTCTTTGACCCACTTTCGGTGGCGCACAAAACGAGAAAATATGCGCAGAAACGGTACAAAACATGCACTAAAGAAAGCAAGCAAGCATGAAGAAAGCAACCTCGAAATCCGATACTGGTGGGACAGTGGGTCATTTTTCTTCCCACATTGAATGCCCATTTTGACCCACTACCATTGAATCACAAAACGCGGAAATAGGCTTATAAAACGGTAGAAAACACGCACAAGACGATGTGAAGAAAACGACCTTGAAATCGTTCCTGACGGAACAACATTAACATGTTCCGCCATATTTGTAGGATAACATTGACCCATTTCCGGTGACGCACAAAACGTGGAAATAGGCGCACAAAACGACACAAAAATGAAAATTTAGCTTGATTACATGCAAATTTTAAGTTTGTACGGTACGCTTAATTATATGGAAAATTTATACATTTTCCCTTTACGTTGTCTACTTTACGTTGATTTGGACTTTCAAATTGTATTCTTTTTTCCACTGAAAAGTATATATAAGTCAACACGAAATAATTATCTATATAATTGAATTCATTGTCATCTGGTCCATGACAAACACTTTACCATTTCGTACTAGCTGTTATGCCCGTTCTTCGCACGGATCAGATAAAATATCAGTGTAACAAACTGGACAACGGGAGAACAATTAAGAAACATTTCTAAAATTGGATAAATTTTGTGTTAATATATATCCAACAACGTATATGTGTTTTTATTGGGAAGGCCGATAGGGGCTGAATTTCAACGTAAACACTATCGGGGGTGTCACTATACATCTGAGCAGCCCCGTTAAATATGGATTCGACACAAATATTGGTCATTTTCTACATATCCCGGTGAACGCCCTCTCAGACCCCCTTGGTTCGAATTGTGAAAAAAATCTCCTCTGGCCCCCAGCCGATACCGCGAGGACTATGAATGTGACACTAACTTCTACCATTTTCTACTACTTTTTACATATACCGGTAAAAGCCCCTATGATCCCCTGGTTCCAATTTTGAAAAAAACAACGCCTTTGGCCCGCAGCTGATGGGGGCTGTATTTGGAAGTCAACGCTTGTGGAAATATTACCATTCATCTCAGCGACAGCGAAAAGTATGGATTTGACACTAATATCGGTCATTTTCCATTATTTTTACATGTCTCGCAATTCTCCACCCCCGGTGATTCCCGGCCCGCATACAGTGGTGGATGAATTTGAAAGTCATCGCTAATGTTAGTGTCACCATTGATCTCAGCTGCCGCGAAAAATATGGATTTGACACTTACATCGGTCATTTTGGATTATTTTTACGTTTCGGTATCCCCCCGTTGACCCCCGGTCCGCAGCCGAATATTGTGAATTTGGAAGTTAATGCGATCGGAGTTTCACCATTGATCTCAGCGACCGCGGAAACTATGAAATCGACACGAATATTGGTCATTTTCTACTACTTTTACATGTCCCGAGAAACGCCCCCCTGAGACCCCCTAGTTCGAATTTTGTCAAAAACGCTTCACCTTGTTGTGGGACTTGGACCAAGGTATCCGTGACCGAAATTTGGTTACTCTCGGTCAACTTGTCTGGTCTCCAGGCCGGACCCGGTAAACGTCTCCCTGAGACCCCCTAGATCGAAATTAAAAAAAAAAAAAACTCTTCGTCTTCATCTGGGGCCTAGACCAAGCTACTCGTGACCAAATTTTGAAAAGTTTCGGTTCACTCGTCCGGTCCACAGGCCCCACAGATAGACAGACAGACACAAAAAATTCTTTATTTTATTTATATTAGAAAGGTGAGATCCGCCGTTATTGTTATAGAGCTGTGCTTGAGCCATTGAGAGTAGAAATTCAAACTCCGATTAGTGATAATTTCATAGGCTTGTTTTATTACAAGTTTAAACTCTTTAGTCAGTAGAGAAGAGGGCGTAGATCATAAGTCAGAGTTGATGACAATGGGCTTTGGTAGTTCTGTGCATCACAGTGGATGAGAGTGGTTCATGGTGGGTGGTGGGTCAGAGTGGGTGACGGTGGGTCGTGGGTCACAATGGGTGGTGAGTCAATTGGTCGTGGCTAAAGTTTTCTTTGCCCCACGCCCTCTCTGAACTACAGTGTTGAAAATTAGTCAGTGAAAATCAATAGCAATTGATCAATCAGTTGAAAGTAATTGCTGTGGAAATCAATTGCAATTGAATCAATTGCCAATTAATTTCAATTGCAATTTCTTTCCACTGCAATTACTTTCAATCAATTGATTAATTGCAATTGATTCTCCATTATTAATGACCAACTGCAATTAACAATTAACCATTACTTATTTCAATTGTTAATTGCAATTAACAATTAAATTTACAGATTAATTGTTAATTGTTAATTCAATTGAAATTTGCCCAACACTGGTCTTAACGCCAGATTTTTTTACTGCTCTTTGATCTCTCCGAATGATTCAATGCGAAGACGAGCACACTCTGATGTTAAACAGAACGCATTTGTGATGGCTGTTACAGAATATCATAATAATGCATATCGATGTTTCAAGTCTTTATTAGATGTCATTAGATGTTTTATTAGAGGAATTATTTGATGCCATTTGAAGAATACGGGCTTGAAATAAATGTTAGAAAGTCAAAAGCCATGGTGATTGGGACGAAACGGTCGGTGTCAAATATAGAAGTAGAAGAGGAGAAAATAAAACAAGTGACTAGCTTTGGATATCTTAGTATGAAATGTGAGCGTAAAATAAAAGCAAGGAGAGGAATGTCGGAAGAAGCCTTTAAGAGGAAGAAAATACTATTTCGTGGGATCTTGATAAAAAATTGATAAAATGCTTCATGTGGAATATTATTCTGTATTAGCCAGAAACACGAACATCACGCAAAAATGAAGAGAAACGGCTAGAAGCTTTTCAAACGTGGGTGTAGTGAAGAAAGGAGAAAATTAGCTGGGTTCAAGTGGAAAACGTATGAAAGGGTTAGAAATGGTGAGCGAGAAATGAACAATTTTAGATATTATTAGGAAGAGGAAGAAAAACTGGTTGGGATATTGGCTCAGAAGGAACTCTATCATGGGGGACGTGCTATAGAGTATGGTGGCAGGAAAGAAGGACCAGATTAACACTCTGGAGACCCAGGGCAAGAAAAAATATGTGGCCCCCACTAATTTCGTTTAATACTTTTCTGTGAAAGTACAGTAGGAAAGTAAGGGAATATTTTATTTTATGCTGATGATTGTATCTTTATGATTCTTGTTAGATAGGCCAGCGTTTCCCAACCGGTGTGCCGCGGCACAGTGGTGTGCCGTGAGTGGGCCGCTGGTGTGCCGCGAGGAAATTGAAACAAAATTATTAATTCTATAGCAATCAAATTGCAAGACATAGGAAAATATGTATATTTGTATTTCACATTACTATGAACCTCTATTATGAATCTATAATTTTAATTTGCATACTGACTTATTTTTCTGTACATTTCTAATGTTGAAAAAAGTACTTGTTATCATTGTTATGACCATTATTGCTTCTTTATTGTTGCAGACAATTCCGTAACTTGAAATTTTAAAATATTCAATCTTTTCGGCAAAGCAAACATGCATGCAAATTACCTACATTTGTGTTTTAAAAGTAAAAGAGATTTGTTTGTTCGTTCATTATTTAGTGATCTTCCTTCTTTGTGAAAGGTTGGATACAGTTTTCAAAAAAGGAATTGTATTTTTTAGAAACCTGAGTCCTACATTTCATTACAATTGTTGTCAAGTTTTAAATTAGAATGGAAAATATGCATAATGATTTATTACGGGGGAAAACCAGAGATCGAACTTTCTTCTCTGTGAGGAGATCAGTAATAGCAGAGGAAAAAATACCACTGTATTATTTACAAATAATAATAATAATAATAATAATAATAATAATAATAATAATAATAATAATAATAATAATAATAATAATAATAATAATAGTATCTATATGAGTGTGCCGCAAGAATTCAAGTTACATCTGCTGCAGTATGCCCCAAGTTGGAAAAGGTTGGAGAACGCTGAGATAGGCAGTTGAGATTTTGATCAAAGTAGAGGCCCCGCACCACCTGGAGGCCCTCCCTTTAATCGGGCTCTGCAGGAAAGAGAGCGAGAGTAGGCGAATGAGACTACAATGAATGCACGATATCAAAAGAGAAAAATTTCGTACGTTTAAACGAAGAGGTTAGCGGAAGACCCTGCAAGATGGAAGTTTCTCAGTTGAAGCAAGTGATGTGCCAATAATGGCAAAATACGTGTGATGAAGATTGTGTCTGTCAGCTACCAGTAAATCTTATTTTTATCCCTAAAATTAACATTTAAATAATTTTAACATATTTTCTTCACTTAAACTTCTGTGTAGTCTTTTAGTAGCAAAAAAGAATATTCTCTCCTTGTTTGTATATAACATAACATTTCCATCGCACCGACTAAAAGCAGTTCGTAAACATCTATGCTTCCCAATGTAAATATTTGAGTTCCTCAGCAATTGGACAACTTGTCAGTGAGTCTCTGTGGCGTGTTTTACTGCTGACTTGTTTTGTAAACTTCCTTGTTCTTCCGATAAGTGATAAGCACTATATCGTTAGAGAAATTTCTTTCAGTTCATTTTCAACAGCTCGCAAATAGAACGAATACAAGTTGGAGCTTCAACACCCGAAGTTGTATACAACATTGAATGCTACTTCAGTTAAAGAGAAATGTTTTGCTAACCTGCATTCACGATGACGTATAAGCATGTATTCCTCAAATGATTAAATGATCGAGTGAATTGCTTTTAAAGTAATTACAATAGAGAAGATGTCTGATAGAGTTTATTAGTAAACAGCTAACTTCAAATGACTAATTATACTAACTTCAAACTAATTATACTATTAGTTTCCATAGTATAATTACTAATATAGGGTGTCCAAAATTAACTGATGTTTTTTAAAGGTGTATGGCTTAAATATAAAATGAAAAAATGAAATGAAATCCTTAAGTTTTAAGTCCCACGGCTATGGCGACTAGGATAAAGAAGACGGTGATCACGAGAAGTGAATGAAATGGTGGAATGATTAAATGGGAGGAAACGCGAGATCTCCGAGAAAATCCACTCCGAGAAAATTTGCGATATCGCAAAGTTTTGAATAAAAAATAATTTGGTCAATTATGTGCAAATCCTCATTTCTTATCATTAATTAACCTGAAACACACCTGTCACTTTTTCTCACCAATGTATAAATGTTGATGCATACTGTACACATACACAGGACTTTACACGCATGAAATGGGTTTTCTGCAACTGAATGTTGATTTTCTTCATTTTGCACATTTTTAATTTTACACTTAAGGTAATTTATTTCGTTACTCCACAGAAACGTTACAAGTTTCAGCATTGGCCATGATCTCGAAAATATCTACATAGAACACGCATACATTTGTTTCAAGTCTCAAGTCTTTATCATTCTTAGATCAAAAGATATACGCAATCAAACTTTGGGTTGCGCGACTTTACGGACATACTGTATAAATTTTGATTATTGGCTTTTTGAAAGTCTAAATATACTGTTAAGATTTCTAAGGGAGATCAGTTATACGAGTATTATTTTATGAACTTACATCCTACTACCACTATTCAGATTTATATATTTATAACATTGCTTGTTAGTAGCGATAATAGATTACGTATCCTTCCTATATTTCAGTGTGATATTACGAAACGATTAAAATTAATATCCAGGGAACCGATCGGTGTTCTCCTCTCCCACTTATACGTATACGCTAGTGTTCGAATTTGAGGTTTTATAGAATAAAACTGACACCTATTGTTACAAGGACAAGTTAAAACGTTTACTTTTTCAGCAAAATTCCATACTTGTATGACTACTTGTAACGGCGCTACTATCAACGATACAAAATATTGTGTCTCCATTTCATAAGATACAATGCGTTTACAGTCACGAAAAGGGTTTTTCAACTGCAACGAAAACCACAAGGATTCTTCATAACGCAACAGTCTCCAGGAGAGACAACGAACAAATTTTTATCGACACTGAAACCTGACAGTGGTGATAAATCGCATGCGTCAGACGAACAGATTGATACAATAAGAACTCTTTTATGCATTACCATTTCTCCCGTGAATCACCCGGTAGTAGTTTCAGCGACTTCAAATTTAATAAACGAACGAAAAGATCTGTTTATCATCTTTCTATGGAGATGATGGGATGTCCAGCACAAAGCTGCTTTTTTGTACAATGATGTATACGTACAAGGTGTGATCACAAAATACGGTGAGTGATTTTGCTAGGAACAAAGTAATAAGTTTACATGAAATTTGATTTAATCTTCTTTAAGGTATTGTCCTTGGATAGCAATGCACTTATCTGAACGTTGAATCCATGACTGGAAGCATTTCTGGAAGGCTTCTTTTGGAAGGGCATTTGTAACCGTGGGGGGTTCGATTCTTGTATATCCCTGTTCGGGAAACCATTATTTGTAACCGTTGGGGTTCGGATCCTGTTGGGTGCGCTGTTTTATTCTATATTACCACATTGAGATTCGAACCAAGACCATGAATTACTCGGTAATCTGATCCTTCAATAGCACGAACGCACGAAGAACCACCATGTGAATAACTGTATGAAATATCGGGATGATTTTCATTCATTTATTCATATTGAAGTACAAACATCACCAATTTAACATGCAGACAACTTAGAACTAACCATGCAATTAAAGAGGAACACTTTCATTAAGTAAATTCAGTTTAGTTTAACATGTATATTTTTCGGGCTGTCTTAGTGATATTTGTTTTACTCCCTCTTTACTGTTCACAAATACTTACATATGTTTTACATTTCACAATATTATAGAGTAGACATTTTAATATTAATTTTCACTTCAAACCTGTATTTATGAATAGCAGTCCTTTAGCCCATAGTAAAGGAATAAACCTACTTAACACGCACACTGACGATTACGGTTACGGACGCGAAATTCGCACTGTAAATCGTCGATTCACATATTTAATAAACTTTAGTGATCACTATAGTCTGGTCTCTTAACAACAAAAAAGGCTTGGATCGTGACAGACCGGACACAAGTATGAAACTTGGCAGACTGAAAGTACTTCGGTATTCAATTCGTTTTAGGGTCGGGTGCCAAAATTTTCTGGCCGCCATTTTGAAATATGCCGCCATATTGGATTTTACGTAATGTTCTCTTAAAAGATCATTATCTCGGTAACCAATGGTTCGATTTTGGTGATTCTTTTTCTAAATTATAAGTTAAGCCGAAATTTAATCGATTATAACAGTAATAAAGACAAGAAAATGTGATAAAAACGAGAAAATTAGAAATATTTAAGATTTTATGAAAAATATTTACATATGAATGAGTTTTTCTCCAAAATGGTCCATTTTATGAAAGCATGTACCCTATAACATTTCAAAGAGCATATAAAGAGCTTCAATTTGATGTATAATGCGTTAAAATGTGATGAAAAATAACAGAAATATAGTTAAATTAAGAAATCAGTACAATAGAATACAAAGAGTGTGCAGAGAGTCAACTAGACGAATCTTGATGTTATGTGATAACAAGCATCCTTGGAACCTGGCAAATTAATATTTGTTCTCCACTTTTGTAAATTGTTATTCAGATCAATATTATTTGTATTATTGCTATTGTTATTAAATGAACATTATACTGTTCATATAAATTATATTATGTAAGTCACTAAAAAGCCATATCATAAATACGTCTTTGCATATATGTCAATTTTTAAATTTAACTCTTAGTGCTAAGAAAGTGACAATAATTGATAACATCGAATTGCCTATTCCACAAAGAAAAAATACTTCTTAGTCACATTGCTGTTCATCACAGGAGCTACCGCAGCAGCAAAGATCTGTATATTGAACACCATTCGTTGAACATACACACTGTTTTGCGCAAAGAGGAAGAGCTTTGCAGCCATACTTTAGCAATTCTCTTGAACTTTTAGAAACTTTTGGTTTGGTCATCCATAAGGGCTTCCACGATCCACCTTCTTTCACCCAGTCGAAGTTTTCTTGACTTGAAAATATTCAGTAGTTCAGACTTGTTTGACGACAGTAAAAGTTTCTCGTGATCAATGATGATAGCCAACTACGATTTTCATGAGAAAAAAGTCTTGCAGATGACCCTCACGCGGTTTGCATGACATGTACAGCCCACTGAACAAATTGTAATCATTTCTCACTTCATTTATCTTCTGTTAGGATGATCTCCTACCCTTCTTTAAGTTTTCTCAAGAAAAAAACTATTCCTTTTTATAGGAGACTAAATTGACTTACTTCGTTTTACAAACACCGAGTCAACAAACTCTTCATATCGGTTTTTACCAATCACTTTCATTTCTGCAACAGTTTCTGAAGACCCTGTAAGGCATACGCATGTGATGATAGATTCATTACCTGTTACGTATCTAAAATATAATTTCCTGCAGCAGAAATTGTGTCATGCAATGTTTGACAAAGATTCTTAAAACTTACATCATTTCCAATATAATTTTCGTTAATTATTTCCTCAATGTGTGCAGCATCTTCAAATTCTTCTGTGTGTCTGCATAACTCAGGAGCAGTGGGCATCCATCGTTGAAAAGCACGTGGATTTTTAGTTAATGGCTCCACTGGAGTCTCTAACACTTCTATTATTTTGGTCGAGCGGCATGAAACAAAACGTTTGGTTAGTCTTTGAAAACACCCAGTTCTCTTAAATTCTGTCTTTCCTTCATTTAAACTCTTCATGTCTCTGAGATGCACAGATAGAGGCAGAAGACGCTCCAACACAGTTACATATAATAGGAAGTTACTTTGTCGGTGAGCTCTAACAAATATCAAAATTAGAAGTTCCAATTCCAGTTCAAGATCCCAATATGAAAACATAGATCTTTTCTATATCATTCCTTTTCGCAACTGTTGGAATTTTTGTTTACAGTTTTTGGACTCTTGTTCTGTATGAAACTCTGTCATTTGAAGAAAGCCTAGAACTACAGCTGGTTTCTGCTGTGCTCTTCTGATTCTGGTTAGGTGTGAGCAGTCCAGGAATGAATCAGCTGACTCTGAACCTGCTACTCCGGCCTCAGCTATAGACGATGTCCATCCAGTACCATTTAGTATGTGGCCTAACACTCTTCAAAGGGCCATTTCTATGTGTAGTCCACAAAACATAAAGATAGAACTTCTCCACAGTATGAATCGGACCATCTCCACTTTATTTGTTTTGCTATTGCAAAGATAGGTTGGTCAAGGAAAATAACCTGTATTTGATTAGGATTACATCGATCAGTAATTTTCTTTACGATAGACATATCCTGCTTCACCATTGAAAGAGACTCTGCTTTTCAGTAAAAATTGGCAACATGACGTTGGTACCCTTAGTAGAACGTACGCTTCCTGATTGAGTCAAATGATACTCTGTCCACAAGCATTTATTTTCACCTAGCGAAGAATTTCTTTCAATCCACCGCTTCTCTGTCTAAAGTGCTTCTTCGAGCCCTGACCATATTTGTTCTTGAACAGTAATAGGAACTTGAAGTTTGTCAAAATCACATGATGATTCTGATGGCACAATAACATAGATATCTGGTAATAAGTAATTTTATATTGATGAAGAAACTTCAATTCGCATTGGAGGTAAACCAGGGTTAGAATCGGAAGGCAATGGAATACGCTAATACTTGTTCCATGGAAAGATCCTGTCGAAGTAGTTGATGATGTGTTGTGGTCTAAATTGTCCAATGCATCGATGGTGTACACATTAGTCATTAATGGAAAGGGGCACATAAGACCCTCTAATTTGTAACGTCTGCATGTCACTGCTGCTATTAGATCTTCAATTTGGATCACACGATTATATGTTAAAAAATTTCTAAGCTATGTAAATTACTGACAATCTTTTTTCTAGCAAGTAAGAGTGTGTACCTGTAAACCTACATACAGCGGGAGTGGCGGTTCATGAGATATGTTGTGCCTTTTTTTTCGTGGTTCTAATCTTCTGTTCTTAAAATTAAAATATATTAATTATCTTAGGTCAGTTTGAGAATATGTTATAGAATTTTTTCTATGTTAGTTCCATACAGCAGCAATTTACGAAATTCTTTAGACTTTCTGGAACACTTTCATCTTGACAGTTTTCTGCAAAGTATCCTGAAAATGTTTAGCACTCTCAGTTTATCATATTTCTTCTTAAAAACTTTGAACACATTGAGAAGGCAAAAGTCTCCTCTTCATTTAATCGTTTAGACATGAAATCCTTGAGTAATTTCTAGCGTCCTTTCTTTAAATACCAATAACATATTTTGCTATCACTGTTTAGTACAATCAGAAATAAAATGAACGAGAATTTTGTTCTTTAGTCTTATTTTATTCACTGCTTTTGATAAAGCTACCGCTCTCAACTTGTTTTCATATAGACTGTGCAGCTCTGACAAATTGAAAATGAAATGAACCTCTTCTATTTTACATTCCAAGTAATCTATGAGTTCAGCAAATACGCGAGATTCTAAAACATCATCATCTTGACTTTCGGTTTAATTTAAAGATCTGTTCTCCCTTTTCCAATTTCTGTACCTATTTTTATACATCCATAAGCACCGTACATGGTATGTAGCCTCCATTGCTACCAAGTCTCCTCCGGAAATTTTTGAAAGCAGAAATATATCCTGTAATTATTAAGCCATTTCCTTAAGATCTTTGTCAAACGTAAGTGACAGTTTCTTCTAACCCCTTTCCCAGAATTACAAAAGATATAAACCGGTGGAATTACGTTTCCTCTACTTTCATTTCTCCTCTTACACTTTGGTTCATTATTTTCTGTTGATTTCTGTTTACATTTTGTTTTCTATTCTTTTGCGATTTCTCGTTTTAGTTTTGAGACAACAAACTTCAGTCTGTACTGTTTATGCCACTTCGTTGCATTGTCAATTAGTGTGTTTACTAATTCTTCTTTTCCAGTGACAAGTTTCACAGATTTCTTCTAAGTTATCGAAATCTTTATAGATCCTCAGGAATTCTGAACACAAATCGCCTAGAAAACACTTAATAAACATATTATTTCAAATACTGCAAGGAATGATATTTTTCAACTTAAAAGGCACAATACACTTTTAATGTGTTCACAGTTACACTATAATAACCAATATTATAAAAAAAAGTTCATGTTTACATAGAACTGCTGCAATGAAAACTCCCATAACAATACTAAGTAATGATTAAACGTAGTTATTATTAAGTAATCATGACAAGAATAATAACTAGATAGTTTAACGATAAAAATTTCTGCCAGACACCGCTAAATTTCACAAAGTTGACCGATTACGCAGTCTTCCTATTTGCATTGGGTTTGTTTTCAAGACATATATCTCGACTATTTCTCATCGCATTTTAACGTATTATACACCTAATTAAAGCTCTTTTTATGCTCTTTCAAATGTGATAGGGTGCATGCTTTCATAAAATGGACCATTTTGGAGGAAAACTCATTCATATGTAAATATGTTTCATAAAATCTTAAATATTTCTATTTTTCACGTTTTTATCATATTACCTTGACTTTATTACTGTTATAATCAATTGAATTCGGGCTTAACTTATAATTTCGAAAAAGAATCATCAAAATCGAACCATTGGATACCGAGATAATGATCTTTTAAGAGAACATTACATAAAATCCAATATGGCTGCATAGTTCAAAATGGCGGCCAGAAAATTTTGGCACCCGACCCTAAAACGAATTGAATACCGAAGTACTTTCAGTCTGCCAAGTTTCATACTTGTGTCCGGTCTGTCACGATCCTATCCTTAACAGACCAGACTACTATAAAAGTATAAACAAGTTTAGTATTAATTCAACTTCATTTGATGTTTTCTCTTCACTAATTTTACATAATATCTCCAGTATGTTGAAATGTTTGTTCCTCCGGTTTGCGTGCTATTATTCAGAATGAATGCATGACTTATTCGATTGTATTCTTCCGCTACTGCTAAACTGCTACATCATACATCATGTACATGTGATATAACTAATTCACTAATTATATGTATTTTCTCAAACTTGATGAATCAACATCGAAGGAATAAGTAGCTGATTTTAATATTTTTACAGTTATATTATGATGATTGATGATTTACAAGGACAACTTTTTCACAAAAAACATTCTAGTCCTCCGCAAGTTTACTCACGGTTTGTGGATGCATACCTTTACCAAATTAAGATGTGATTTTGCACCGGAAGATCTACTCACACTAGTACAAATTCACACAAGTTCAACCACAGATTACACGAAACAGACTATCTTGTAGTTTATCAGAAGATGTCCTCATTCCTTACTGGTTTGCGATTTAAACTTTTTTTTTGCATATAACAGGCTTGCACACTTACACGTTCAGATGCTTCGTCGAGGCCCTCTCAATGTTAGGAATGATGTTAAAACGTTGGATTGTTTGTTATTAACTTTATGTTCTTTGCTTTTAGTCATTGTTTGCTGAGTGACAAATATCACCAGTAGTTGTCATGATTTTCCTATGATGAGCCTGAAATATTGTAGTTGAGGAATTTTGAATAGTGGCGGCCATTATCTTCTACTTCTCTGGTTCTGCGGTGACTGTCAGGATGGAAACAACCACTGCCATGATGTTGTGTGTTGCTTCCTCTACGGCTATTTGTATTTCTTTTTCTATTGTGTCAATTGTTGTGTTTTCTGGTATGTTCTTCTTTGTGTGGTAAATTGTCTTCTTCTGTATTGTATCGGCTAATGGTGTAATTCTAGTTTGGAGTGGGTTTGCTAAGTGACGCTTGTAATGGTTGACTTCGGTTTTCTTGATTTGTTACTGGAAATGCTATGTTTTGAATCTTGGCTTTTGTTTGTACTTGGGCGTTTGGGACAGTTCATGCTTCCAGTGCACTGGCCTTTGTAAGTCAGAATGAGTGATTTATTGGATTCTGACAACTCTCAGTGAGGCTGGCTACACATTTGTACCATGTCCTGGAATTAGTACACCGAGCCTTAATGTGTCAGTAGGAGTAACATTTCTATAATTGTTATGGTTTCGCTTCTGGATGCTTCTATCTTGAGCTTTTTTTTATTATTAAATAGGTAGATACTATAGGTAATGGGGTCGCAATCAGTTCCTGAACTTTTGTGGAGAGGCTGATAAGTGAGAGTTGGCCTCTGCTGGACTGGATGATACTGAACTTGATCTTCTGCGTGCTGAGTTCCCTGCTGAACTCATGTAGCTTACTTTCGTTTCCATTCCCTTGATGACACAAGTGTATGTGGTATGTTGTATTCTTATTGGTGGCATTGTATTTTCACGTTATGATTGGGCACCTTGTTGTGTGTTGGAAACATCCTTTCCATGTGTTTTTCCTGAGTCCACTGGAGTGGCTGGTTCACTATTTGGCTGTGGGTTGTCAGGTTCTGATTCTTGATGCTTTTATGTGGAGACACTGCCTCTGTAGATTGGTTGTCTTGCTGATTAGTGGAACATGTATCTTGCTTGAGGAGCAGATTACGTTTCTTACTAAGGATGGTAAGAAAGATGCTGAAGTCGACTACTTTGGTAGTCATCGTACGCGACTACTTTGGTGAAGTCATCGTACGCTTCTTCTATCTCCATACTAATTTCAGTAGAGGTGTTGCTGTCTCTCTTCACGTGTATGACAATATCTGGGAGAATTTGAAGTTTTCCAAGATTGCACGGTTTATGGTGTGCGCTTTCCTATAAATTATTATGTGGTAACTGTCTCCATGTATGCACTATGTGAAGTTCTCTTCGGTGTTACTTTCTTGCTCTATTTTGGTGGTAGCTATCGGTTTGGTTTTGTGCGGTATCTTCCTTACGATGATGGATTTAGCCTCGTTCGTGGTCCTGATAAGAGACGAAGTGTAGTGTGATGTGTAGTGTGTTTGCGTATGTTACACACGTACACACTTTTGTAAGTAAATAATGGTCTCACAGTTAGGGATATTGCCAAAGGCTGTGTACCAAGAGGGCCAGAGTTAACACATGCCCCCAAAAGGTCGCTCTACTGGAGAATTATTATTCATACTAAGTAATGTCTCTTGCTGTATGCGCTGGAAACACGCATAAAGTGTCTCTGAAAAACCTGGCGTTTTGTTTTTGAAATCATACACCGCAAACGTCGGGTAAGTCCAATATAACTACCTGCGAAACAATTGATCTGTTTATACAAAAAGACTTGTCGTTGCCACCTACTGCCCTACTGCAAACTTTTGGTTACTTCGGTCGATGAAACAATGGACTAGATTTGATTGTAATTGCTTTCGACTTCCAATCCTTTATACTAAATCTTCTCCGAGATAATAATGTAAAACTTGAAATAATTTTGTAATTTCACCTGTATTTCATTATAAATCCATTTGAGAGCTTCGTCGTGATTACATAGTTAGCATACACGACTTTACAGAGATAAGTACGGGTTAGATTTTCGGTGGAACCCTGTATCATTCAGATCAAACATTATGTAATACGTAAGCGTTCCATATACGAAATTTTGTCCCTAAGAATGGACGTTAAACGTTACATCAAATAATAAATTCCAATGAAATATGCTGTTTTACATCTCACGGATGTGTCGCTTACGCAACAGAAGAATGATAATTAACGAAAATGAATGTTAGAATATAAGAAGGAATGGGAGAACATCGAGAAAACTCTCGGACATGACGTTGTGCACAAAAACACATGACTTGGGATAGAGCCAGGAACTCTAAGTATCAGAGGTGAGCTCTCTACTACTGAGCAACCATTTGCCTCCAAAACTATGTTCTCGTTGTCAGAGTTCTTACAATTATTCAAACAAAAAACTCTTACAAGAAATATTTAGAATTCAACATTTGTAAGAAGAATTCGAGAACTACAAAACATTTGAATCACAATCAATCCTATTCAGAAACCTTTTTAAATACGATTAGCTTCGTACTTAAGAGTTTGATTAACACGTGGTTTTAACTTCCTTTTCTTTTTTTTAAATTACAAAAACGTGACTATGTTATACACGATCAATATCGAAAAAGGCCAGCCACAATTTCTCCGCCGGGTTATCCAAAGGTAAGAGAGGACATTAAATAAATATAATGCTAGGAATTAGTATATCAGTGAAAGCCAATCAAAGTCTTATTTCCCTTTATTGGCTTGATTTTTACTTAAATATTAATTTCCAACTTTGTATTTATTTATTTATTATTTTCCTAATGTGTTTGTCAAAAGTCGTGAATGGCCTTTTTAATATACTAACTAAACCTGCGCCCTCTACACAGCACATCATTCACATATGGGCATGAATCTCATTATCATTCCTCACAACATATGTACATATACCTTTACAGACACAAGTCAAAGACGTCTTGATAATAATCGGCAAGGAGTACCATAAAGGGAAGATTTTTTCGATTATTTTTTCAATATCTCACTGTTTGCAAGATTTGAGCCTACTTCCGGTTGGAAAAAATGAAAATGAAATCTTCGAAGTTTTGCGTCCGACTGTTACGGCTTCTAGGCTAAAGAAGACGGTGATAATGAGTAATGAATAAAATTGTGCAATGAAGAAAGTGGGAGGAAACGGGAGAACCCCTAGAAAACCCACACACACTAAGTTTGTCCACCACAAAATTCACTTGGCGCGAGCTGGGATCCAACCCCATGCACCAGTTGTAAACTTTTTCTTTCTTCTTGCATGTAGTATGTAATAAGCAAATACATTATACACACAATTAATTATAATGTCAGTGTTGTATGGTATTCATTGGGCAAAGAACTCCAAGCAATTAAGATTCATCTTAGACTGGAGAAATGATTATCCTTCGTTTATCATTATCATTTGCTAAAAACAAACGCTTAAGAGATATGCAACCCCTGTATACAACTGTGTGGTGTTGGAATATAACTCATAGGATATGATGCTTTTATAAAATATCAACACTTCCAGTGTACACCTAATAACTATAATAGAGAAATAAGGGCTATGTTTTTCTTAATATTCAATTAGAACTCCACGATCTCCACAAAATTTGGAATCGACCATCGAAAACGGCACGTTTCTAGCAGTTGTGATTTTCGAGATCTCATTGTCGAAAGGATTGGAGACAAACATATAAACTTTTCTTTGGAGACAAACATATAAACCTAGCATTTTAATATATACTGTAGATAAATTGTGAACAAATTGTGGGTAATCATGCTTCTAAACATGAAAATTAGAGTCGCGCCTTAGTCAAACTGTTAGTATGACATTAATCGTAACCTGCTTGAAAAGGTTTCTGAATACGACTCAATATATTTTTCTTTTTTTCTTCGTAAGTAAACCTTTTCCAGGTTTTAAAGCGATAATAATGCCTGTTGTGGTGTATGGTTGATTAACATGCTCGCTTATTCTGAGGGTAGAACGTAGGTTGAAAGTATTTGAAACAAGATCCTGAGACGAATATTCGGACCCAAGAGGAACGGGAATGGGGAATGGCGGAAACTTCATAACGAGGAACTAGCTAATTTATACCGTTTACCAAACATTTTTGGGGTCATCAAGTCAAGCAGGCTCAGGTGGGAAGGTCAGTGGCTAAAATGGAAGAAAGTAGAAAAGCTTTCAGTTTTAACTGGAAGTCCAATTTCAAAACAATCGTTAGGGAGACCTAGGCGCAGATAGGAGGACAATATTAAGACGGATCTCACAGAAATAGGAATACAAAGTAGAAACTGAATCCCGTTGGCTAAGGAGAGAAGTCAATGGAGAGCTTTTGTAAACGCGCTGTCAAATCTCCGGACTTCATATTCCATAGATTAAGCTAGTTAGCTTTTCAAAGGTTTCCGTATTCCCATTGGATAAAAACATTATTCGAATAAAGCTAATTAAACACTCTTGTATTTTGATTTGTTTATTTACGAGTTATATTACGAGAAATCATGAATCACTACTAGATGTCAAAAACTAGCAGTCTCTGAAATGATGTTCAGAGGCAGAGCGATCAATTCTGGTACAAAATGTGCCAGGTTAGATCCCAGACAAAATGAATTTATGGTGGAGGTGGACAACATTCTATCAATGGTTTCTTTCTAATGATCTAATGTTTCCCTCAAGTTATTTTTCCACTCCATCTTTCATTACCCTTCACCTATGTTAATAGTTTTCATCTTTTAAAACCGATGAGCATAATTGTGGAACGTAAAACTAAAAATTTTATTTCATTTTAATTTAAACTTTTACTATTTGCTTCATTTGTGCATAGAACTGTTGCAGGGTTCCGGGCAATGAAATTTGATCCTAACTCAGTGGCGGAATCTAGAAGGTTAAAAATTGCGGGAGCCAGCCAGAACCCAGACTATGATAGGTATCAGGAGTTTACTATAAACTTTCAAAAGTATATAAATAATAGCTTAAATTATTTTAGTCACCCAAGACCTGGAGGCCTAAGTCCCCCGGCCCCTGGCTAGATCCGCCAATGTCCTGACTTGTATTTTTGGTGTTTTTTAAAATCACATTTTCATACGAGATTTCATAACTTTATTTTATGGAACAGTTATTAAATGAGTTTATTGATACATGTTGATTTGAAGTAGATATTAATACACATTCATCTTATTGTAATAAACCGTGTATCGTCTTCATCGTCGTATGATACCAAATCTTTATTTGTAATTAATACATTCTAACTTTCATATTTGATTTTTCCTCTCTTAATTTTACACAACTATCAAAATAAGAATGATTTTCAGTAATAGAATGCAAAATAGGCAATGATTTTATAACTTTTAAAATTAGGTTAGAAATGATTACAGTAATCTCTACCTCTAAACTGGTCTTTCCAATCATAAATAGGAGTAGCTTCTATCATTTCTGTTTTAACACAGATGCAAAATGTATTAATGCATTTTGCTTTGGATATATGTGTATGCTTTTGGGGCAATAACCACGAATGGCGCGTACGCCATATTTTATTGATGCTCTGAGGTTGGAAACTAAAAATTTATTTATTCAATTTTGCACTTTTTTATTTAGCACAACAGTAAAAAAAAAAAAAAAAAAAAAGGGTTTCGTGTGGAGTATTGCCCTGTATGGGGCAGAAACATGGACATTACGCACAAATGATGAAAAACGACTGATATCTTTACAAATATTGGTGTGAAGAAGAATGTAGAAGATTGGCTGGGTCGAGCGGAAAACGAATGAGAGAGTGTTAGATCCAGTGGGTGAAAAAAGAACATGTTTAGATATTATTGAGGAAAGGAACAGAAACTGATTGGGACATTTGTTACGAAGAAACTGTATCATGAGAGACGTGCTAGAGGGTATGGTCGCAGGAAAGAGGGGGAAGGGGCGAAGGAGGCTATAATTAATGGACGATATATATAAAAAAAAAAAGATCGTACGTGAAGACCAAGACGTTAGCTGAAGACTTCAAGCATCTCAATTGCGGCAAGTCATGTGCTAATAATGGCAGAATAAAATGGTGATGCTGATTATATAAAAATGGAAATATTCTTTCACTACTCTGGCGTGAAAAATAGAAGTATAAGTTAAGTTATTAATATGTGTGACTCGCAGTATATGTTTATACAAGACGGCACGTGTATAATTTTTTTATGTATTATATTTCTTATATAGACAGTATATTTTTACATCTCTTAAAGTTCCATTGTGTTTCTTTAGTTCTGTTCTATTTCGAAATTTAATGTTTTTTTTTTTTTTTAAAAAAAAAGAAAAGCAAAGGAGATCTGTTTCCTGTTGATCACAGATATTTCAAAACATTCGCACATAATATCGTCAATATTCTCTGTCTACACATACAGAGCTACGCATGACTTTATTCAGAGTACGTTTTTAGTGCTTTGTATAGTATGCGTTGCATCACGTATGACTGAACATGTAAGTCGTAAATCTTCAGTTTCTTTTGTGAATGTTTTTCAACCCTTTCCTCACACCCTGGTGTTGTCTGTCTCCCCACTTGTCGGAGTTGAAGGGCGATGGTTTGACATTGTATGGACTATGTATTTGAGCTGTGAATATAATAGAGAGCTAAAAATGGAAATGGAAATGAATAGAAAAGCCGGATATTCGGAATGTTTGTCACAAAAATCCGCTATTTTGTCACAGTTTGACTTGCCTTTATTCATTGATATAAAAAAAAAAAAAAAAAAAAATATTCACGCGCTTCATTCTTTTATATTGCGAACTTTACTGGGGACCCAAAAGAAAGAAACGGAACTTTGAAAGTACAAGGAAGTAAGCACTGTATTATATTCTATACATGCAAATTAATAAAAAGGCATTTTTTTTTTACTAAACAGAAAATGTAATTTTACATCTCTGTCAGGATTATATAATATTTCGAAAACTAAAAGTAATTGCTGAACGAAAGTTGAAATTCCTCGCACTGAAACACGTAGCAGAAGCGAGATAATGTACAAGGAATTCTCATAAAGTTAAATGTTTGCTTTGTAATAGAATATTGAGACGCCCCTTGGGGAACGAGTTAGTGAAAAGCTAACAAGAGGAACACATGCTACTAAAAAAACTCTGTAGCATACTCTCAAGGAAATAAGAACAAAGAAAGCAATACACCATAATTGTGAACCAAACTGGGGACCACATGACCAATATATTATTAGACAAAGAAAATGGTTCTGGCACCTGTAAGGTTGTGTCTTCCTGATTCGACGATTCCTGTTTCGCCGAATGTCTTTGGCTGCTAAATTATCGCACACCTAGACAGGCAGCCATGGTGGGCGAATCAGGAATTCCTGTTTGGTTGAAAACTAGTAAAAAGGAATTTATCCTCAGAAATGGATTTTCCCAGCAAAGTCTAAACCTTTTTTATAGCTTGATTTGTGCGGTATTCTGGTGATACCAATTTCAATGGAGGGTTAGGCTGATTATGGAGTAATACACTGCACTTACTAGGGATGATTCCATTCCGGGACCAAATACCTGGGGAAAACCTATGTATTGCCTGAAAACTCTTGCCATGAGAAGTACGAAACCGTTTCCAAATCACTGGCAAACCCGCAACCTGACTTTATAAGGGGCCAGTTTGTTGGTGTTTGTGACCCTATGTATGACATATTCAATAGAAATAAAAATGAATATTACGATGTTATGATGCGCCTGAGCCCATCGTGTTCCTTTTGGGCTCATTGCTAGAACGTGACTCGCGCAAGGGTTGGATAATATCCCTTTGCACCTACACGTGCCCATTTCATCAGTGTTGCCAACGAATTGTGAATACATTGTGGAAGACGGTTTCTGTACCACTGGATTTGTATTGCCAACCAATTGTAAAAATGAGAAGTTGTAAAACAGGTTTCGTACGATGAGACGTTTATACACCAAGCGTGACAGAAACATCACACGACACTATAGCGAAAATACGTTGAGTGTGACCGTTTTCCAACCATTCTCGGTTGTCAGTGTTGCCAACCGGTGTGAACAGTACAATGTTGGAAATGACGTGCGTGCCATTGAATTAATATAAAACAAATATGACAGAAACAACATTGGGACAATGGAAAACATTGTGTGAATGTCCCCGTCTCCTAGGCACCCCAATTTAGCAGTATTACCAACCAATGAGGACATTCAAGATTTTCGCATGAAGTCTACAGCATTGGCTGACATAATTATACTGTGACTCATACTTGAAAAAGAAATACGTCCACAGTATATTTTGTCTAATGGTGAATGATGTTTATGCCACGTTTCATGGATATATATCCAGTGGTACAGAAACCATCTTCCACAATGTATTCACAATTCGTTGGCAACACTGACGAAATGGGCACGTGTAGGTGCAACGCGATATTATCCAACCCTTACCCGAGTCACGTTCTAGCAATGAGCCCAAAACGAAAACGATGGGCTCAGGCGCTTACGTGTAATGCATCGTAACATTCATTTTTAATTCTGTGGAATATGACATACACAGGGTCATATACACCAACAAACTGGCCCCTTATAAGGTCAAGTTGCGGGTTTGCCCGTGATTTGAAAACAGTTTCGTACTTCTCTTGGCAAGAGCTTTCAGACGATATATATATATGTTTTCCCCAGGTACTTGGTCTCGGAATGGAATCATCCCTAGTTAGTGGTAAGCGTAGAAAATACTTTTTTTCTCATTTAAAAAAAAATATATGTAATAACTTTTGGTTAATTGTTAATAACAATTTAATACGACAAAAATATATAAAAACAACCTCTTTCTCAACACTTAAACAGTAACTAAGATGTAAAGCCAAATATAAGGATCATTTATGGAAAAGTGAAAGGGCAGTTACTAAGATGCATGGTAGACATATCTGAGAGATGTAAACAAATACTTGTTTGTGATTGGCCCAATGGAAAATATAAACAAGTGATTGGTAGACCAATCGATCTCTGGTCGAACGCCCATCTACGATATTTAAACATAACTTCTATAAATACTTACATCTTTATTTTCTTTTATATAAATTTGTTTCCTTAACAGTTTTCCGATAAATATTTGTCAATGGTTACTTAGAGTTGAAATATAATATTCTTCTTTCTTCGTTAGTAACACATTGAAATATTTGTAATTAAGGATTATGGAATTATCCAAAGAGCAACTTGCCAGTGTAGCAACACTTGTCTATTCCTATAATCGAAATTAGTTTTTTTTTTTTTTTATGAGATCTAGATCGGAATATTCACAAAGTGCACATGAATTAAAATTATAAAGGATCTTAATTGAATCCCTTATAATGCATAAATGGTAATAATAATAATAATAATAATAATAATAATAATAATAATAATAATAATAATAATAATAATAATAATAATAATAATAATAATAATAATCTGAAAAATAAATGAAACATTGAAACTGGAATGAAATCCTCTGAAAGATTTGCAAAACGTAAAATAAAATAACCTCTGCGTTCACGGAAAAATCGAAACACAAATACAAATGCAAAATTTAAATGATATTTCCGTTTGTACTGCATTCAAACTGTATTACCTTTCACATCCCGACTAGCAATATTATGTGGCAATATCAGATATTTGGAAACGAACTGTAAATTAAAAATTACTTTTAAAAACCACTCACTTTTAAACGAAATTACCAACAGGAAATAAACTACGTGTAACTTGTTGTTTTTTCTCTCACTTCAAATATAATATTTAAAATGTATTATAACTATTTAAAATATAAATTTTTATATTATACTTTTCAAAAATTATTATCTTGTGTAGTTTTGCTTCAGTTGAATATTATTAAGGAAAGCAGTTTCAAAAACTTTTTCGAGTTCCTTCATCTTAGTCTTGTTCTTTTTATTTGCGATTTAGATAGATCCAAGAAGTTCCACTTTAGACTCAGCTTCATACTTTCCGAGGATGACTACGAATAGAAAATAATTTGGGACAAAAATCACGACGGGGAAGCTTCATGTTGCGCGAAAACCATGTATCGAAAATAGACTGCATGTGATTCCAAAACTACATAGTAATTATCCAAACTTTGCAATATGAAACATAAACGGAAAATGTCAAATTAAGTTGACAGTTAAGAAGTCAATTTTTGTGGAATGTCGTGCAGACAGTTGAACGGTATGTCGAGGCAATGTGCGGACTGTACAAAATACTCTGCCAAAAATGCCGATCATGCGGCTTTAGACCCGTCCTTCCGAAAGATGATGCTGTCAAGTTAGGTCTGGTCTTTGCCAAATTCCTTAAAAGGAACGTTTCTTAAACCGTTCTTGTAATCACATCCAGTCAAATAATCAGACTTGGGTTCTAAATGAAACTTTGTCCGCTACACTAGTTAATAAACCATGTCATATAAACTGAAAGAAAAAAAAAAGTTCCACAGCCATGAATACACTACACGTATATGTAAATTAAACTATTTTTTATAATAACAAAGAGGGGGCGTGGTGGCTCAGTAGTAGAGCGTTCACCTCCGGTAATTGAGGGCCCTGGTTCGATCAGAGCTCGAGCCGTTTGGCCATTTTGGTGGACAAACACCATGATTGTGTGTTTTCTCGGGGCTCTTCCGTTTCTTCCCACTTTCTTCAATCCACCATTTCATTCATCTCTCATCGTCACCGTCTCCTTTAGCCTAACCGGCACAACCGTGAGATGTGAAACAAAGATTTCATTTCATTTTAAAATAACAAAATGAAACTTTAAAATAAAAAGGTCAGGTTTCCAAAAGGGAGCCTTATCCTTTGTAGTAGTCAAGAAACTTTTATATAAATGGAAAGAAAAATAGTTCTGCAACTATGAACACATTGTATGTGAATAATATTGATCTTTAAATTAACAAATACAATCCAAGTGCATAAAGAGTAATGTAAGAACTACAAGAAAACCCATGTACAAGATATTTGTTCATCAAAAAGTTCACTTGGCGGGTAGTGGAATCAAACCTAAACGTCATAGATGTGCGCTTTACCACTGAGCCACTACAGACCCATATAAAAAGGGATAAGTACATTGCTTGCTACATAAAGTATCCTATCACACTTCTAATGAAAATCAAAACCAAATGTTGCCATACGAATTCAACCGTACGAATGTCACTATACAAACATTTTTAAAAACCGATATGAAACGTATTGAATTATTGACTAAATTTGGTTTCATTACATTTATTCTAATAAATATAATGTTCAGCAAACTGTAATCATAATTTTGAAAGAAATCTTCAGCAGGGATGTATATTATCCATGGACATATACAGAGCCTTGATGTTTAGAACTCGAAACTTAAAATAACATGCAACCATCAAGTTAACTATAAATTTTCGAAGATCTTATTAAAATCGCATTGTTACTCTTAGGTACATTTTGACTACATAAATTGCAATAACAATGTACGCTCATGTCCAAAATGATTGTCGCATATCTATAACTGTATTCTTGTAAGAATATAATTTGATAATGATTTTGCAGGGTACTTTTAATACTGATACTATGTGTATAATCGGGAAATGTATATTTGTGGTAAATTTCATAGGGGAAGAATTATAAATACGAAAATTAGAATGAGTAAAACAAAATGTTATAAATGGACAAGAAAGTTTTATTTTCTTTTTATTGTTTTTATTTACTGTTCTTTTGTCATGAAATTTGCCACATACATGTCTTTGTCGATTATACACATACTAACATTATAAGAAATACCAGGGGAGTTCGTTATCAAATTATATTTCAGCAACAACATATTTATAAATATGCGACAATAATTTTGGACATGAGTGTACATTTTATTTGGGTTGTTTAACAAGGTTTCTGAAATATATGTGCACATGAGTTAAATTCATTCTCTGTACTATAAATACTTTTAAACAGCACAATATTTGCGGTAGAGGCATAAGTTGGCTACTATTATTTCTTTGTGAATATATATGTAATTTTATATACATACATACATATATATATATATATATATATATATATATATATATATATATATATATATATATATATATAATAATTTCAACACGTCTTCCAAGTATGATAATTTACACCTCTCATTCAAATAATTGTAGTTGCCGACGCAAGCACGATTAGTATATGCAGTTTTAAAACTCAGTACCCAAACACCGGAGATGATTTCTTATACGAAATAAAAAAGACATAACAAACATAGTCCGAAATATACCTCTTTTTACTGTTATAAAGTGCAGAAAATGAGGAAAGCCACAAGTTAAAACTTCTTACCTTGAAAACTATAGAACCTATTACAATGGGTTGAAGGAATTACACAGGAACAAGTATGCGTTCTATCTAAATATCCATGTTTTACTAACAAGTATGCATTCTATCTAAATATCCTTGTTTTACTGAATGAATTGTATAAATAAAGTTGTTATTGGGAAAACTTCTTTGAAGATATTATATTGTTTGGGACTTCATAACTTTTAAAAATAATATTGACTGTTTCATGATAGAGAGAAGTGATGATTATTAACACAAAAATGAAACGATTTTTAAATGGCACCTATGTGAATACTTTCAATAATGTTCCTTTAGTAGTTAAAAATGTATCCCCTTACCTGTTCGATTCCCGGTAGGGTTACTCGGTCAAAAAGGTGTAACTGCTTGTTCAGACCAGCCAACCTGAGTAAGTTTTTTTTACTGGCTTCTCCTCATTCACACCAGGCAAATGATACCTAACATGTCGGATAGAACCTAAGATACAGGTTCCAGGCAACTTCCTTCTCCCTTCCCCGAATAGTGTGCTCACAGAGGGACGTCATGCTGCATAAGTAACGGGTTTAAGATCGTAGATACCAGTAATATTAATACATCTGCATAACTAAATAAAAATATACAATTCAGAAATTCCTTCAGAATAAGGAAGTTAGGAGAATGAAAACAAAATTTCAATTAAATGATTCTGATTGAACGTTAATAAGAGGTTAGAGTCACGAAGTAACATACTTAATTAAGACGTTTCTTGGAAAGGAAAAAAAACTATTCTGTACTTAACATTTAAGTGAAGTATAACGCACAGCTTTCCATGAAAATTGGCAACATTGCACAAATTAACCATAACAGAATGAAGACTTAGATAGGGAAAATCCCTTTCTGTACGTAAATTCCCTTTTAACTAGTTTTCGAACAAGCAGGATTCAGTGAAACAGGAATTCCTGTCTCGCCGAACACGGCCGACTGCCCGTGTGCAATAGTTTCGTAGTTTAAGGCATTCGGTGAAACAGGAATTTTAACCTGTAAGGTTTACAAAATGGAAAGCGTCTCTAATCAATTATCATAATTCTGTTGGCTGAAACGAACTCGAGATAGATTCAAAATGGAAAGTGCATATACTGCCTATCCGATCTTTAACTACACGCTTATTACAAACGATTGACCCGATTTCATAAATTTACTGTAGCTTTATTATTGAACATTTTCTCACAAAACTTTGCAGACGTATTGAAACTCTCAAACATTTTTAGTGTCGTATTAAAAGTTCTCTATATATGCCTCCTAGCAATCGTACAAATATCAATTCGATAATCAAATTCTTAACATAATCGGTGCAACATGTCCCTATCAATCCTTTGAAACCACTGTTGATGCGAGCTTTCAGTTCTGTTAGATTTGTTGGTAGAGGAATTGTAAACACTATAGCTTTCATATAACCCCCCTCCCGCCACACACACAAAAAAAACGCATGAGGTTAGATGCAGAGAGCTTGGAGACCATGACAGGAATTGATGAACATGCTCAACCATTTCTTCAATCACTGTAAGTCGACCACTTAATTTTCTCTTACAGAGGCATCCTGAAGCTGTAAACTGTGCATACCATCGCCGAATGGACCTGAGAGTTGGTGGATCTTTGTTGAACTTCGTTTGGAACGTCGTTGCATTGTTAGGGCAGACCAATGTGAATGAAACTCGAGTAGAACATAAATGTTTCTCTGCTCCTTTCGCCGTCTTGAATAAACGCTCATTGCTGCATTATTCTTGCATAAAATAAGAAGCGAACCTGCAACACACACACACACACACACACACACACACACACACACACACACACACACACACACACACACACAAAACTTCTTGAATCTTTCAATATATCTGCGAAGGTTTGTAGTAATATGTTCAATAACAAATCTACATTGAATTTATAAAATAGGTCAATCATTTGTGATAACCGGTATTTACTCAAAGCAGTAATGATATTTAGGTTGTTAAAGGAGGGCAGTTAACTTCCGTGAGTTTGAGAAATACATATTTTGTACTCAACTACTAATTATATACTATTTCCTAATTTTATATTAATATACTAATAAGAAATATGAATCTCTTATGTTAGTAGAGAATCTTGCTCCCCTCCTCTTCGAAGCCAAATCAAAAATGACGTTGCTGAATCAAAGTTATTGCTAACATTCTTCTTCATATATTGAACTAGGTTCAGGCTGTTCTGTCTTGAAAGGGCATCATGCAAGTGATCTGTAGTCTCGGAAAGTGTATATGTTTGTATTGGAACAACTCTGTTAACAGAAATTCCGTCCCGTCTCATCGGCAACTTAGTATTACACTACAGTGCACAAACGATGAGATTTCGTGCACAAACAAGCATTAACGTTACACTAATGAGCTACACCACTTTCATCGTTTGTGCTTTAAGTCGGAGCCAGATTTAGCTTGGTTCCTACCAGTTTTTTGCTTGAATCTCAGGAGAAAATAAAACATAAACGATGGGGTTTCGTGCACAAACGATGCACTGATGAACGACACTGCCTTCATGGTTTGAGCTTAAATTCGAGAGATCTACAGTTTTTCGATTGTATCTCCGGAACTAATAAAGCACAAACGATGGTGAACGAACGACCCTGTGCTTAAAGTCGAGAGATCAACAGTTTCTCGCTTGTATCTCTAGAACTAATAGAGCAATCACACTTATTTTCTGTAAGTAGTTGGACACCTGTCGAAGTTGACCACTTTTCAATGGAACCGATGATGCCAAACATTGACAGGTTTCACTGTATATAAGGTTTTAATATATGTAAAACAAAATATGTCAGATATCCAGGGTAGACAAGATATTCACCCGTATAATACAATATCTGTTAAATAAGCTTATATATCGTATAGCAGACTATCAAAAATTAAAAAATAGTTGTACAATACAAGGTAAGAAATTCATGAACAGGTTACCAATAAACTTGCAAAATTTACCGATTACGCATTGAAAAACAAAGTGTATGATTGGTTAGTTCCTATACCATATTATAATGTTAAGAAGTTTGAGGATGATAAAAGAATATTGGTATTGAAAAAAAAAAAAAAGAGTTTGCTTGTAGATTTTCATTTGACGTAGTCTACTGTCTGTATACAGACTTATTGACAATAAAAATATTCTATCTCTTCTATTAAAGTAAAAGATGTGTGCCATATAGGAATGTTTTTATCTTTTAAACACTTTACTAAGCAATAATAAAATTGAGGAATTCGTTAGAACTCTATAGTTTATCTAATGATGAATTTGGTAGAGACGAAGATAGCGAATAATTGTGTGAAAATTAGATACAGATATCAACTTACTAGTCTCATATTCTTTAAAAAAAAAAAATTAAGTTCTCGAAAAGTGAAAGCGATGAAAACGACACTAGTGCGGAAATTACCCGTAATGAGTTAGACGGAACTAAGTTTTAAAAAAAGGTCCAAACAGGACAGAGTGACATAGGTCATGCATCCAAACAGAATATTATTCGAGATGCGACTGGTCCAACAACATACCCTAAGCGCCTCGTTATTGAAGACGAATATATAAAGGTAACCAAGAAAGTTCTGTCGCTTTTTCACACACACCCTTCGAACCTAACACTACCTGGAAGATCAGGAAGTCCCCATCAGCATCCGCGATCTTCTGCCAACATTTTGAAAGGCCATGGATTCTATTGCGGTAGAATTTGGTGGGCCGTGAAGCGAAGAAGGTATCAAGTGCATTTTGCACCTCCAGTAGGATTTGAACTGTCATTCTCTAAGGTGATTGTCCAAAAATGGAACAGGTGATAATCGGACTGTGCAATGTACGGGGAATATGGCGGATGCAATAGTGTTTCCCATCCAAGGCTTAGAATGCTGTCCTGGATCTTCTTAGCCACGTCAGGCTTAGCATTATCCTGTAACAGAGCTTCTATTTGCGATTCAGAAGTGCTGGCTCCAGAGTTTTGAGTTTTTCTTGAATACGGCTAAACTGCTGACAGTACAGTTGCATTGATGCTCTGACCAGCTGGTAGCAGTTCCTGATGCATGATGCCGCGAGAAGACCACCAAACACAGGAGTCTTTCTTCTGGTGCAGTGCTAGTTTTGGCTGTTTTGGAACCGGTTCATGGCATGCTAATCAATGATGATGGTACCGTGGATATTTGTACAGGACCCACTTCTCACCACATGCCAACACCCTGTCCAAAACTATCTCCTTCCTCAGACGAGCCAGCAAAGAAACGCGTGTGTCCGCTCGCTTTGCCTTCTGGCCCGGAGTCAAATAACGTGGAACATATTGACCCAACTTTTAGTGTTTCCCAAGTAGATGGAGGTGCTGCCGAAGGATTTCCCCAACACACTGAATTGTAATACGTTTGTCAAGTCAAAACCGCCACTTACTAATAATTAAATTAAAAATATACTAATCGTTAGTACTACGTTAGTACTGGTTAGTACTCCAAGCACAACGTTAGTACTCTTACCCCTGTAAAGCTATTAACGAATTAAAATGGCGATATTCACTTGACGTCAAGCCAGAATTGCCACCTTTGTAAATATTGTTCAAAGTATACAAAAGTGATGTCAATCGTTAGTACTATGTTAGTACTGGTTAGTACTCCAAGCACAACGTTAGTACTCTCACACATGTAAAGTTATTAGCGAATTAAAGTGGCGATATCCATTTGACGTCAAGCTAGAATCGCCACTTTTGTAAATATTGTCCAAAGTATACAAAAGTGATGTCAATCGTTAGCACTACTTTAGTAATGGTTAGTACTGCAAGCACAACGTTAGTACTCTCACCCATGCAAAGTTATTAGCGAATTAAAGTGGCGATATTCACTTGACGTCAAGCCAGAATTGCCACCTTTGTAAATATTGTCCAAAGTATAAAAAAGTGATGTCAATCGTTAGTGCTACGTTAGTACTGGTTAGTACTGCAAGCACAACGTTAGTACTCTCACCCATGTAAAGTTATTAGGGAATTAAAGTGGCGATATTCACTTGACGTCAAGCTAGAATCGCCACTTTTGTAAATATTGTCCAAAGTATACAAAAATGATGTCAATCGTTAGTACTACGTTAGTACTTGTTAGTACTGCAAGCACAACGTTAGTACTCTCACCCACGTAAAGTTATTAACGAATTATATGTCACGATACTACCATAAAAAATACATAGAGAATTTTTCGTGGAATCAAATTCTTTCCAGATCCAAATCCACTAATGATCTCTACTAGTGCAATCGTTAGTGTTTGTAGAGCTCCAACTCCCTACTTTAATGCTTCAATAGTTTAGTCGCTACAACCAGAAACGCTCCTCCAGGAAGCACTAACAACTAATCCTACTGTAGTCGATAGTTCATCGTTAGCGCTTCTAGCAAACACTAATTGTTTCGTTAGTGCTATACTACTAGTGTAGATATAGTCAATTATTTGTTACGAAGCTTCTCTAAAAGTACATGGAAATTTTTCATTGGTATAAATTCTCTCGAAATTCTAAAGCAGTAATGATCTCTTCTAGTGCAATCGTTAGTGTTTCCTAGACCAACTAACAATATTAGTGCGTCAATAGTTTGGATGTTAGAACCAAAACATTTTTGGGGGAAATAACTTCAAGTTAGCTCCATTCTAGAAAGCACTAAGGGTGAAACCTAGTACAATAGATAGTTTGTAGCTAGTGCTTCTAGAAAACACTAATACTTTCGTTAGTGCTTCTCTGTTAGTGTAGATATTTGCAATTATGTCATGAAACTCCCATAAGAAATACATTGGGTATTTTTCATTTTATAAAATTACCACCAAATTTAAAATCATTAATAGTCAATTATAGTGTAATTTATAGTGCTTCGTTAGTACTTGCTAGGGCATAGACTCCAAACATTAATGCCCATCGTGAATGTTTTTGTGGGAAAGGGCTATCGTGTAGTTAGCACCGTCTAAGTTTTATCTTCTAGCGTCTATACTGTTGAAAGTATAATGTAGGAAGTTCTGCAATAAATTTCAGTAACAAAGTAGTAACCACTCCACTATATGCGGCCATTAGTGCTTTTAAATTTAGCAGGAATTTTACAAATGAAAAATTCCACGTGTCTAAAGTTAGCCCCATCCACATCTCAAATGCTACTAAATATTTTCACATGACTAGTGCTACGATAGTGCACTAAACACTAAAGTTAGTGCTGTAATAGTTTAGAAGTTACTAGTATAAAAATTTATATTATAGGAAATAGATTTAGGAAATAAATTTAAATTTATCGAAATTTACAATGGTTATCCCACAATGCATCATTAGTGCTTCCTGAAACACCAAGCACTAAGTTAGTGCTATGATAGTTTAGGAATTATATGTGAATAACTCACTCGAGGTTAAATTTAAATTCGTCGAATTTTACAATAATTGTCCAATAAACGTAGAACAAACGCTAAAAAATAGTGCATCGTTAGTGCTTCATAAAACACAAAGCATTAACGTTACTGCTATCATAGTTTAGGAGTTATTAATTAATAATTCGGGTATGACTGAATTTGAATTCATTGAATTTTACAATAAATTTCCACAAATATACGAAAATGAGTGAAGGTTAGTGCAACGGTACTGCTCCAAAAATACTACGCACTAACGTTAGTGTTATAATAGTTTAGAAGTTATTAATGAATAACTTGAGTGTGGACTAGTTGTCACAAAACGAGACAAATATTAGTGGTTAGTGCATTGTTCGTGCTCCATAAAAATTAAGCACTATCGTTAGTGATATAGTGTAAGGGATATTAGTGAATAACTTCCACGGGGCTAAATTTAAATTTTTCAAATTTTACAATAATTGTCCCTCAAAGATTAGTGCAAACGCCAGAGATTAGTGCATCTGTAGTGCTCAAAAAGTACTAAGCACTAACGGTAGTGTTATCTTAACTTAGGAGTTATTAATGAATAACTCGGACGGAACTGAATTTAAATTTATCGAATTTTACAATAATTGTTCTCTCAAAGATGGAACAGACATCAAAATTAGTGCATCTTTATTGAGTCCCAAAACACCAAGAAGTAACATCAGTGCTTTCATAGATCAAAGTCAGTGGAAAATTCGAAAAATTAGTGTAAAATTCGATAAATTTAAATTCAGTCATGCCTGAGTTATTCATTAATGACTCCTAAACTACGATAGTACTAACGTTAGTGCTTAGTGTTTTTTTGAGCACTAACGATGCATTAATCTTTGACGTTTATCCCAACTCTATGAGACGATTATTGTAAAATTCAATAAATTTAAATTTAGTCCCGAGTGAGTTATTCACATATAATACCTAAACCATGATAGCCCTAACTTTAGTACTTGGTGTTTCGGGAAGCACTAATCATGCACTAAAATCTGACGTTTATCTTACCATTATGGGATATTGTAAAATTCGATAAATATAAATTTAGCTCCAATCGAGTTATTCGCTAATAACTTCTAAACTATTATAGCATTAACATTAGTACTTAGTGTTTTATAGAGCTCTAAGAACGCACTAACCGCTGGCGTTTGTACCACTTTTATTGCACAATTACTATAAAATTGAATAAGAGTTGAAAAATCTAAAGTTAGCCCCGCCCGTGTTACTACCTAATAACTTCTAAACTATCATAGCAGTAACGTTCGTGCTTAGTGTACGAACGTAGCACTAACCATGTGAAAAGTTTTAGTAGTATTTGAGATGTGGATGGAGTTAACTTTATACATAATGGACTTTTTCATTTTGTAAAATTCCCGCCAAACTTAAAATCACAGTGACTACATTTGGTTTTATTGCACAACTTCCAACATTAGTCCTTCAACAGTATGAACACTAGAAAATAAAATTTAGCGGGTGCACCTTGCGCCTTCCCACATAACCATCCACAATGAGAAGCACTAATGTTCGGAGTTGATGCAGTAGCATGTACTAACAAAGCACTAACGAATACACTAGAATTAATTGACCATTAATGCTTTTAAATTTGGCGAGAATTTTACAAAATGAAAACTTTCCTATGTATTTCTTATGAAAGTTTAGTGACATATAACTTGCCATATCTACACTAATAGAGAAGTACTAACGAAACTATTAATGTTGTCTAACGATGTACTATCGATTGCAGTAGGATTATCGTTGGTGTTTTCTGGGGAGAAGCTAACGTGAATTTAGACCCCAAAAGTTTTTTCTTTAATTTGGCGACAATTTTTTTGACCCAGTAAAAAAATCCTCATGTATTTTATGGGAGTTTGTCCTGTACAATTGCCCCAATCTACACAAATAGAGAAGAATTAACGAAAATATTCGTGTTTCCTAGAAGCACTAGCAACACATTATCGACTGCACTAGCTTTCGTCGTTAGTTCTTTCTGGGGAGGAGCTAAAGTGAAGTTTGCTCCACCAAAGCATCCAAACTATTGAAGCACTAGTATTGTTAGTTCGTGCTCTAGAAAGCACTAACGATTGCACTGGAAGAGATCATTAACACTTTTGAACTGTCAAAAATTTGACCCGATGAAAAATTCTAAAAGTATTTCTTACGGAAGTTTCATGAAATATAATTGACCATATCCACACTGATAGTGAAGCACTAACAAAATTTGTAGTGTTTATCTAGAAGCACTAACGATTGCACTAGAAGAGATCACTAGTGCTCCTATGGAGACTACTTCACGGAGATTATTCTAACACCAATGTCTCTGGCCCGCTAGAAGCATGTCCTTAGTTACGATTTTAGCTTAACACTATTTCAATATCGTCACTTCAGTTCGTTTAATGACTTCATTTCGGTGAGAATAGTAACGTTTTACTTGAAGCACTAATAATTGACACTACATTTGTATACCTTAGACAATATTATAAACAGTGGAGATACTGGCTTCACAAGTGAATATTGACACTTTAATTCCATAATAAATTTACATGGGTAAGAGTACTAACCTTCCGCTCGAAGCACTAACCAATACTAACGAAGCACTTACGATTGACACAACTTTTGTAAACTTTGGACAATATTTACAAAAGTGGCGACTCTGGCTTGACGTCAAGTGAATATCGCCACTTTAATACGCTAATAACTTTACATGGGTGAGAGTACTAACGTTGTGCTTGCAGTACTAACCAGTACTAACATAGTACTAACGATTGACATCACTTTTGTATACTTTGGACAATATTTACAAAAGTGGCGATTGTGGCTTGACGTCAAGTGAATATCGCCACTTTAGTTCGTCAATAACTTTACATGGGTGAGAGTACTAACGTTGTGCTTGCAGTACTAACCAGTACTAACATAGTACTAACGATTGACATCACTTTTGTATACTTTGGACAATATTTACAAAAGTGGCGATTGTGGCTTGACGTCAAGTGAATATCGCCACTTTAGTTCGTCAATAACTTTACAGAGGTAAGAGTACTAACGTTGTGCTTGGAGTACTAACCAGTACTAACGTAGTACTAACGATTAGTATATTTTTCAATTAATTATTAGTAAGTGGCGATTTTGACTTGACAAACGTAATTGTAGTCCCAGTTCCTCACATATCTGGCCACTCTTCGTGTCAATTGCTGCCTAAAGATCTTCATTTTGTACATGTGCCAGTCTTCCGGCACGTGGTGCGTCTTCGAGTATTTCACCACTGTTCTGAAACTTGTTAAACCACCACTGCACTGTCCGCGTAGTCATGATACCTTCACTAAAGACCTGGCATGTGTTCCGTCTCCCCGCGCTACAGGGATTTTGGACGGAATTTTAACGACATTCTCCCAATTTTCCATGTTTAAGAACGTTATGAGCCCCAGTACATGGCACCTCTGTAAAGCTTGTTTCATGCTTAAGAGAATGAACTATAAACCACGATTTTCCAATGAACAATGTTGATGCAATGGCTATTTCACTGCGAGTCTACGATTTTCTTTATACTAACAGGGTTAATGGACCCCTTGAATTTACTCCGTTGTCCATGACATCTAATTTTTTATGCATGAACAAATCTTTGTTATATGTATCGAATGGACTAGGTTTGATTCGGATGTCTGGATGACACGTTTATGTCCGTTCTTTGATATCAAATCTTAAATGTTTTCCTCCTTATACAGAGTCATTTTGACAAATGATTAGCGTCATACTAAAGGCCTGACTACTGTAGGAAACATGTTAGTCAAATTATTTAGTATGACACTAATCATGCGTCAGAACGACTCTGCATAAGGCCTTTTAAGTTTAATATCATGTTTATCCATTGTCCCATACAAAAAAAAAAAAAAAAAAAAAGAAAAAGAAAAAGGAAATGAAAGAAAAAAGATTTGACAAAACATTGTTTATTCTCTTCTACATCTCTCTTGTTCTACATGCAGAGTTTTATGGACTCTCTTGATTAAACTTTGACGATTTTTTATAAATAAAATAAATCAGGATGTTGAAATTTCAATATTACTTTTAATTTGCTAGATAAACACAGAAAAGGATGGAAATGTGAAAACTTTAGTATTGAAATGAAAAGAACGCACATTTCGGTCAATTATGGAGATTATGTCAGACTGGAATTCTGGCAAGCAATTAGTCTTGTGTTACAAGTTTCAATGGTATTTGCGACTAAATGAGTGTCAATTGCTGCGGTAGCGATGATAATGTTTTTCTTAAGATCTTGAATTGTTTCTGTGAATTGTCATTCACTTTTTTTCTCATATAACCACACAAACAAAATCTAACGTTTTCAAGTCACATGACCTAGGCGGTCAGTTGATGTCCCCGCTGCATGAAATTTTGAAGTTCCCTAACATTTTATGCAAAAGATCAATTGTTTCGGTCGCAGTGTAACAAGTGGCACAGTCGCCGACATTCATTGCTTCCAATACATTCCACAAACAAGCGTGCAATTATCGCTCGATATGAAGGTTCATTAGCAGTACCACAAGCTTAAAAGAAATATGGATTAATCACAGACTCTACCCAAACCCCACAACGCACTGTTACCTTTTGTGGATGCATTTGTTTCTCGAATACAGCTTGCTGATTTTCTGTACCCCAAAACCAGTAGTTTTGTTTGTTCACATATCCACCCACCTGGTAATGGGCTTCGTCAATGAAGATGGTTTCGTTGAAAAATTCGCGACTGTTCTTTTTTCGTTCTAGGAACCAATTCACGAATTGATGACGTAGTTTGTGATCATTTGGGATCAACTCTTGGGTTAAGTGTATTTTATACACCTTCAAATGCAAATATTTGTATAAAATGTTGAGTAAGGTGTTTTTATGTCCAATTGCTGTGAACGGCGATGAATTAGTGTGTACGGCTCCGATATTTTATTCGGAGCGACTACGATGCCAATATACTGGACTAATTTCACCCCTCACTGAAAAAACTCTCTTTAAGCTAGGCAAAGATTCTATTGATTTGTATGTTTGACCAATATCTTGATCTTTCACATTTGGTACGGAATTTACAACCAACTTGCGTATAGCTTTCCTCATATTTGTAATACTATTTCACTGTGAACAAACGCTGTTCAATGGTGTTGCGTTGCATTTGCTCTCACCGAAATGTCCCTTCTCCCCAATTCTCACAACTTCTTGCTGTTTCTCCTTAAAAAGAAGAAAAGAGAGAGAAACAGATGCATTTATAAGTAACCTTGTAATTCGAACACCCTTTGACTTTCCTTTCTGTAATTTTTACGCGTTTTCTCTTTGATGAGCCAGTTATCTTTCAGTGCAACGTTTTGACAAACTAACAGACACACGCACACTACAAGAGAAAAAGATTATGCACTGCATGTGAATAGAAGAGAAAGAGAGAGAAAGAAAAAGTGCAAAATAATGTTTGTTAAAATTACATTAGCACACTCATGTATCCTCTCATTATTTATTATATTATGGAGGTTTCGTTGTCTCCAGGTCAGAGCGAGTTTGTTTCGGTCAAGTATTCTCGGGTAATTCCGGATCAGACTGATCTCACGAGTTTGACCGAATGGCCGATCTGGCGGATCATAGATCTAAATGCTTCGAGATCACGGGTCACAAAATTCGTGACCCGTTTCATCGCTGAAGCCGGAGTTTGTATACAGGGTGTTACCAAATTGTGGCACAACATTTTGGGAATAGATTCCTTACGTGAAGATAAGAAAAAAAAGTTCATATGAACCTGTGCTCTCAAAGTGAATAGTTTCGGAGTTATTGGGTGCCGAAAACGTGAAATAGTGAAATTTAAAAGTTCATAGCTCCACTTTACAGGATCTATCACTGAGGAACTCCTATGTGAACTATCCAAATATCCATTTTTAAGAATGCTCCAGCACTTGCACACCAATTTTTAGAGGTAGGCGGAGAGTGATCAATTTCTCCCAAACAGCCACTATAAAATGATTGTGCATGTAGTGGACGTTCTGAAAGATGGATATTTAGATAGTGCACATACTAGTTCCTCAGTGATGTCTTGATCTCACTACGATCCGTCCTATAGTAGTGGAACTATGGACCTTTAAAGTTCTTTTTTTTTTTTTAACATTTTTGTACCCTATAACTACGAAACGATACCTTTCCGACCATAGGTCCATATGAAATTCTTTTCTTATTTTGATGAGGAATCTATTCTCAAAATGTTATGACTAACTTCTGTAACACTCTGAGTAGATAGACTAAAGAACGGAAATTAAAAAAAAAGAAACTAATGTGTTCGTAAAAATAAGTTGTGATTAACCTTGTTATTCTGTAGAAATATCAAATTCTTTTATTTTTCTTCACGAGTAGAAGACATTTTCTTGTTCTAAAGTGAAAAACAAAGTAGGTATATCCTTTAAATTTCCTACTAAATACTGTAATACATGAAAGGTAATAACGATCAAAATAACATCTAATCTACCTTAAGAAAAGAAGCTGCGATTTGTTTACGTTTATTGGAGCAAGGGGCAGAAAAGTGACCAGAAGATCCCGTTTCCCTTTCAAAATAAAAGACTAGAAAATAATGTTCTCTTCTGTGCTGTATTTTTTGAGTACCTGCACTTCAGTACCTTGAGTTCGTTCGTTCGTCTCCCAGTTTTAGGACCTTGTCATAAGCATGTAAATAGCTCATATCTTGGCTTCCATTCAGAGAAATTGTCTCTGCTAGAAGATCCAAGTTTCGCTAAGGACCGAAGGAAGAAAACAAACTGCTTTGACTTTTTATTATCTTTTTTTCTATTTTTTTTCTTTCCTTTTTATGTCCCTCCATCAAATTCTCATACGACTGCTTGGGAGCCTCGTGAGTTTTCTTTGATTTTTCAAAACACTTAACATTTGATATCTCTATTCTTTGTCTCTTTATGCCTTCTCTTGAAGTTTGATAACTTTCTATACGAGTCTTTTTCTTTACTTAGAGTTATCTTCTGATATCTTTTACTGTTATTATTTATTTACTTCATTCTTCATATTCAACCTTGTAGTTCAAATTTGTCGCCAAATGTTCATATTTTTTTTTCTTTCTGTTATAAACTTCTTATATCTTATATATTTCATGAGAAATTTATATTAATATAAATAAAATTCTAAACGATGGTGTGTACGTTCGTTTTATGTATGTATGTATAAATGTTTGGTTTTATTTCACTCATGGACTTCAATAAGCCTTTAATTCTGTCTTCAGTACTGGAATTTGTGGATGATTCTAGCCTACCTATACGATCAGCCCCCCCCCCCAAAAAAAAAATCAATGAAATTTGTGAGCAGCGAAGAATGTAAAAACGAGATACTGAAAAATATAATAGTAATTCATTTCTTCTCGAACAAATATTAAAACGGAGATAATATTTGAATGTTTCAATAAGGCTGTGAATACTTTTCTTAATACAAATACACGAAAATTAATACAATAATGCATTTAATATGTTTATTTACATTGAGTTAAATGAAATGTTACAATATTTCAACAAATGTTATAAAAATAACTTACATTATACTAGCAGATTGCCCGTTCTCCGGATGGGGAGAATACGTTTCGCTTTGAACATAAAGAGTAGTAGGGGCTGAATTTGGATTTAAACGGCATCGGAAGTCTCGCTGTTTGTCTCAGCGACCCCCAAAACTATGTACTCAACACTAATATCAGTCGTTTTCGATTATTTTTACATATCTGCCCCTATGTCAAATTGCGGAGATGAATTTGGATTTAGACGGGATTGAAAATGTCACTATTCATCTCAGCGGTCCAAAAAACTGTGGATTCGACACTAAAACCGGTTATTTTCGATCATTTGTAAATATCTATCCCACCCCCTCCCCTAAGTTGCACCATCAAAATAAAATGCTAAAAGCTATCCCAGGTTTGAACCTCATCTATGTTGAAAATTTGATTGAGATCGATCGGGTGGTTCAAGAACTATGAAGTCACAAACACAGTCACTTTCCATTTTATATATTAGATTAGCGTTTAAGAGAAGAGACTATACAAATCGACAGATCTCATTAATATCTACAAAGTGCTATGGTGAATATAAATCCTACTCTTCAAGAGAATCAAGGTTTAATTTAACCAAAAACTGGACGCTATACAATAATAGAAATGATCCCCCTATTACAAGTAAGATGAAATTGCCAAATGATGTATACTGTCACAGGTATGTTCTTTATGACATTAGTAGGATGAAAGTTCGCAATATGTTGAAAGACATATAGTCCAAAATTATGATAAACTCTTAGATGTATATTTGGTTTAATTCAATGAGTAAATTGAAAAAGTAATAAGGTTCGTCATGGGCTATTGATATGACGCCTCGGCTCACTTTATCTTTTTGAAGAATGTCTTCCTGTACGGCTTATTCCACACGGAATTCGTTTTATTTAGATGCGAGTTTGGATCGGCGTGAACCTCTTCGCACATCCGTGCAATACGTGCTAAATTCACGAAATACGTCAGAAGAAGTTCCTACTACTAAAATGCACATCTAATACGTAATCATTTTGACCAAAGAATTGCCAAGTAAATAACTCCGAAATACAATACTCTAGTGCTAGTAATCTGATGACGCATCCTTATTGACGCTAAATCAAAAGCAAACTGCACTTTGTTATGTTGTTTGTATTTGTTATGAAATTTTTATAATAGCTTGAACAGAGAATGTTAAGTTACACAAATAAATTAATATTTTCTGTCACAAACAAATATTTTCTTACAGACTTTATGTATAATACATGCAACCATTTCTATTATGTTTCGTTTATTGGAGCGAAGCTCCTCTCTACTCTAGTTAGGCGTTCGATTATCCGGATACTACTCCGAAATGCCTGACCTATTCTTAACGAAATTTGCCATGGTGATTTGCGAAAGCGCACTAAGGGTTGCAAGAGGTCGTATGTTCCAATCGGACATACCATTAAGGAATAATCACCGAGGAAAGGCATGCCCATAAACTTCAACTTTGAAAAGGATTTGGCATGGGAATTCTCATTGTAAACAATGAAAAATAGAATTTTCAGCTTTAGAAATAGGGCGAAGTTCTTTTCGTTTTGTTCTACGAACACAATTTTTCAAAGGCATTATGTTTTTCAGTGACATGCTAAATTCAACCATTTGCATGTCGTGTTCGTTCACGAAAGTAGTTGATTCACTAAAAATAATTATGAATAATCAATAACGTTTGGTGTCTTCGCTCCAAATTTGCAATTAATACATAACTAGTATCGTTTCATACCTGATGACGCAGTACACGTAACATATATCCATAACATTACAAATTCGCGAACAATTTATTTCTTATTATAAGCTTTCGATGAGTCATTTAAAAATCCCTCCCGTGGTAGAAACACACCTTTTACATTCGTTCGGCTACTTGTTTTACGCCACAGTATTCCGTATGTTTACTAACAGTTAGGAAGATCCGTTCACTTAGTGAAAACCTGTGATATATTGAATACCTAACAACACCCATGCTATGCAGAACATGTTCAACCTTGTAATTTACAGACTACAAGACCCCCTATCCCTGTCTAAACGGGCTTATTAGTATGTTATCATTGTAATATTAATCAAAAAGTAAAACAATACATATGTACGATTTTCGCTAAATACTATACTCTATAATACTGTCAAACAAAATTAAATTAAATTAAATATAACTCTGCAGTTCGAGTTTACCGGGCACTGATTATACGAGGAATTGTCTAAAAGTAATGTTAACAAGTATGTAGTACAAGAGTTAGAGTTTAAAATTGTGTTTAGTTTTCTACATAGTCTCCTAAGAGGTCTACACATCTAGTCCAATTTTTTTCTAAACCCTAAGGGCCTTATGCAGAGTCGTTTTGACGAATGATTAAATTCATACTAAAGGCGTGACTACTGCAGGAAACATATGTTAGTCGAACCCTTTAGTATGGCACTAATCACGCGTCAGAACGACTCTGCATAAGGCCCTAAATATCTTAGAAAAGAATATAACGGACCGGACTGGTCAGGACCTGACGTTTATTCCCCATCAGGATTCTGCCGCCTATAGTCGGACAATTTGTCCATGCCGACCAGATGCCGCGGTCGGCTTGCCGGCGCCGGACGCCGGCATCTTTCAGCGCGATTTTCGACCGCTAAGAATAGTTGCCTTGGCAAGCGGTCGGCAAACAGCCGGAAATGAGCATTAAATGCGCCGGCATCGCCGTCGGAAAGTTGTCTTGCAGAACAGTCGGCAAACGACCGTAAAGGCGCAGTATATGCGCCGGCGCCACCGTCGAAAAGAGGCCGGCATAAGAAGTCGGCAGAGGGTCGGAAAGAGGCCTTTCCGATTGTTTTGCCGGCTCTGACGGTCGGCAAAAGTCGGCAAAGAGTCGGCAAAGGGAATTTTACTTGACGATTTTCGACCGCTTGCCGCCTCGGCAAAAGGTCGGCAACTTTGAACAAGTAGATCGTCGTGCCGCCGTGGACGGGTGCCGGCCGCCTCCGGCGGCCCGTCACCGTCGACGGCGGCAATCCCTCTTTCCGACCGCGACGTCCTTATGGGGTTGTTATATTATTTAAGTTACACCCTGTGTAGTATCTATATTAAATGTTATAGTACTACAGTTTATGTACTGTAGTTAATAGGGATAATGACTAAATATTTGAGTTAGGTGCTGCATTTTGAAATCCTATATGTGTAATTGTGATTGTCTTTGCGTGTTGGTCTTTTGCCTCCTCCCTTTACTGAGGGTTTCTTCACTTGGAGATACCTGCTTGCTAAAATTTGATCATTTCAAATAGTTAGTTACAATATGCTGAAGTAATAATAGAATACATGCATCTTTCTTTTATCGCTGAATGGCTGTCAGACCCTCCTTCCCCACGAGGTGAAAGTGTTTAAAATCTCCATTCGTGGTTTATTTAACTTGACCGTTAAATGAAACAGGTAAACGCATTAAATTTTTGAGATTTTACTTTTTTTTTTTTTTTTTTTTTTTTTTTTTTTACTGCACATAGGTAAAGAACGTTACGTGTAATTAGAGCATTCACGTTAGATCAATAGACAAACGAAACCACAATATTCTAAGACATATGTAATATCACCCAAAATACTGAAACACAGCTAAATTCAAAATTAGTTTCAAGAGTAGATTACGGTTTGCTGTTCATTTAATGTAACCTAATATGCAGAAACATTTTCAACCAACTAACCAAAACCACATTTTCACAATATATATTTACACTGGCTTTGTTCTCGTACAAATCAGATAATCAATGCTCACATAACAGTTGTATGGACAAACTATCCGTCACAAATAATATAACCAGAATTAAATTCACCGAAATCATTATACCACACGCAAGTTAATAATCCCTAGTTAATACCCTACAATAGAGTATGCGAAGTTAAAACGAGAAGTTTAATAGACAGCTTTTCAGTGAAAATATGCGCAATTGATATGCAATAATAATAGCCATCAAGAAGAGCAAATGAATGATGTTATTGAGCTTTGTTCTCTGTGGTTTACTGCAAGCAAATTTTCTATGAAAACCATGGCAGAAACTTTAGAATTTCAACATTGAATCTACTGTAGCTTACAAAGGTTAAAGCGGAAATGGATGTACCCACGAAACGTAGGCAAATGTGGTTTAAGTGTTGCAACTTACCATAGAACTTGTAGCATCAATACGTGGGTCTACCTAAAATAAGAGCATAATTTTTGAGAAGGAAACAGACACGCAAAGCGAAACCTGTTGTCTTCTGATCCAGGTTCCCTTACTATTAAGATTCCAATGCCCATGGTACACAGAAGAAAGTGAAGTCTAGTCAAATACATTGTTTTTGCAATCTATCCATTCGTATGATCTCGATATTTTTCGTCTTTTACAATTCGCTGATTGATCACTCCGCAGTTTTGCCTTAGTGATTAGTTTTTTCGCCTTTCCCTCCCCGGGTTCGATTCCCGGCAGGAGCTCATGTGGTTCGGATTGCACGTTAATCAGTAGGTCCACGTCTCATATAGCCTCGCTGCTGAAAGGGACGCTAAACTAAAATCAACTCAACTCAACGTCTTTCCCTCGTGTGGAAATTTCCTGCTCACCTACTACCGTAGCTTGATCTATTGCATCCTAACTACAAGGGCCATCCACAATAAAAGAAATATTTTCGTGTGGAAAACAAACAAATGTTTTATAAAAGAGATTTATGCTACAGAAAGAATACAACTTACTGTACTTTGCAATATATCCGTTTTATATATTCAAGTACTTATCGTAGCCTGATATAGGAAAGGGGGGCAAGAGTACGCAAATTTTAATTAAACTTATATATTTTGGTAAAAAATAGTTACAACGGAAAACTTTTACATGGAACACAAAACTTGAACTCTCCTTTACAAAATGTGAACTCAACTTTTATATACTTCTACCCTCTGAGGAACTATAATTCGTAAAATGAAAACATTCAAATTCGTACTCTTGCCCCTATATGTGGGGCAAGAGTACGAAATCAAAGGGGCAAGAGTACGCACCCAAAAGAGCATTAACAATTATCACAGATGAAGGTGTCTACTCTTTTATATGATGTGCATTGTTCATGCCACCATTCATGGCATCTTGCGCACTTGACCTAGTCTTCTATTGGTGGATTACTGTAGATGATATTGCATAATGGACACTCTTACTCTACTTCCTCACTGACCTGAGGAATTGTAGCTACAACTTCGGTTGTAGCTTTCTTGGTGCAAGATGATGTTTGCCTTTGCTCTTTGGAGGGCGCCGTTTCGGAAGTAAGTTCTGCTTGAAAGGAGAGGATGTCAGAATCTCTGATTGACATCGAGAAGATAAGATTTTTTGGTTGAGTCGGAGGAGGACTGACAACCACCAAGGGAGTGCATGATGTGGACTGTCCACATGGGCTCCTGCTTACCTCCAGTGAAGATCCAGGTTTACTGGTTGGAGGTTTGGTAACCGATGAACGAGCAGCCGGCAGAGAAGTGTTTGATGTGGACAATCTGCATGACCTCCTGCTTGCTTCTAGTGAGAATCCAGCGTTACTGGTTGAAGGTTTGGTAACAGATGGAGGAGGACGAGCAACTGGCAAAGGAGTGTTTGATCTGGATGCGCCGCATGGGTCCCTTTTTACTTCCAGTGAATTGTCCGAAGAGCGATTTTGGGCTCTATTCAGGTCTGATGCTTGATTTGTTGCTTCAGGAATGCTTTCGTCTTCAGACCTGGCTTCTACATTTAATTCTACCACATCCACAATAGAAGGAAGAAACTCTTCAGTGAACACATCTGGATTCAGTAGGACAACTCCAGATTCTTGAAGGCTGGATACCAATGGTTGCAGCTTTGTAGTAAGCCTCAGTAAACAAACTCGCAACTTGGAATTAGGCGGGATGGATGATTCCTAATCCATTTATCACACACTGTTGAATACCAGGATTTCAGCGGGTCAAAAAAGGAGCGATCTAATGGTTTCAAATAATGGCTGGGATTTGGTGGTAAACTCAACATCATTATCCCATTTTGCCTGCAGAAATCAATCCCTTCGATTGAAATGTGAGAGGTCTGATTGTCAACAAGTAACAATACCTTTTTCGTAACCGAATTTGATCGCACATGTTGGTGTAAATAATATAACCATTCTACGAAAAGTTGTAAGGTGATGAACCAGAATTAGATATTCCCACAGAACCCGGCGGCGAGCCATTGAATAATTCTTATTTCATTTGTTTTGTGGGAAATATCTGGGGAATGAAGGCACCAGATGCACTCACCAGGAAAGAGCTGTTATGTTAACTCCAAAATCACTAGATACAGTTTTATTCACAACTGATTTTTAGTCGACTTTTGGAACTTTATGAGGAATCGTATTTATGCCAGTTTCGTACATGTAGATATCCCGTGGAGGAGAGCCGTTTTGTCTTACAAGATCTTTTAGACAATTAAAGCATTCAACTTGTGGCTTCCTAAAACCACGAGCTCTCCCCAGACCAGTCTTTGAAGGCTGTCGCAAAGCACTTGTTAAATGTCTACGACGGAAAGACTCTGTCCAATTTCTTCCTGCCATTCGATTCACATGGCTAAAGGATATGGGGCAACTAGTTACGTTCAGCAAAATTGTATGCCATTCTTCTTGGATGTTATAAAGTTAAGTGATAGAAGAATTGATCCAGTAATGTGATATATTCTACTAATTCGTTCTCCATTTCTTCGGTAAATAGGCCTGCTGGCTATATTGTGCCCAAAGACGTTGCAGATTCTCATTTTTTTAAAAAGAAAAATCCTTAATTCTTCTTATATCAGTAATGGGAATGCATAGGATACAAAAAAATCAAATAATATTTAGACCCTTTATAAAAATATATTTCCAAATTCAGCTTATTCCATCAGTTACACAATGCTTGTCACCTACGAGGGTAACTTGAAAACTTATCGACCTATCCTTGATGAAGCTACATATTGTCAAATGTTAGGTTGGGTTAGCTTCATATATCTTTATAGGATCCCATACCAATCATTGGACTCATACCACCTTATGCAGAGTCGTTTTAACGTATGATTACTAAAGGACTGACTATACAGGAAACATACGGTAGTCGAACTTTTTAGTATGGCACTAATCACACGTCAGAACGACTCTGCATAAGGCCCATTGAAATTTATTACTGAAGACTACTGACATTTAAGATAAAAGAGGACAAAGCGTAGTATTTCTGAAACCTGAATAAAATAAGCAAGCGTAACGTTATTGAATAGCTGCAGATTTAACTATCTCACACGTTTATCTGTTTCGAAAACTCAAACACCACCTTAGATACTGTTATGTAAGGAGTGGTATTTAGAATAAAAATTTATCCCTCGTACACAAGAAAATATCAGGATTCTTCAGAATTCTTAACGTTAGAGGCTACATGTGGGAACCAGTATTCGTAAAGTTTGCCGTCACTCTCTATTACAAAGGAATCTGCATTCTTTTTTGATTGTTAGATCTAAATCAAATTAGATTCTTTTTCATAGAACAGAAGGGGCAAGAGTACGTACGCGTACCTTTGCCCCGTAGGTATCTGCGTACCCTTGCCCCCTCACTACACAATTGACTTTCCTGTGATGTTGTGCAGCCAACTGTTGGAAGAAAGGCAATTTACTCCATCCTGTCAAACAATGGATATGTTAGAAACTAACGCTTTACAGTACTTTGAAATCGTTATAAAATTGTGTAAGTTATTCATTAACTACTTATGTCCCAATATTATATCAAACTATTAGAAAAACATAAATAATTACCTAGATAGCTTATAGTTTGCCGCAGCACACTCAAACTTGTTTAAGTTCTAGACGCCACTAACATCAAACTCCACGTGACGCATTATTGCCATACGCGAATATATTCACCTGATTTTAGGGAATCGTATCCTTGCCCCCCACGTACTCTTGCCCCCCTCTACTCTACCTGTTTTTATATACTACCATTGTGCTCTTTTACTGATAGTGTCTTGAACATATCTGTCAGCGTCTCGGAGTTCATCAGCAGTAGAGAAATGCTTTCCGAAAGAAGTATTCCACTTTAGAACACATTATACTTCAAATCTGTCTTGTGAAATCTGGGTATGCGTGAGAAACAAAACTGGGAACACTACTAACTGTGATATGCAGAGTATAGTTCACTCACATTATTTTAGTAAGTAGAAAAAGACTATACGGGGAGAACTTACCTACTACTGGTGGACCCCGAGATGCTTTGAATATATTGGCTACAACAGTGTAAAATAACAGTAAAGGAAAACTGGTGTCACACATTGTGATAAATGGTTGGCATGTTAAAACATGAATTTGTAGTTGCACACTTTATATGTTGTTCGCTTTTTGGTTAATTGGAAGAGGTTTATCATATCTGTCCAGCACCAACGCTACTTGAGTCTTTGACGTAGTTCAAGGTCAAATATGGAGCACCGTAATGCGTTCAAATTTCACCATTTTACCACCCGAAAACGAACCCAGAATCCCGTGCGCGTTATCTATTATACCATTGGGAAGGGTTACTTGTCGTCTGTTTTATACCTAACCTTTTCTTTCGTACTCTTGACCGAATATAGGAGAGAAGAAAGTAAGGCGATTTTGTAAAAAAAATAAATATAATTCCAGACTCCCACACGTATCAAGGGCCATAAGTGCCGAGAAACGTGTTTCAGAATTTCTGCTCGTTTGTAACAGTGTTTGAAAAAGAAGACGTTTATATTTCTCTGAAATATTTGTATGCTCGACAGATCTCTCAATTAGAATTATCAAGCCAGTATCTGTTACTTCTAGTACCAAGGTTAGAGGGGTGGGGGTCCAAGTAATTGATTCTTGCACTATATCTATTGAATTTAACTGAACATTTTAAACTAAACTAACAGCAGAAACCTTTGAAGTATGAAATCATTTTATATTTATCATAAATGGATGCATATATGACATCGTTTGCATCATTAAAGCATGGGCATGTCTTACGTTACAGTCTGAACTTCGGATTTGTCTTGGCGGTGTAACTATGTGTCTGCGCCCACTTTTAGAATAACATTTATCATGTCCTTGTTTGCTTTATTATTTAAATAAGAGACACAAGTAAAACTTTATTTTCAAATGTAGATTTTGGAATAAAAAGATTTTTGGTAAAAACGTAGATGTGTTAGTATCAACAAGAGATCAAATCTCTCTGCAGCAAATGAATTACTTTTTTAAATAAAAATAGAACAAATGGTATTATAATGTGAGAAGAATAAAAGTGAACATTACAATCGAACGAAGAATGTAAAAAATAAATAAAGAGAGAGAGAGCTCTTAGGGAAGACTTTATCCTACAAGGAATTGAAAATTTAAACGCGGGGACAAAATTGATCGCCCGCCCATGGTATTTGTAGGGTGGCATAGTCAGTAAGAAAAGAGTCATTTCAAATTTTGCTTTGAGAGAGGAGGGACAGAATTCTTCTCTGATATTAAAAAGACTTCACGTTTTTTAATAGCATAATACAATACTATTGATTATATACAATTGGCCCTTCCCTTCCTCTCCCAAGTGACACACCTGTCGAGAAAATGTTATTTATACAAACATCTAAACTTTAGAAACCGATTACGAAAAATAATACAGATCTTCAAGTTGAAGTAGTTATCAGTAGTCCAAAGAAACAACGTAATTTGTCATTTTCCTAAAATCGTCCTCGTACCGTTTTTAGAACGCGAAAGAATAGGAGTGTGGCCCCGCTTAACGTAGTCGCTAACGTTTTCACCTTCGGTGCGAGCAGTCCCGGGTTCGATTTTCGGTTGAGACACTCGATCGAAAAAAGTGTAGAAAGGTTTTTATCAGACCAGCCATACTGAATGAGGTTTTCCTGGGTTTTCCTCATTCTCACCAGGCAAATGTTGGGGTGGTACCTAACTTATTGGTCCCAGGCTGCTTCCTTCCCTTTCCCAGGAAAGTGTGCTCGCCAAGGGACGTCATACCTCATGTGTGACGGACTAAATGGCCATAGATGCTGAAAGCCTATAAATTTAAATCCTAAAATACTAAATCGAAAGAAAGGGAATTTGGTAATCTTACATTAGACACTAGAACAGTTGTAAATGTTTCTTTTATTATTATTCTTTCCCTTCTGAGTTTTATAAAACAGTTTGTATTCTTTAATTATTAAACTTCAAATCATGCTTTCCAAAAGAGCTAAAACATAATTGAAACATCTTTCTTCAGTCTACTACTTCTAACCAGTTAAAGACTAAGATGAAGAACTTCATAAACAGTTTGTGTCCTCTGATGAATTATAAAAAAAGCGAGAAAGAAACTTCGAAACGTAAGTTTAGAACTGAAAGAGAGATTTTTGTTTGCTGACTGCCACCAAGCAGAAACCACCAAAAGTAGGCAAAGGCAAGAGAGTTTTATCCATTAAGAGTTTCCCTTCTGACAGGAAACAAACGGCCATCATTTGTAGAGACACTCCAACTGCGTCAGATAGTGTCAATCATGCTCCCTTGCTACCCATCCCTAGAAGCCTTTCTGTGTGATTTCTCAAACATAAGTCCGTTTTCAACAAGACCACTCAGTGTTCCCATTGGAAAGGGAAGACAACAAAAGGTAATTTCTCAAAAGCCACAAGTTGCTACTTCTTGTTTGCTGTTTCATACATCTTTGTTTTCAAGTTGACAGTAGAAAATTATACTTAAAAGACATGTGGAATGAAAAAGTATAAATCAAATGAAAGAAAGACTAATGATGAAAACGAAGAAGATAGTTTATTAATTTTATTATTCATTATTTATTAATTTAATTTCTTAATAGTTTCAGATGTGGTGTGTGGTGAAACTGACTTGCTTTGATGTGTGCAATCCCGGGATCAATTCTGGATGGAAGGAAACACTGTTTGATGTTGACGCAAAATTGTGAGGCAACTGGGAATAAAACACACACAAAACATTGGAAACTATTTGAATTAAGGCGAAGCAAAATCCAGTAGAGAAATACAGGAATATATGAAGTTTGATGTCGCTTTTACCACATATTACCATCTAGCAAAAACCCATCTGGCGAACCATATCCAATTGTAGATGGTATTGCCAGGAAGTTTAGTTTATATCAGGTTCTAAAAGTAGTGAGTCTTTAGAGGTCAAAATTGGGAATAATTCTATTGTAATTTGAAAGTGGTACTATCAAATCACAATATACTAACACTTTGTACCATTTTGTTCGACTTCCCATTTTCCCAGTAAGTCCGTAATCCGTACCTACAGGACATCTGTTATTTCTGGGCAAAAAATTTACTCTTGGTTTCCACAGCTCTCTTTTGAAACTAACTTAACACCATTCAGAAAGTATACAGAGACCGAAATAAATTATAATAATTTCTTAGGACGCTTCCAGGTCCGGACTTCATGGTGGATGAATTAAAACAACCTCCCAGTCAAGTTCCGTTAATTTCTGACGGGTCGTTCAAAATATATTAGGTCTGCCATTGTCAGCTTGGTACACTACAAACTTTCGGCTGACCAGTTCTGGTAATTTCTTTTGCACTACTACTGTAGGTGAACTTATGTTAATTGTCGACAGTACAGGTCCGAGCCTATCGTTTTGCCTGATGGTAGCAGAACGCGAAGCATGATGTCCTTTCAATCCCACCAAACATTGTAAGAACCTTCCTGGGCATCAGCGTTGATTTTGCTAGAAATCATGGAGTTTCTCCTCGAGTATGTTAAGTTTCAGTAGGGATTTTGTGAGGTGCAGGTAGCCAGAGCCGAAACTACTGTTACCTAACAACCCAACACAAAAATAAAAATAAAATAAATGAAGGGTAGTGGCTAGGAATATTTAAATCAAATGAGCTATTTGCATAAAATGCAAATTACAAAAGATATAAAAAGTGATTTATTCCTTTTTGGAGATAAGGTACTCTCCTGTAAGAGCCGCCACTCCCTTATGAAGTCGGTAGAGCAATATTATTTAGTATTGGGAACAGCAGATCTCAGGGGCATCTGCATTACAGTCATGCTCAAAGACGCTACAATAGTGAGTCAGTTTAAAAATTCCTAAATAGGTTAAAAAAAATCTTGTATTAAGTTTACAGGTAGCAGCCTGTACTTGAGCTCACTATCTCATGACTGTAATATGGTTCCTTGGGCAGAATACTCTCTCTTAGGCCCCATTCAGAGAGCTGGCCAGACATACATAAACAAGGGAAAAATGTCTCCTTGTATCACCCTCCTGAAAATAAACATTTCATTAGTGCAGGTACTCACCCTACAGCAAATCAGGTAGACATGGATTCTGGTAAGAGATGGTAGTTTTATTTTCCTTGTAACCAGGAACATAGGATGCACATATGAAGAAACCACACTTAAAACACTAATATTTATACTTTTCCTTGTAGTGCACTACCACACACACACTTTTAGATACATTGATATATGATATATATTCATCACTCTTTCATATATATATATATATATTGATATATATAGATCTTGTTTTATCACTAATTCATTTTAAATAACCAAAATAACAAAAGAGAGGGGAGGACTAAAATGATAATAAATGGTCTGTCTGACCTTTTTTTAAAAATAAAAAACAATATTTACAACTTTCTTTATCTCCTCATTCTTAGCAAGTTTATAGTCTCTAACAGTTTAGAGAGGAGAGAAAACTATCACATTCAGCATAATAATTCGTTGAATAGATATATACACACACAGACTGAAACTTATGAAATTCTTAATAATTGTAATGCACTGTTCTTGTTGAATTTCACTGAGTCCTTCAGCATTCTCATTCCACTGTGACGGGAAATGTTCCAAATACGATTATGTTACACAGGATACTGGCGATTCTTTTGGAGACTTGAAGTCTCTTCTAAAACAAGCAAATTAAATTGCTTTACACCTTGTTTTACAATGTCCAAGGTTAGGCACGGTGTAATAGCGTTACCGGCCAATGTTTATATCTCCCCTGGAGATATTATACGTTAAGTATTCCTCCCATACTGGAAGAGGTAGGTTTCCCATACTACAAATGGGTTATTCAACAAGCCAAAATACGTAGTCTCTTGTGAGTGTCAGTAGCACTCAGAGAACGAGCGAAGACTAACTGCATGTAAAAGTTTACTTTCCATTGTCACTGTGAAAATGAAATCACCACTGAAATTGTATTCACTAACAGAAATACGTATGATTTCACTTAATCGGTGAATATACAAGAACTTGATATAAAAAGTTAAGTTCTACACACTCGCGTAGACTGTAGTTCACAGGACCTCCACGGGAACCGGAAACATTGTTCTCACGTTGACCTGGGTTATTTACACACTCTCTGTATGCGAAGTCACATGACTTCTTTACTATCGCAAAGTTATATGTTGTCACGTCTAGAAACTAACTTGAACTGCCCCGTTCTCTCACGAAAACGAGTATATACAATAGCACAAAACCAAGAAAGGAGGAAACTCGCTCCTTTCGAGGCCTTTGACAAAAGGTTCTCTGCCTTCAGGCTATATTCCGGGTGGTCCAGGCTGCCAATACACTTGTTCAGCTACCTTCCGTTGCCAATATTTACCTTGACCCTGCTGACAAGTGCTGCCCTTACCCCAAGGACGGTCAACACTGAATCTTTTGCTCCCAGCAGAAACTATGAGAGTTTTAACACACTTATGATTTTCCTCACTTGTTACACCCAAAATAATATGAGAAACATATGTTATTATACATAAAAATAAAGGAAAATATACAAAGAATACATTGACATTATATATACACACTGTCATCTCTCCCAGAAGCCGAAGTAAGCTCAATTTCCAGAGGCCGTCCTTCAAAGCTGTCTGCAACTAATGTCGCCATGTTTGATGGGAGAGGGATGCAGGAAACATCTTTGTTTTACTTTACTTTTTGAAAATTACAAGATCCAAATGTCTTGTACGACTAGGGATCACGCTGATAAAATAAATCAGAATTTTATGCGGTATTTCCAAGAACGTGTAGAGCTTAGTACGTAAATATTAATATTATACACATAAAATAAGTCAAATCTGAGTATACATTTTCAAATTGGTGTTGCATTTCGGGAAACAAGCAAAAGGCTCGCTGGTTGACGTTACTGGTCTTTGGTGAAAGGGGGGGAGGAAGTGACGCTGGTGCTCGATGCATCGAAACTCACACCTATAGAAAGCTAAAATTTCGCATGTAGAAGCGAAAAAGTTTATGGCTTTTGAAACAATACAAATGATGTGTTTCGACCCACTGTATCAACGTCAGTGTAGTTCCACCAAGGAAGTCCATAGGCTACTTCCTGTGTATAAAGATTCTGATTTAGTTTCTATTCTGGTGATTTCTTCCATGGTGAGTTGTGAGGACCTCACATCATGAACTCTCGGCGACAACAAGTCGGGAAAGAAAAAAAAACTTTTCTCAGCGTTGCTCTACCTTTCAGCGTTCTGAAATTCATGTATGATTCCCATAGAATCTGCGTATTTTCTTATTAATTCATCCTTCATATATAATTTTAATATCATTTCTTCCTTCATCCCCTGTAAGCTATACATTATGCAACGACTCAGTAATTTTATGCAACACGTAAATACAATATAATATGCCTATAAATGAAATAAACACAAATGAAATAAATACAATATGATACAATATTGTATTAATATTTACGTATGATTCTCGGTGTTTTACACTTCATTACTCATAATAGCTAAATAATATGCACTGAGTATGCTAATATAAGCAAATAATTAAACCACAAAATCATTATATTTACATATCAATATTTAAATGTGCCCCTCATCTGCATTTCGATATGCAGATGATGGAGAAGGACATGGGCCTTCTACAGTATTTTCCCCCCTATGATTCTAGGTGCTGTACTTTCTAGTACAGGACGTAGATCATAAGGAGGGCACATTTTTCGTTCCTGAAAACATAAATACTCAAAACATCCAAGGTTAAAAAAAAATCAAAGTTAAACACACAGTAAACATAATAAATGAAATAACAAAATCACAAAAGCTAAATATCGAGAATTCAGTGTTCCCTAAGCTTACATAAACATAAATGACATAGGTTCCCATACTTACACTAATACATTAATACACTAGTTCACTGAAATATACACTAACACTAACACTATTTACACATGTCGTCATGTCCGGTAAGTGATGCATAGATGTGTGACCTGTTTCATCTCTATTGACCAGTACCACTGTGATCCTTATCTTCTCTAGAAACATATGGCTTCAATAGAAAAGCATTTCTTGTCATCTTGACTTCTTTAGTCGCTGGATCCCCTAGTGTGTACATGTTACGACCAGTGGCGGCGACAATCTGCCATGGTCCTGAGTACAAGAGTAAGAGCTTCTTCGACACACCTGCTAGAGCATCCGACTTCGGGAAAACTCTAGTTAGAACAAGATCACCCACTTTGTACTCTACAGTACGGTGTGACTTGTCGAAGTTACGTTTTCGTGCAGCAGCATTCCGTTGGTGGTTCTTTCTTGCAATTTCTACATAGTACTGCATGTCATGGCGCTGATCCACTTCTGGGATTTCAAACAGCCTGGCTATGTCTCTTGACATAGACTGCCCAAAGTGACACTCAAAGGCTGACACGCCAGTGGTCAGGTGTTTGGCCGAATTTAAGCACTTCTCAATATTGTCCAGGTATTTGGGCCACAATCTCTGGTTATCATGGCACAATTTACGTAGCAAACGTACTGTTGCCTTGACGGCGACTTCTGCCATCTCACCCTGGGGATAATATGGCGTCGAAGTGATGTGCCTGATACCAAGATCTGCTAACTCTGTTTTCCAGCGGTTAGACTGGAAAGGTGACCCTCTGTCTGTTAAGACTAGTTCCACACTAGGGTTAACTTTTAGATACTCCTTCAGTTTCCTTATGGCAGTGGTAGTGTTTGCCTTTCTACACGCGTACAAGCCAATTAGCTTTGAAAATGCGTCATAAAATACCAATATATAATGGACTCCCCCAATTCCCTTGGTTAGAGGCCCTAACCAGTCAGCACAGACCAAGTAGCCTGGCTTCTCTACAATGACGGGATTCAGTGGTCCCGGACGATAACATTGGGGAGGTTTGCTTTTCTGGCATAATTCGCAGGAAGCACAAAATCGCCTCACACTTGCCCTCATCTTCGGCCATACGAAAAATTCTGTTAGAAGTGGTAGTAGTTTACTAGCCGACATGTGCCCTCGATCTGAATGATAATAATCGAGCAGTGGAACTACTAACACTTCTGGGATGCAAATTCGGACTCCTTCCCGGTCACGCTTGCATAAGCGCCCGTTCAAAACTTCAAAACGGTGACAAGCACCATTCACCTTTGGTGAGTCCGTCTTCTCTTCGACATCTTTCTTGATCTTGCCGTAGACAGGATCTGAAGACTGCATCTCCGGTAGTATGGCTATCATCTTCCTCAACTCACATGGGATTTCCGTCAGGATGGACATCAGCGACTCCTGGAGGATAGGCTTCCGTGCAACACTGAGGTCTTCTTCTGTGTGAGGAGGGTACCTAGAGTGATAATCACTCAGATTCTCATTGGACTTGACAAACTGAAATTCGAAATTGAAGTTGGAGAGCAGCATCGCCCACCGGGTGATGCGCTGGTTTGTAAGTCTACAATAGAGAATAAACTTAAGTGCAAGGTGGTCGCTGCGTATTATGAATTTAGTACCGACTAAATACTGTTTAAACTTCACAACCCCATCTATTAGTCCATAAAATTCCTTCTCTGTTATAGAATAATTTCGCTGTGCGGCATTGAACACACGTGATGTAAATGCTATGACTCGAATGTCATCATTATCATCACGCTGGTACAACAGAGATGAACACGCTATGTCACACGCATCACACTCAAGAATAAGTTGTTTGTCAGGCAGGACGGTTTTCAGTACTACTTCCTCCTGGAAGATCTGCTTGATCCTATCCATCGCTGCCTGATGTACTGGTTCCCACTTGAACCTAACATTCTTCTTTAGAAGTTGGAACAACGGATGGAGAACTTCTGAGTACTTCCTACTAAAACATCGGTAGTACTGGCAGTACCCAATGAAGGAACGCAGTTCCTTTACATTCCGTGGTGTCCTAAAATCTAACACCGCCTTCACTTTCGCCGGATCTTTACCGATACCGGATTGCGAAAGATGGAAACCAAGTATGTTCAACGATTTTCTGGCAAAATTGCACTTTTCAGCCTGAGAGTTAGGCCGCCCGCAGTGAGTAAACCCAACACTCTGTCGAAGTGTACTAAGTGATCATCGAAGCTCCTGTCGGCTAAAATTAAATCGTCAACATAAGCGCCGCAGTACTCTCTAGCTTCAGATCCAATCAGCATATCTAATGCTCTTACGCAAGAAGCAAGGCTCTGTTTTGTCCCAAACGGAAGTTTTTGGAAAACATACGAAATGCCTTCATGTAGGAACCCTAGATATTTCTGGTCGCTCTCTTTCACTTTAATCTGTAAAAACATATCGGTTGCATCGACGCAGCTGAACCAAGAGTTGTCGCATATATCTTGGAGAACAGATAGGGGTGGCATTGGTCTGTCGGAAAGATCACCTGAAATTTTGGCCAGAGCTCGACCATCTATACAGACCCGAATACGTCCGTCACTCTTCGGTGTCACTACCAGAGGGTTTATATATGCTGTAGGCATCTTCTTGATCACACCCCAGGCTTCCCAACGCGAGATTTCATTCGATACTAAATTCCTGAATTTCTTTGGGTAAGGATACAATTTTGTCTTGATGGGACGTTCGTCCGTTACTCCAATCTCATGCTCGTAGTTAGCTATGCAACCTGGCTTGACATCAAAAAGCGCCTGGTGCTTTAAAAGAACAGCTTGCAAACTTTCTCTTTGGGAGGCTGAGAGATCTGAGTAGTTCGAGACAAACTCCTCTATATCTGAATGGGAGGCACGTGTGTTCACTTTCAACCACTCCTCTGGTGGGAATACATGAACTGCCATTTCTTGGGCACTTGGGAATCTACCATCATCCAAGTTTGGGGCACGAGCGGCCTTTTCTCTGCAGGTCTTATGCTCATCATGTGCGCTAACCCGTATGGCCTTCCGTCTTTCGTCTGACGGGGAAAAATTACACTCAAAAGTGTCTACTTCCTCTATAAAACTATAAGGTTTCTCGCACTCACCATTCAATTCTAAACAACGAACTACTAAATCCTCAGTCTCGCAATCTACTGATCTAAAATTCACTTCTACATCATGAGGATGTTTGAGATGTAGAAGGCCGGTGTCATAGTCTAACACGGCACGAGATTCTGTAAAGAAGTTGGAACCTAAAATCAAAGATCTGTTCAGACTTGCAATAATAATGCCTAGTGTATGAAATTCCTTCCCATGTATCTCAATGACTAACAGCGTTTGGCCTATGATCGTCGCTGATTTACTTCCAAAACCCGACGTAACCTGTATATTCTTCGCACTCAAAAATGCGGGTGTGGGGTGGCTAATTGAGACAGTGTCCCAAATTTCTTTTGAAATAGCTGAGCAAGTAGCCCCTGTATCCAATAAAGAATTAACCTCTTTTCCAAACAAAAGTACTTTAATCTCTGGCAGTGAGATGACGTTATTGGAAGGTAGTTCCTCATTACTTGAATCAAATAAATTCTTAAAAATGCCATTCGCCTGTTCATATATAGCCCTATCTAAATCGATGTGTTCTCCTGTCCTACTTAATAAAGTTAACTTATTTTCTAAAATGCCTTCTTTGAAATGCTTCTTTGCCTTGATTTCTAAACAAATTTTACAATTTTTTTCTTCCTTTTCTTCTACATTTTCAAAAATTTCTTTAACTGCGGTTTCACATGAATTCTCATCTAAAAGTATATTTTCTACGTTTTCTTCTAAATATCGCACATACTCGGAATTTAAATTTGTCAACTCAGATGTACTCGTTTTCTCCATTTCCATCTTACCGTTGTTCCAAGCACATGCGGACAATCCTCATTCTCTGGGAGCAGAAGAAGAGGATTGGTTACTCCTGGTAATGTTTTGGTTTTGGCTGGTAGAAGGAGGCGCACGGTCATATCTTTCTAACAATTGAATTTCCTCGTCCTCGTGACGAAAGGAATTTCCTTGTGGTCTATTCGTGTTACGCATTCCACCCCTCCTACCGCGGGCTCCACGAACGTTGTTGTTGTGGGTGGAGTGGGAGTTCCCCCCACGTGACCAGCCAGACGACCCACTTCCGCGGCTCTGGTTTCGAGGCGGGGAGCGCTGCTGGTTCTTTTGATTCGTGTTATTCTGTTGTTGTCTCTGGTAAGGACGATGGTTATTATGGTTTCTGTTTTTCTTTCTAACCACGTGCTTACCACTATGGCCAGAGGGGTTATTCTCTTCATTTTCGATGCTCACTTGGAGCATGTTGACCCCTTTCCTCTGGTTAGACTGGTAAAACTGGTCGCGATTCGTCATCGACGACTGCAGTTCCTGTACCAGATTCAAAAGTTCTGCTATTGTCTTAGGGCGAGACGAGACTATTGTCCTAAATAGCCAATTCGGGAAATGCCTCGGAAGTACCTTAAGTAAAGTCTCATCTGACATTCTTGGCTCTAATATACTATTTTTGTGTAACAAATCCAACAGATACTCTGCTGGGGATTTGTGTACACGATTGTCGAAGTGGGAGGTGAGAATACTTGCTCTCAGGTTCGCCAGCCGCTCTTCGCTTAGGTAACACTGTCTAAAATTGTGTACGAAATCTTCATATGTGCGGATTTTGCTACGGTTGACCTGAAACCACTGATAACAAGTATTTTTGACCGCTCTAGGGATGAAACTCAATCTCATCTCGTCCGGTACTCCAGTGACCTCGAAGTACCGGTCGAGATCTTGGAGGAAGTTATACGTCTCTGTTTCTGATTCGTTTCCTGCATACACAGGTAAAGTGACGTCCCTGTGTATGAGACCAAATGCGGTTGCGAGATGCTGTCTCGTCTCGTGATTACACGAGCGAGACGTCGACGGAACAGGTTCTGTCTCGTGGGAAGTAGCGAGGTTCTCAGGACGAGAACTGGGCAAGTCGCGACTCGAGGCGTTGTTTGGTGACGTAGGACGTTCTTGTGCACTGGAGACAGAGATGTTAGCGAGTCTCCCCTCAATCACCTCGCTCGTCTCCTTTTGAATGGAGCTTTTCCACTCCTCCATTTTCTTCTCAAGTTGTGCACACACGTCTTGGACGGTATCCTGCATCTGTTGGATGCTACCGTTACACTCAGATCTGATATCCTCGAGTGGCGTTTCCTGGTCTAGTTCCCCCCTGATCCTCGCTAGTTGGGAAGCGAAACTCACTTCCACTTGCCTGACCTGATTATTCAGATGGAGTGTGGTCTGTTCTACACGAGACGAGACCTGTTTAACACTTTCAGAAAGCTCAGTGTAGTTTTCTTCTAATCTCCTGGTGGTTTCAGTGACACGTGAATTGAGATCTTCCCGAGCGCCTTCAATCTCCCCCCTAAGCTCGACAGTGGTGACCTCTAGTCGCTCTGTCAATTCCCGCTCACTCTGCTCAAGTCTCGACGTCATGGTATCTAACCGAACTTCAAGACGAGCATTGACCGACTCTATGGCCTGTTCAAGTCTTTCACTATTCTGTCTAGTTTCATGATGAACTTGTTCAAGACTTCTATCTAACTTCTTTAACTCTTGAGAGCTTTCTTCTAATTTCTTTTCTAACTTCTCCAACCCTTTTGAACTTCCTTCTATCTTGCTTTCTAATTTATTTTCCAAATGGGTTGCATTCTGTTTTAGCTTTACGTCAAAATCTTCCTTTAAACTTCTACTATTCTCTTCTAGTTTTAACAAAATCTCCCCTAACATGGCAGCAATATTCACGTTATTCATGTTCTCAATGGCACTACTTAGGTTACTAGCTGGACTAACTCTACTTTGATTTTCTATAATTTCCGTGGTTACCTCCCTTTCCTCCCGTACAGGCACTTCCGGTTCCCTACCAGGGACTGGCGGAACCGTATCCACCGCGTCAGTGTCTCCCACAACGCTGACCGGGCGCTCGCTAGCGCTCTGCGCTTCAACAATACTATTTTCTTCTGAGAGCTCACCAGCTCTCTGAGCGAACTCTTCAACTACAAACTCCGTGTCCATTCTTTCTAATCTTCGAGCCTGCGCTCGCGTTAACACCATTTACAAAACAAAACGGAATTACAAAAGTTTCTTCCCCCCAAAGTTCAAACAAAACTGAATTCTCTAAACAATATAGTCATACAAACTTCAAACACAAAATAAATTCAAATACACAAGACACCGACGTTCTTGGAAATTTTACGGGAAGAGGAACAAACATATACCGAAAATTTAATACAAACTGTATGTCTGCCAGTGAGTATTTAAAGTATACTCCATGCCCTTAACGCTGAAGGCGCTACTTCTTGTGGCGCAAAAGCGTGAAGTATCGTGCCCTGCAGCTGGGTAGCCACTTTCTTGTGAGGTGCAGGTAGCCAGAGCCGAAACTACTGTTACCTAACAACCCAACACAAAAATAAAAATAAAATAAATGAAGGGTAGTGGCTAGGAATATTTAAATCAAATGAGCTATTTGCATAAAATGCAAATTACAAAAGATATAAAAAGTGATTTATTCCTTTTTGGAGATAAGGTACTCTCCTGTAAGAGCCGCCACTCCCTTATGAAGTCGGTAGAGCAATATTATTTAGTATTGGGAACAGCAGATCTCAGGGGCATCTGCATTACAGTCATGCTCAAAGACGCTACAATAGTGAGTCAGTTTAAAAATTCCTAAATAGGTTTAAAAAAATCTTGTATTAAGTTTACAGGTAGCAGCCTGTACTTGAGCTCACTATCTCATGACTGTAATATGGTTCCTTGGGCAGAATACTCTCTCTTAGGCCCCATTCAGAGAGCTGGCCAGACATACATAAACAAGGGGGAAAATGTCTCCTTGTATCACCCTCCTGAAAATAAACATTTCATTAGTGCAGGTACTCACCCTACAGCAAATCAAGTAGACATGGATTCTGGTAAGAGATGGTAGTTTTATTTTCCTTGTAACCAGGAACATAGGATGCACATATGAAGAAACCACACTTAAAACACTAATATTTATACTTTTCCTTGTAGTGCACTACCACACACACACTTTTAGATACATTGATATATGATATATATTCATCACTCTTTCATATATATATATATATATATTGATATATATAGATCTTGTTTTATCACTAATTCATTTTAAATAACCAAAATAACAAAAGAGAGGGGAGGACTAAAATGATAATAAATGGTCTGTCTGACCTTTTTTTAAAAATAAAAAACAATATTTACAACTTTCTTTATCTCCTCATTCTTAGCAAGTTTATAGTCTCTAACAGTTTAGAGAGGAGAGAAAACTATCACATTCAGCATAATAATTCGTTGAATAGATATATACACACACAGACTGAAACTTATGAAATTCTTAATAATTGTAATGCACTGTTCTTGTTGAATTTCACTGAGTCCTTCAGCATTCTCATTCCACTGTGACGGGAAATGTTCCAAATACGATTATGTTACACAGGATACTGGCGATTCTTTTGGAGACTTGAAGTCTCTTCTAAAACAAGCAAATTAAATTGCTTTACACTTTGTTTTACAATGTCCAAGGTTAGGCACGGTGTAATAGCGTTACCGGCCAATGTTTATATCTCCCCTGGAGATATTATACGTTAAGTATTCCTCCCATACTGGAAGAGTTAGGTTTCCCATACTACAAATGGGTTATTCAACAAGCCAAAATACGTAGTCTCTTGTGAGTGTCAGTAGCACTCAGAGAACGAGCGAAGACTAACTGCATGTAAAAGTTTACTTTCCATTGTCACTGTGAAAATGAAATCACCACTGAAATTGTATTCACTAACAGAAATACGTATGATTTCACTTAATCGGTGAATATACAAGAACTTGATATAAAAAGTTAAGTTCTACACACTCGCGTAGACTGTAGTTCACAGGACCTCCACGGGAACCGGAAACATTGTTCTCACGTTGTCCTGGGTTATTTACACACTCTCTGTATGCGAAGTCACATGACTTCTTTACTATCGCAAAGTTATATGTTGTCACGTCTAGAAACTAACTTGAACTGCCCCGTTCTCTCACGAAAACGAGTATATACAATAGCACAAAACCAAGAAAGGAGGAAACTCGCTCCTTTCGAGGCCTTTGACAAAAGGTTCTCTGCCTTCAGGCTATATTCCGGGTGGTCCAGGCTGCCAATACACTTGTTCAGCTACCTTCCGTTGCCAATATTTACCTTGACCCTGCTGACAAGTGCTGCCCTTACCCCAAGGACGGTCAACACTGAATCTTTTGCTCCCAGCAGAAGCTATGAGAGTTTTAACACACTTATGATTTTCCTCACTTGTTACACCCAAAATAATATGAGAAACATATGTTATTATACATAAAAATAAAGGAAAATATACAAAGAATACATTGACATTATATATACACACTGTCATCTCTCCCAGAAGCCGAAGTAAGCTCAATTTCCAGAGGCCGTCCTTCAAAGCTGTCTGCAACTAATGTCGCCATGTTTGATGGGAGAGGGATGCAGGAAACATCTTTGTTTTACTTTACTTTTTGAAAATTACAAGATCCAAATGTCTTGTACGACTAGGGATCACGCTGATAAAATAAATCAGAATTTTATGCGGTATTTCCAAGAACGTGTAGAGCTTAGTACGTAAATATTAATATTATACACATAAAATAAGTCAAATCAGAGTATACATTTTCAAATTGATGTTGCATTTCGGGAAACAAGCAAAAGGCTCGCTGGTTGACGTTACTGGTCTTTGGTGAAAGGGGGGGAGGAAGTGACGCTGGTGCTCGATGCATCGAAACTCACACCTATAGAAAGCTAAAATTTCGCATGTAGAAGCGAAAAAGTTTATGGCTTTTGAAACAATACAAATGATGTGTTTCGACCCACTGTATCAACGTCAGTGTAGTTCCACCAAGGAAGTCCATAGGCTACTTCCTGTGTATAAAGATTCTGATTTAGTTTCTATTCTGGTGATTTCTTCCATGGTGAGTTGTGAGGACCTCACATCATGAACTCTCGGCGACAACAAGTCGGGAAAGAAAAAAAAAACTTTTCTCAGCGTTGCTCTATCTTTCAGCGTTCTGAAATTCATGTATGATTCCCATAGAATCTGCGTATTTTCTTATTAATTCATCCTTCATATATAATTTTAATATCATTTCTTCCTTCATCCCCTGTAAGCTATACATTATGCAACGACTCAGTAATTTTATGCAACACGTAAATACAATATAATATGCCTATAAATGAAATAAACACAAATGAAATAAATACAATATGATACAATATTGTATTAATATTTACGTACTATTCTCGGTGTTTTACACTTCATTACTCATAATAGCTAAATAATATGCACTGAGTATGCTAATATAAGCAAATAATTAAACCACAAAATCATTATATTTACATATCAATATTTAAATGTGCCCCTCATCTGCATTTCGATATGCAGATGATGGAGAAGGACATGGGCCTTCTACAATTTGCAGATATAAATTCAATCGACGAAATGTTATTGAATTAGATCACGTGATACTTTAACATAGAGCTTCTTTTTGTACCCAACTTTCCCTAAATGGTTGTACAGTGTATGGTGATAGATATCATGATTATCTACATCCCGATTTTGCTCTACTTTTTGCAAGAATATTCTCCGCTTTTGTTGTGATTGGTAGCCCCCTGCGAGTAGGATCTTGGATATAGAAATTTCCAAAGCAAAATTGACTCAAACATCTGGTTATTGGTTTTGGTAACGTATCTTGCCTATAAATAGTACTAATTTTTTACGGGGCTGGGCAGCATTGGCACCTTTATCGAAATCGAAGTATACTTGTAAAATGTATTGCAGTTTTGCACGAAGTTCACTCACCTTCACGGCCCAATACCTTATGACAGACTATAAGAATACCAACAGCTTCTGCCTATCTACTAGCTTCGTTTCTTACCTGTCAAATGATGTTAGACTTGACCTGCTGCAATACGTATATTGTGAGATAAGTTCCTCTAACCCTGCCTCGTCCAGAGAATTCTTGCTACTGCCTAATATTAATGAAATGAGGTTTTACTTCCCACGTTCATGTCCTTTCTGCTAAAGGAGACGAACGATTTATTAAAGTGAAATATCATGGAAGAATTCATGGAATGAGAATGTAGAAGAAAACTAAAGAAATTCGAGAAAACCAACTGTCATGATGTTGTTCACTACAAACTCGCGTAGGTGGAGCCCGAACAAGGAACCTTCGCACCATATGTGAAAGATGAAAACAAAGCTGACCGATTTAACATTCTGAGAAATCTCGGCCTAATAAAGATTTCGTTCTGCCAATCAGGAAAATTTTAATGAGATAAAGGAGAGAGTTGAAGAAGATAAAATGGCTGATTTCAAGAAAATAAAATTTAGAAGAATTTTCGAAAATAAATTTTAAGTTTTCTTATTGAGGAGGAAGTAAGGAGTCGGGAGGGAAGGAAGGAAGGGGCTTGGGACCATTATGGTAAACACCATCTCCACATTTGTCTGGTATTAATAAGGAAAACCCAGAAAACATCGCTCAGGATGGCTATCTAGGAAAATTTTCACACCTTTCTGACCAAGTGCCCCATCGCGAATCGAACCCAGGACCACTCGTATCAAAAGCTAGATCATGCATATCTCTAAAGTCCTTGTCATCAATTTGCCATTACTGGGTCACATATTCGTGTATCTTTAACATTTTTATTGTTGGAGACCCTGAATACTTCTATGCGAGTGATTGCACTTTTGATTTCCTGCAGTACTGGCACATCCATGTTCCATTTTCAGTAATAATTTGGCTCAGGAATTCCTCCCCATACTCATTAAAGCAAAGAAGACGTGCGAGGGATGCAGCTATTCAAGTTTTCTTGTGGTTATCTGTCAGTTGTCACAGAAATCACCTGCTGCACACTTTTCTGTATTCTACACGTTCGTGTACAATAGAAATATGTGATAGATTAAACTGTAGTTACAACTCTACCTTGATACTAGAGAATTTACTTGTACAGTTTCCTTAACTGCAGGATGGAGTTACGCTCTTGCATGAAAATGCTGGCACCTTTGTTCATCTTGCACACTTACACGTTTACCACTGAATTTCCGACACTACTTGCGTACATGCTGTGATGCCGTCACATTTGCGCCATACATTTGCTTCAATTCCTTATGAATTTGAGCTGATTCTGGATATTTTGCCACAAAAACTGAATAACTATCACATCTCCCGCATAGTGTCAGGAGTCCCGGTGGCTTATTGGTAGAGAGCTGACCTTTGGTAACAGGGTCTCTGATTCGACCTATCTTGCATCAAGTCGAGTTTGTAGTGAACATACATCATGTACGTGAGTTTTCTAGGGTTGTCCAGTTTTCTTCCACTTTCTGTGTTCCATAATTTCATTTAATATCATCACTACCATCTCCTTTGTTTTACAGGACATAGCTGTGGGGCGTAACACTGAAATGTTTCATTTCCTTCTAGCGTCCATACAGAGAGCTTAGTATCCATTGGTGTATGTCTTATTCAGGACGTGTGAGGCAAGAGAACTTGATTCTGCTACCAGAAATCAATTAAAATATTAACTTAATTTCGATCAAGTAGCAACTTTCTATCTGTAATAATAGAAAATATGAGGGTCATCCAGGAAGTAAATAACGTTTTGGCATGGTCAAATAAAAACAAAAGATATCAGCACAAAACTTTATTTACAAAGCCACAGAATCTTACTCTATTTTTCTATGTAATTGCCATAGTTGCCAAGACACCTGTTATAACGTGGAACCAATTTTTCAATGCCAATGTCATACTCCTCTGCTGCCAAGGATTTGAGCCAGGCTGTCAGCGCTTGCTTGAGTTCCTCATCGTTTGTAAACTGTTTTCCACCAAACAATTTCTTAAGTTTCGGGAATAAGTGAAAATCACTTGGTGCTAAGTCATGGCTGTAATCAGGATTATCAAAGATTTTCCACTTTAGACGTTAAAGTTCCTACTGTGTTTGTGGGGATGCAATGATAATCCGGGCATTGTCAGTAAGCAATAACCCTTTTGTAGACAGCACTCCACGTCTCTTGTTTTGGACGGCGCGTCACAATAGGCTTCTGAGCTTATTGTTGCTCCTCTTGGCATGAACTCTATATTTCACATTTGGCGGGATTTCGATTGGTGTCACTATTTCGAATCGCTTAAAAAAAAAAAAGGAGTGTGACAACACAACACTGAGACTCGGTTTACACTGAGGTGAAAAAAGGAGCTAACTGCCGTGCAAGCGGTAACAGTGGTGGGGGATCGGCGCCGTGCGCGATTTGCAATCGTTCTTAACTTTCAGGGCGGTCTCGTACCTATGTACGTATATTCATTAGGGAACCTTGCATTCTGACTTCTCATAGTATGTTACAACTAAGAATAACTCATGAGATATTTCACTAGATTTGAAAAAGAAATTCGTGAAATGAAACCAATAAAATTTCAGTTAGTTTCACAGAAAACAGAGAAATTCTTCCCCGTATAAATTAATGGGCTAAAAAGAAGATGGTAAACCCAACGCTCTTAATTAATACCATAATACTATATAATAATAATAATCATTTGCAGAAGAGCAGGACAGGAAGGGACCAACGTATGGCTAGAGTGAGAGAAAATCGAAGACGTTAAGACGTTCCCCTAATTAGGAAGTCTAATAACCTCGGACGGAAGAAGTGGAAAAGACGGAAGTTCCAGAATAGCACAGGCTAAACAAGCATTCAATAGTAAAAGAGGACTACTAACATCAAAAATGTGTCGTTGGACGTTCGTAAACGATTTATAAAGACCCTAGTATGGAGCGTAGCACTTTACGGGTCAGAGATGTGGACATTGAGGAAACCCGAAATATTCCAAGCTGGGAGCATTTCAAATGTGGTTTTGGAACAGAATGCTGCGCATGTCATGAACAGAAAGGAAATGAAATGAAGACGTACTAAAAAGAGTTAATGAAGGAAGACTGATCATGAAGATAATAGGAAAGATAAGGAACAGCATGCTTGGCCATCTTACTCGGCACTCCGATTGGATCACCGTGTTGGTAGAGGGAAGGACAGATGGAAAACCAGGAAGAGGAAGACCAAGGATAGAATATCTAGATGCAGTTACAAAGAAGAGACCTTATCAAAGTATAAAATATCTCTCCCAAGGGAGAGAAAAGTTTCGAGATTTTCATTTTGCCCACCAACCTATAGTTTAGGTGAATAATAATAATAATAATAATAATAATAATAATAATAATAATAATAATAATAATAATAATAATAATAATAATAATAATAATAATAATAATCTATATATTAATAGCGATGTCTGTGAACAAAATAACTCCAGATCCAAATTGAAACTGACTATGTTTGTGACTCTTAATCTCTTGAACCATCCGACTGATCTCGATCAAAGTTTTTGAAGTAGGTGCAGTTCTGGCCCGGGAGTATCTTTAGCTATTCACTTGGACGGTAGAAATTAGGGGAGAGGGAGGAGGGGGAATTATAAAATGTAAATAAAACTTAATAACTCTTTAATCAAACGACCAATCTCGATCAAATTTTGAATAAAGATTACTTTCGTTCCTGGGATGGATTTTATTATTTCACTTTGGTGGAATAACGTAGGGTTTAGGGAGAAGGGGGAGATATACAAAAATCAATAAATATAAAAATAAAAGTGACCATATTCGTGAGTTAATAACTCTTGAACCACCCCAACGATCTCAATCAAATTTTCAACAAAGATGAAGTTCGAACCTGGCAAGTTTTTTATTATTTCATTTTGATGGTAGAACTTAGGATTGGGGTAGAGGAGGAGGGTAAATATATGAAAATGAATAAAACTTAATAACTCTTGAACCACCCGACCGATCTCGATCAAACTTTCAACATAGATAACTTTCGGACCTGGGATGTTTTCATCATTTTACTTTAATAGCACAATGTAGGGGAGGGAAAGGAAAACATATAAAAGTGATTGTCTTTGTGACTTTATCATGCTTAAACCACGGAACCGAACTTAATCAATTTATCAACTTAGATGAAGTTTGGACCTGGGGTGGTTTTTATCATATCCTTTTGACGGTAGAACTTACGCTAGGAGGAATGGAGAGGAGAAATATATAGAGATAAATAAAACTTGATAACTCTTGAACCACCTGACCGATCTCGATCAAATTTTCAACATAGATTATGTTGGAGCCGGTAAAGTTTTTTAATATATATTTTCACTTTTACGATAGAACATAGGGGAGGGGGGAGGAGAAGGGGAGATTAATATATAAAAATAAAAGCAACTTAGCCTTGAACCACCCAACCATTCTCAATCAAATTTTCAACATAAATAACATTCGGGCCTGGGATAATTTTCTTCATGCCGTGTCCCGCAGCATGTGGAGTGGAGAGGGATATATAAAAACCACCGAAAATGACCAATATCAAAGAGCGCTTTAGTAATAGTAAAAATAGAACACATTACTATTTTTCCTTAATTTAACCCAGCGAAATTGGGGTGCGTTTAGATTCGAGGACCTTTTAAATTTGAGTAATTATCGAGAAATTCTTAATTAAAGATATTATTAACATGTTATTAAAACTGCTTTACTAGCCATAAATATTTTAAATTTTGTATCATCTTCAATCATTCAGACAACAATAGTGTCCTGCGCTTGCGCAGGACGTGTGGGTTTGCTAATAATAATAATAATAATAATAATAATAATAATAATAATAATAATAATAATAATAATAATAATAATAATAATAATAATAATAATAATAAATGTATAGAAGTGAATTAAAAGAATGATTCTATCATTGAAATATGAAGAAACATATAATCAAATACGTAAGTAAAACGTTTACACCACGTGACTGACATCTACATGAGATCCTATACGTAGATGGATGTAATTTTCCAAAAAAGATAAAGAAGGGGAAAAAAAAACGAAAACTGAAATGTATATGTTCCTGTTTAATTCACTTCTCCCCTCTGAACCTGAATTGGAAACGCATTGGTTTGTAGATAAACTTGGAACAAAACGGTCCCCCAAATCGATAACTTCTACCGCTGCGGCATTCTAGCGAATTCAAGCTTCTATACAGTACCTGCAAACAAAACGATTCTCTGGTTTCAAACTAAGCTATTCGAGTTTTTAATCGTCTGAGTAGTGTGAGTGTATATGGGTGTGGGTATGCACATTAAAAAAAGGAAAAAATAAAAAATAAAAAAAATACACAAGGAAAATTTCGTCAAGCAGTTTGAGATATTAATTTTGTTTTAATCAAGTCATTTTCCAGACTTAAAAAATAAAAGAATGTCGTGGCCAGTTTACAAAGAAAAAGTTTCAAATTTTTGTTGGTAACAAAAATGTTCTATAACTGACTGCCTCATTGTTGGCGTCAAGAATGTTCACAGTATTTTTGTTCAGAATACTATCTCATTATCTCTTGGAATTTATCGCTGGTGAAGATTTCCCTATAATAATGATGTGATTTATTTATGATAGTTGACATTGACATTTTAGAAACTTATAAAAGCAAATTTGAGTTTTTGTTTGAATGGATCATGCAGAAATTACTGCAGTAATTAAAATGATACATGGTGTGATTATCAACTTTAAACCTCCCAAGGATTTTTTGATATTAAATTGAATAAACTATGGTAAAGACAGTACAGAGGATCACGCGATATATTTCTATTCATGGAATATGGATTAACTTCGTTAGTCTCCGTTATACTTTAAGATGTTAATAGATTTACTCCATTAACTAAGTGGGCAGGCGTAACCATTCTAGCTGTCTGTTGCAAGAAACAGAATTTAAAAATTCTAGTGTCAGAAATTATGTTTGACTAAAAATTTCATTACCTCATAACATATTAGAATAGAAATAAAACATTTCTGACAAGTTTAGTCATATAAATGCAAAGTGAATCGTTGGAGTTTTCTCAGGAGCGGATTCAGGGGGGCGATCGCCCCCCAGAAGAGGAAACTTTTATATTTTACTCGTATATATAGTGCTAAATAATACCCATCCCAGAATTTGAAGCTTTTAAAAGTAGCTCTAAGTAGCAGTATTACAACCTACCGTCCCCCCTAAAAGTCCTTCCCGGATCTGCCCCTGAGTTTCCCAACACCTTATTTCAGTATTAAAATGTAGAAAAACTGTGTGGGTACTCCAGGGTTAAAAGAGCATCAATTTAACATAAGCTACAAATATTATATTATTCGGATCTATGAAGGTTTCTGAAGAAAGAGAGAAAAGGGGGCCGCGGTGGCTCAGTGGGAGAGCGTTCACCTCTGGTGCATGAGGTCGCTGGTTCAAACACTGTTCCCGCCAAGTGAACTTTGTGGTGGACAAACACCGTGTGCGTCGGTTTCCTCGGGGTTCTCCCGTTTCCTCCCGCTTTCTTCATTCCACCATTTCATTCATTTCTCATAATCACCGTCTCCTTTAGCCTAACCGGCATAACCGTTGGACGTAAAACTCAAAAATTTCGTTTCATTTCATTTCAAAGAGAGAAAAGGCAAAAGTTCAATACATAGAATTTATTTAAAAAAAAAAAAAGTTTCCCATACTAAGATGGAGGGAAGTAATTACTATGGCTCTCCCTAAATGATGCATCTGGCTGTAAACATGAAAATTTTATGGTAAATTAACCTTGTAATTTATTATCTTAATAATCGATTTCCGTAAGAGGCCCCATCACTGCGAAATTAAAATTCCGCTAATTTTACAGTAATTATGTAATGTTTTTAGAGATAAAAGATAATCGAAAAATGGAACGAGAGCAACCTAGACAATATTATTTTACTTAAGATACCGTTATCACGACTCACGCATCTGCTTTCGGTTTCCAGCCATTTAGAAAATCGGCATTTATTTTCGCGTTTCTAAATGGCTGTAAACGGAAAGCTACTAGATGACTCGCGATAACGGTGTCTCATGCAAAATAATATTGTCTAGCGCGCTCTTGTTCCACATTTTGATTATTTTTTTTTTATCTATTTGAAGATATCACATAACTACTGTAAAATTAGCGGTATTTTAATTTCGCAGTGATTAAACCTCTTAAAGCGTGACCTATACTTTCCATAGCTTATCCTAAGCTCTTGATCCATTCTAACTGTGCAAGTATATATTGCTGCTTCCTTTTAAACCTAGAAATTCAAACAAGAGATCACAATTTGTCTTTTAAGAAGTGCTACCGCACAACAAGCACATTAACAGACTTCCTCCCAAAAGACAACAAAGAAGTAAACTTGGAAATGTAAATAAAAATAAGGAAACAACACAAAGTTTGGTGAATATGACCTCACAGGATCCTAATTGAGGCGTTAATTCTGGTGGAAGAATAAATCAGTGTTGGGAAATTTTGAACTTAAATTTAATTTTATCCCAACGAGTTTATTTTGGAGAAAACACTTCTCGAGTAGTTGCAGGCCTTCGCTCGTTCATCACGCACTTCTTCCAACCAGCCATGGAAGGGGAAGATTGCGGTTTGAGTTTAATTTATTTATCAATTTCACTTCCAGAAAGACAGAATTAGGAGGGAGAAGAGAAATATTTAGCTCTGCCCAATTTAAGTCTAAAAACAAAAATGTATGTGATGAACTCGCCCTGTTTCAGAAGTAGTGTTGCCAGGTATCTCAGTTTTATGGGAGCGCCTTGATTTCGGATAAAATGCGTAATCAAATGTCTATAGGGAAAGATATCGATACCCCTATCATAATAGTTCAGTGGTGAAGCGCTTCTCTACAGTGTTCCTGGTTCGATCCCCGATCAAGTAAGCTTGTGGTGGACAACAATCTGCTAGTGGGTTTTCTCAGGGTACTCCCGTTTCCTCCGACTTCTTCATTCCACCATTTCAACCATTTCATTATTATTCACTTGCTTTAATCATCGTCTTCCTTAGCCTAACAGACATAATCGTGGGACGTTAAACTCAAAGATTTCATTGCATTTTCACTTTTTACGAAGCACTTCGTATGCATTTATTTTTAAGGGCAACGGAGGCCCAGGATGCCAGTGTCATGTAGTCGAGCTGTCTGATACGTTAGGCTAACAATCGAGTTCAATGACAACCCCATCTTTAATTTTCTGTGGGGGCAGAAGGCAGCTAGACATTTTGGGAGCTAGATTTTTCTGTAAACTGAAAAGTTTAGTTTATATCAGTTACCCTATAATACATCATGTGTGGGGGTAGTCACCGGGAGTAGTATCCACAAGAGAGGCTCCTGTTCCCTTCGTTTCACTGATTGTGAGGCAAAACCTATTAGCGTTTTGTGTTCCTTTCAAGAGCATTTATTATGTGTCCTCAGCGGTTCTGTCGAGTCAGGTAATCATTAAAAAGTGTTACAAAGGAAAATTAATAACCAGAAAATCGTAGTATGCTCAAATTTCTTGCGAAGGATCCCTGTTTTAACCCCAGGATATGTCCCTAGTACCAAGAAAGTTTTCGGCCAGTTGGCGCGTGCTTGGCTTTTGGCTTTCTGCGGTTGCACTTTGGATCTCGTGCTTTCATACAATCTGCCTTTTGTTGTACTTGCAAGCGATGCTTTAAGTCTTTCGCAGAGTGTCATAGTATCATTGGGCGTTCATTTCCTTTTGACTTGACTTAACTTCTAAAACGCTTGGATCAAGCTTGAATGGAACACTAAATATAAGATTGCCTCCATGTAGCTTCGTGACTGGAATTCAGCTTTCGTCATGCTTGCACGTTTTCCAGTTAAGCCAGATGCAAGCTTGGCCGACTTGCAATTCAAGCTTCCAGCAAGCGGTTTGAAAGCTGTCTCTGCTACTAGGATGACTTTGTGATGGACAGCTTTGTGTACGTGCGTTCTTTTGTAAATCTTCCACATTTTCATTCCACCAAGTCTTTCATAATAACTCACTTTAATTAGTGTATACATTTTTACAGAGTTGAAACAAAAAGGAGTAAACAATTACTTCTTTTTAATTGACTAGTCTTAGGTTCAAACACATGGCCATTCACCCTGAATGATTTTCTTCCTACGAGTTTTCATAATTCCTCCCTCAAGAGCAGTCTGAAATAATACCTTCAATAAATATAGGCATTGACCAATTTGTTTCCAAATTCTTCCCCATGTTTAATTGTAAATAGTTTGGAATGCAAAGTTCCATCTCAACTATGTTTGAAATCCTATAATTTGCCTGAAATCTTAATAATTAATAAACTCGGTTAAAAATTGTAAAGATGGTTATGCGTTTCCATATCTTACTATTATGGACACTCAACATTTCTTTGCAACTGTGTAAGTTGCATAAAATATACAAAATATTATAGATTTTACATGGGATATGGATAGCTACCGTTAACGTCACCTTTACCTAGGAAGGTGTTAACGGATTGGTTCTATTAACGAACTCGGTCTCAATTACGAACTCGTCTATTACCCAATAGATAAATAAATAAATAAGGAGAATTAAATCATTTTTTCGTTCAAAGCACTCCATCTGAGATAACGGACGGACAGATTAACAGTACAATATTATAATCCCCACTGTGTGATACTAATAAATATATGATATCCTGGTTTTAATGTTATTTTACTTAAACATTCCTTTTCATCACCGGGCTTAATGAGAAGTGGGCTTTACAGTTTATACCATAATCTGGGCTACTATCTCAAACCAAACATGATCATAGTGTAGAAAATGCATTCTCAATCAGAGGCACGCCCAATGGGGTCCACCAGGTCTGGACCCCCAATCTTCCTAACTCAACATTCATTTATATACTTTCTCAATAAAACTATCCTTGTTTAACAGGAAAATGATTGATTTAGAATGAAAATTTGATCTTACACTTCATCTATACTCTTTCTCTTATACAAGACAATCTAGTTCTATTATTTTTTTCTGAAAATATAGGTGGAAATATTTTACAATTGTTTGTTGCGTTCTTGGCTGCAGAATAATGCCCGTTCAATATTACATGGACGTAGTGTCTTGTGGTGTTGGACGCATTCCCCAAAGCTAGGACCACTCTCAGCCTAAATTTCTGGGTGCGTGCCTGTTCCCAATAACAATTCGCCTACGAAAAAATCTTTTCTCATCTTTTATTTCACTTTCATATACCACAAATTATTCGCTACTGCGGTATATTGGAACTTAAGTATCGTACTATCGGGAAATACAAATAGGAGTAATTCACTTGGTCTAAGTTTGACCTTTGACCCTTAGATCAGGGCCTAAACTAGTGTGTTGCTAGGTGGTAGGGCCCGTACATACTGTTAGAGACGCCTGTAACTGTCTAAAACCGGAAGTTCGCATGGGAACTGGATTTGTTATCAGACTTAATCGAATTTGGCCTTGAGTTCCCACGTGCTAGGTATCATACCGTATGATGACTATATAAATAGGTGTATGTGTGTGTGTGTGAGAGAGAGACTCAGTCGAACTTAGCCTTGGAATTCCATGTAAAATAGATTTGTTGCTAAGATGCATATAGCGTTTCATTACTATTTTTTTTATGACAGAAGTAATGAGTCACGTGATTCTGTGTGTGTGATGTTGTATACCTAAAGTAGTAGGATCACGTGATGAAAAGAACCGAATGAAAGGATGATGACGTAAACGGAACGCAGATCGTACCCTTATGTGTTTGTTTAGATCACTCCATTAGCAGCTGCCCAGGTAACACAAACCAGACCATGAACGTCTTTCTATAGTACCAATATCTTGGAAGACGTCTTTCTAGATATTTAGGCCACCAAAAAACGTACCACTAATGGCATGGTGATGACGACTTTTATTGCCGATGGAGGTACGAATCTGGAACGTTCCATAATAGTCAATATGAATGACGACATTTTTCAATACGAACCATGAACGTCGTTGCATGGACAGTGTGGATCACGTAACCTCTAATGTTCGAAACAGGAAGTACCATGTACGTCTACAAGGTACCATGTCTGTGTCGTGCGCTGTGTGCATGATAACCGCGCATGCGCTGGCTTTGCAGTTTTCGTAGGCGGCAAGGTGGAAGATTACCGTATATGTAGTTGCACCATGTCTTTTCTCGTAGTGGAAGAAAACTCTTGTAGTGATGGTATTCCCATTGTCATCATCCACAAATCGTGGCTCACGCCACGCAAGAAACAAGCTTTCTGGCCGACAAAAGCAAAAGTAAGAAGAAATTTTGTGGCTATACTACTCAAGGGGGAAGAACCAAACGAAGAAGATTGGACTTTGTTCGAAATAAGGAAAATCAAATATGAAACAGGTTAGTATATTTTAATTCAATAATTTGCATATTGTTTTGCGTAAGTTAGGATAAGGTGTTAGTTTATCTTTAAAGAAGTTTTTTTAGTCATGTTACCGGTCATTCTTAAGATGACAGTCTCGCCACTCGTGCTTGATCATCCCTACCAACAAATGCTACTTCTGCATGTACAGACACACAATCATAGTCAATGTCTTGCGAATAAAATCAGAAAAATAAACACACTGCTGAACAAGACTGCACTTATTTAATATAAAAACACGTGTAATTGTGTTTTTATATTAAATAAGTGCAGTCTTGTTCAGCAGTGTGTTTATTTTTCTGCATGTACAGATGATGAAACCGAAGAAAAATGTTGCGGAAAACAGATTCTTCCATATGCATAATCTCTGATGAACATAGACAGAATCAGTTTCCTCCGCTTGTTTCCCTCGCTTGTATCACCTGTAAACACAGAAAAAGTAACATATGCGGGTAGAGATAAAGCAGAAAACATCATTAGTACCTTGCTCACATACACCACTAAACATTAGTACAAGGGAAGAATATGGCAAAAGTTTGCTTTAAGCAGAACACTGATAGGCTCACATATAGGCCTACTTGAATCTATTTTTCTTAAGTACAAGGGTAAAAATATTACTAAATACCATTCCTTTCATCATCATTAAAGAGAACTAACCAGCTTAACCAGACCCAAAAGAAGGAAAGTTCTAGAACGCTGGCCCCCTGTTACAAGAACACTGCCTTAAACAAGGTTTTCGTAAAAAAAAAAAAAAAAAAAAATCCAAAATAATGTTAATTTAAATTTGATTAGAGGTTGGGGTTAAGTGCTGTATCGCCGGACCAATTTTAGGAAATTTACCGGGTCAATTGGAGAATTTATTTAAGTTTGTGAAGAGGAATGACTGAATAAGATAAGTAAAATAGTAAAACTGAATAAAGTTGCCGTTTTTATTGGTTGTGTTTGATGTAAGCGGCACTGTATTTGGAGGCGGAAGGACTATTTCGCGGAGAGGTGCATTTCTTATGATATAGTAGCACGAAAGGCATGGCGTTGGGGAAGAAATAAGAGAACGTCGAGGGCTATTTAGCGGAGTATTTATTTAAGGAAAAGAAACTCCAGGAAATTGTTGTACACGATTTTTTTCCTGAAATTGGAAAAGTTTACAAGCCTCAGTTTTGAAGGTAAGTGACGCCTAACTGAACGGGAATGAATTTCTGCAGAATGTACAGAAGCTGTATTGTATGTTAACAAGTGAAGTGTTGTTAGTATGGAACGATGACAAGTGTTATTTAAATTTTTCTGACCGTCAAAACCCACATGTTGTCACTGCCCTCGCTTACGCGTATACCCACCTTCGCTGACACGCCTGCTTCCTTCGGACGCACCCCATTGCTCCGCTCGGGCTCTCCTGCTGCGCTTTTGCCCTGACTCGGTTAGATAGAATTCGTGCTTTTAGTGGCCACCTAGTACAGGTTGAGTTGTTTCTTTGGACTGTAGTTTATATGCCCCTAACGTAAAGTAACGTCTTCTAACGTAACTTGATGTAATCCAACAGAATATAGCCGAATGCAGTATATTTTGGTGCATTTTTTCAGTTTTCAAAGTAGTCCGACGATACGGCACTAATACAGGAGGTTGAATATGTTAGGTAGGTTAGGTCAGGCCAAGTTAGTTAAGTTCGGTTAGTACCCCTTGTACAGGTAGGCGGGCCAGTGTTCTAGAAACCTTCCTCTAAAGACAGTAATAGGATTTGTTGTGCTCAAAGTATACTCTTACCGAAATTAACAAAATAACACCATTCAGCGTCAAAATACAAGTTTCAAAATAGGGTTATTCCGCAACAGCACATGAATATGTGACCATAACAAGAACAGGTAATTTCCAAATCCCTTTTGGAATTTGAGAGGCATTTTATATTTCTCACTCAGACGTTTCGAGTGGTCTGAGGTTTTACTTTCTAGACTACGTCATGAGTTTTTTTTTTTTCACAGGTACATGGATGTAGGCAGTTGTAGAAACGTCAACAACATACTCTCTGAAAAAGATAGTTTGTCAAATTTTTATTACTATTATTATTCCTGACAATCTCGGTACTATTTAAGCGATTCAACGACTTGTTTGTACCTTTCAGTTCCAAACAGAACGTCAGACGTATACTGGATAGATGCAGTCTCTGACTAAAAGAAACTGTAGTACAATCTACGCGAATTTTAAATTTCACATGAGGATTATAAGTTTATCGCGGGAGTTTCCCGATTTGTATATAATTCTGTACAAATTTTTTTACTTGTGTAACTGTTTATCTTTTTGTCCTTCTGATATGACTCTTGACAATTACATTAACAACCAGGCCTATGTAAAGATCAGTACAACGTATCTTTATAAAGAGTCCTTCGTGAGTGAGTCGGCAATCGCATTTATGACCAATTAGTCCCTGTTTCGTGTCCAATTGGACAATTTCTCTTGGATGTAAGCCGAGAAGCGGTTTGGATTCCGCTTTAAGCTTATGTGACCCCTTCCAGCATAACCTTGTTGTTGCATAATAACGCCAAGGCGAAACAAACTAATTTCTGTCCATATTTAATATAAATACGTAGAGTAAATTATTTAAACCAAAAAAAAAAAAAAAACTGGTTTAAACTAAAAAAACGGGTTTAAACCAAAAAACCTAGTTTTTTGTTTTTTTCAATAAAAACCATGGTTTTTGCCAACTCTGATAAATAGTGAGTGGGTGTATCTAGCAACACTGGCCAGATTAGCTCCTCCTCTCATACAGCGTTGCGAACGGTGTAAATCAATGTTTGCGCCTACTAGTAAAGTTTACAATCGTAAACACGAAGTACAACCATGTTCAAATGCGGTCACATCATCCCTTGATTTTGCAGGATATTGAGAGTTTTAGCCATCCGGAAAGGCAGTAACGATACTAGTTAAAGTGCATTGCATTTGATACAAGAACCAACTGTCGAGCTTAAAATACATAAGAGATTCGGCTTCATGTTTATGCATATGTACCTGCTTTTAAAACACCCAAGAGAATTCATTTACCATATACTTGACATTTTGCTCACTGTTTCACTCTTTTCCAGGGGCAATCATTAATATTTTTTCCCTTTCTGTTTTCAGATGATATAGAGAAGGCAAGGTCATATGCAAAGAGATTGGAAGATTGTAGTGGCAGTGACATCACAGAGTCAGATGCTGAAGATCGTGTTGGAAACAACAAACGACCTCAGAGGAAATTAAAACCCGTGAACCTTTTTCAACCAAGCAGTATACCTCCCTTACTCTCAGCTGGCACTAGTGTGCCAGAGAAGAAAGCTACAAAAAGGAAGCTTTTTGACATTCAGGGAACGCCGATATTTGAGAACTTGGCTGATGAGGCGGGTAAGAGATATTTTAAAATTATTCTAAGCTGGATATACTTTTTGGCCGTATTGTTAACAGGTTTTAGAAAGCAAGAAATTATGACAGATTTTGAACAGTTTTAGTGAAGCATAAAATTGAAAGATGACTTTCTGAAAGTTTATATATGTTCAAGTTAAATAAAAAAGACAACTCAAGTACAAAATCTGTTAACTTTGCTTCTTTACCATGAAACCAAATAATAATTATCGTAAATATTCATTCATTATTAACATACCTTCCAATAGTGGGGTCCTGGGTTCAACTTCTTGCGGGGGCACACATGAATCTGAACCAGCGTTAAACTTTAGAAGCTCCACAGCTCGTTTAGGACTGAAGGGGAGACTATTACTCATTTTTTTAAAAATATTATCTATTGTTGCTATGAGTTGTCCTGTTATTGTCAATCTCGTAAGTAAGTTTGCTTTCTTTCTTTACAGCTCCTACAGCTGAACACTCATCATCTGTTTTCGTCGTGAGGGAAGAGGAGAGGATTGCGTCTGGAGACAGAGTGAGCAGTGAGTCGAGTAGATCCCCCACTGGTGACGTGTCTATTCTTGTAGCAGAAGTAAACTCATCGCCTTTCAGTTCGTTGTCTTCACGAACTTACAGCAGGCCAGAGGAACATAACGCTGGCTTAGGTAAGTTGATGATCTAAGGTTCACAACTGATATTTAATTATGCCCAATGACGTTAGAACTTCTATGCATTGTTCCTCTTTACACTGAACTTGAATTTGATTTAACGTTTTTGAGCATCTATGACAGGCTGGGAAAGAGGATGTGGGAAGTTTGTCGACCAGGGCCAATTTTGGAAGGTACCATTCCGGCATTTGCCTAGTGTGATTGAGGGAATGTCTGGAAAAACCTCAATCAGGATGGGCGTCCTCTGGGATCTATCCTAGGACCTTCCGAATGGTAAGCTTACACTTTACCAAATGACCAAATGAGATGACACATTGGTGCTACTTATTGTTTTCCTGTACCTATGCTTGCTTCTGTTGGTCAAAAAAAAAAACTTTGAATATATTTTTTAACATATTGATTGTTTTCGCGTAACTATTGTTTAATTTTCTGCTGTCTCATGGAAATTGTGCATAGATGTTTAACTGTATGTGTTTCTTTGCATATAAATACTGTAACTAAACAATAATTCTTCTGTCTTCATATTTTGTCGCTATACTTTTCTTTTCCAATTTCATTATCCACTTATATACTTCACTCATCGCACATAAGCCTCCACTTCCTTGTACTTTTCTTGAAAAAAATCCTTTTTTTCTAAAGTACTCTGTTTAACATTCTAGTGAAAACAGTTTTTTTTTTTTAACTTTGAGCAAATTTTTACTAAATCAGTTTTCAAAATTATGAAACTAATGACTTAATTATTTGAAGTGTGGAAAATTGACATAAGCACCACTGTTATAATATCTGTAGAAATATTTAATGTTGAGTATTGTTATTGATCTAAAATAAAATACCATGTTTATGATCTAAAGAAAAGGATATTCATGAGATATGATAACTTTGCCAATTTCAAATATTAAATTTGTACTAACTTGCCGTAATTAATACATCCTACTGTATTGTTTTAATCGAGGGGCCATAGCTCAGTTGGTAGAACACTGGCTTCGCATTCGGAAGACCGAGGGTTTGCGCCCACCGGCCAGTCATCGTGACTCAGGATTTTCCAGTGTTTTCTCTCAGTCACACCAGTTAAATAGCAGGATGGTACCCACAAAACTAGGCCCTGGCCGACAACTTCCCATGTTCTCCCCTACCCCATCTCGACCTGTGACGAAGATGCTTAAAAACATTAAATCGAATTTCAATTTAATCTATTGGTTTTAATTTTCTTTTACTACAACACATGTCTGTTTTCCTGAAGATTTCGCCAACTTTTAGAAACTAATATTCAGTATGTATTCCACCGTTATTAAATTTCCGATGTGCACATTGTATGTTTTCACTTATCATACTTTCTTTTTCGTACGAAAGTACATCTTCAACATCTTTATCTCAAGTCAACTTTTGCATTGTACTTGATCACTTCAGTTAGCCATTTACATTAGCGAGTGCCATCTATACTGGTCTAGGATGTATTGTTCTGTTAAAGCCCAATAGTTGGTAAGCAATTCTGTATAGCAATTTGATTTGTATTACAGAGATCTTTTCTATCTGACACTGAAGTCTTTTCCTCCTGACTTTCCATTTCAGATCTACAAAAGAAGCTCCTGTCTTACCTCATAGAAGTTAGACAGCAGAATGTTCAGATTTACAGCTTACTGGAGAAAGTGAACAGCAAGCTTTCCTCAGACATCCAGCGTATACCAATTTGCAACCTACCAGTGGATTTCCCTTTGAAAACACAAGGAGATGTGGAAAAGTTGGAAGAGTTCCTGAAAGACGACCAACATTTCTCAGACGTGGTAAGCTTGCATTCTCACTTCTACGTACTTGTGTTTCATACGTCTTCATAGGTGAAAGTTAAAGAATTCAAAAGCAGCGGAATTAAGGATAGTAGGTAAAAAGAAAAGTCATGGGTAGTTAAGAGAAAGTGATGCAGTATATAGCTGTTAAATGATTTTGTTTCCACACTTCGTCATTGTTTACAGTGAAATTTCTTGTTCATTTTTCCTGCTAGTAAAATAAATTATGGCATGAAATATTGGAGAAAGTCTGTTGTCGAATGGTAGGAGACCAGTTAAATAGCGAGTAATTTCACATACAAGTTACATTCCTACAGGTACAGCAAGATTTTCAACCTAAATCCATACCACTGCGAGCGCGCGGCTTCGAAGACTCAACAGCTGATGTGAAAGACAAAAATTCGGGAATTTTTCCGATCTAAATCCCGTGTTTGTTTCAATTTTGCAGAGCTTATAACATTTCTCGACTGCTTTTTTTTTTCTCAAGAAAATTGTACGAGAAGGCTCAAATCACTTGAAGGTTATCATTTTAAGTACATTTTTGGAGGTGGATTTTTTTGGTTTTATTGTGGAATTTAACCGAAGAAACGCACTTTTTCTGGGGGGGGGGGGACTATGGACTGTTGATGTTCATGCAACATATACGAGTGTCTTTATTATACTGGGTTCCCTGTTCTGCGTTCATGTCTGTCTGGTTTCTCTAGATGTCGCCTTGGACGCTTCGTCAGGTGACCTTCGGTAGAACGCGGCGAGTGTCCAGCATAACATACACTATAATACCACATTAGCTAAAGGAACAGTTTACTGTGCATACAGTTACTGACATAACCATATCATGTTTAGTATGGACCACTGTGATGGGAATATTGCAATCTCGTAGTTTACAGTGTAATTGTCGATGGCACATTCGCTGCGCATTTTTGTCATGTACATGTAAACCTCTTACAAGCAAACCAAACCTTTGTTGCAATAGCGATCGCAACTTGCGCTGATTCCCTTGTCAACTTAAGAACGCTTCGGTGTGGAAAAACAACAAGAACTGCGTTGTGCTAGCTACTTGTCACTTTTTTCTTCGTGGTATCATGTATGTTTCGTAACGGCAAATGTAAAAATATTCAATCTCCATGATGCAAAGGGAGTAGATGGAAGAAAAGGCAGACTTTGTGTGTAGATCGCCACTACTACAGTGTTGTTCGCACTCACTTGAAATAGCAAATCCAGCCTGGTACTAAAAATTCCTAGAAAAGTCAGGGAATTTGATAGTTTGTTTAGAATTCATTTAGTAGGTATTTCTTATGTAATGAAAAATGTTTCAAAGAGGTGAACAGCTATTACTACTGATGTCAGCAGTTCAATATTTCCAGTTTTAAGAAAGCATAGCAGGGCATTCCTGGCATAATGCATGAAGTTGCTTGACTTCTGCATTTCTAATTTTCTTCTATAGTTTATTTTTTAGTAATGACAGAAAAAAATAGAAAGGTTTTAGACTTTTTTCTTACAGAATTCTTTTTTTTTGGGGGGGGTTGATTTCAGTGTTAGTTTTATAGTGATGTATAATTCTTGAAAATAGATCATCCCTGCCCTGTTGCTAAATGAATATACTTGCTTTTGTTGTTACGTTAGCCTCTAGAGATGAGACGATTCAGATTCCCGGAACGAAAGTTAACATTAGACAGTTTTTTTCTTGTTTCCATCAGTAACCCCTTTATTTTTCAATTATTATTATTTTCTAAAAGTTTAAAGAACAATCTATTTACATTCTCCACATATGAAAAGAGAATATTTTTTTCTTTAAAATAATCAAATACAACATGAGTAGTTCGTTTCAAATATATGAGTACGTAGTGTTGCATTTGCTGTCATTTTTCTTTCGCACTTCTTGTTTTAACAAGTTACGAAATATATTATAAAGAAAATAAAATTGAACAAAGTGAGAAGGAAAATCGCATTATGTGGAGAATCGTCAAGTTACATGTGCAACCAGCATTACGAAATTGAAGGAAAATAGTTTTTCCTCTAATCAGGCCTGAGGGAATTACGAAGGATCTAGTTCACTTTTTTGACTTCTATTCTGAACGACTGTCGAGGTTTATAAGTACTATAACATTTTTTACAACTATTTCCATCTTCTATATATCTCCTGCTTCTTCCTTTCAGTGTTCCTACTTTGCTTCCTTGGGGTCTGGAGTGTGTGGCATTCTACGCCACGTAATGAGCAATGAAGTCGCCATGACCTACAATTTTCGCGGAAAAAAGGAGAAGAAAGCTTTCTGCAACCTGACATTGAAGGCAGCTGTGGTTCGTAAGTGGATTTCCTTAAAGATATTACAAATTACTCCTTAATTACCTAAGTGACAGTTTGATTTTGGATGCATCTATAAAGCATTCGAGCATTTGTTCAGACGATATATAGGTATAACCTAATTTCTTTCTAGAACACAGTTGACGGTTTATGGTAGTTTTTGTCTGTGTATTTATTTGTTTATTGAAAGTACACAAGAAAGGGATCGGACCTCTAAATGCTAGATCACATTGGCCCTTTAAGTCAGGATTTAAGAAGGAAGGGATCCTGGCCTGTTTAGAGAAGGCACTATCCCGACATTCGCCTGGTGATACTGAGGGAAACCAGGGAAAACCTGTTAGGATGCCGCTATGAGCAGGGTTCGAACCCGCGCTTGACTTGGTCAGTGCCGTGTGGCAGGTGGACGCTGTTATCCTATACCACCGCTTGGATATAAGTAATTTGAGTACAGCATTGAATTTTATGTGCATCAGGCAGGGAAAGGGGGAGGTTGAGAAAATGAAACTGACGATCATAGTTTGCGGCACTGCAGGAAAGTTGTACCGGCATATAAATATTATCTTCGCAAAATTTCAGAACCTGGAGATGATCTGTTATGGCACGGAGTCTGAAATTTCGAAAATTTTATAAATTAATAAATAAATGAAAATAAAATTTTATGGTTCTTAAAAAATTCACAATGCCTTCGCAGTAGTGAGAAGTTATATCTAAGTATTCCCTTTACAAAATTTCATAACCCTGGAATAATATCTTTTGATAAGATCTGAGGTTTTGAAAAAAGATGAAAAAAAATGTAATTTGAAAAATATATCACATTAATGACAGTATCTCTTTTGGTAGAGATGAGAAATTGCATTCACAGATAGTTAATTTCTGTTGAAAAGTTGAGAAACAGAACCTATTTTCTGTTCTGACAGTGGTCTGAAATTTAATAAAATACCAAAAGTACGGCTTTACAACATCAAAGGGATTAAGTTTGAAATGTTCAATTTATATACTAGGGTCTAAAAAATTGTAGTTTTTATGTTAACAAACTGAAACGTAGGCCTATTATACTAGTATGTTAAATTTACAGTAAATCGGTTTCGAAAATTGGTAAATGTGTAATTTTAACATCCGGCAATTGTGCCAACGATAGGGCTAAGGGAGACGATGAAGGATGATAAAGGTGAAGGATGAATGAAACGGTGGAATGAGAAAGTGGGATGAAACGGGAGTACCCCGAGAAAACCCACGAGCACGGTATCGTCCACCACGAATTCACATGGTGGGGCCGGGAATCGAACCCGGGACCTGTAGAACCAGAGATGAGCGTTCTACCACTTTTTTTTTTTAAATTTTAAAGTTAATTGAGCCACCGAACGTGACTCAGCAACTTACTTGACCTAACTACACTGGACTTGCTTTACGTGCTTTACTCGGTTAACTGGCTTACCTAGGAACGACAGGGACACGAACACAGAAACATCGAGGACAATTAAAATCACAAAGGCTCTCCCACCGGGAATCGAACCTGGGACCCCGTACACCAAAGGCGCACGTGCTAGCCACTAGACCAGCGGGGAGGGCTATCACTGAGCTATCGTGCCCCCCTATCGGTTTCGAGTTGTAGGACCTTCGCTTGTAATATCGTTCCCCTCCAAAATTCAAATGAAATTTACAAATACAACAATATTACGACAAAGATTTGGGTACCAAGTCAAACCACTGTTGCAGTAGCATGAAGCATTTTGTAAGACGTAATAATCAGTGCATTGGAAACATTGCTTGCGGTTTACAAGAGCAAGGTAGCTTCAGATAGGCTGTGCACCTGTATCTGAGAATCTGCAAATCGAAATGCGGTTTGCCTATGTGCATTACGGCTTACGGATTTGCCCCAGTAGATTTTATTTGCTTCTCCTGAAAAAAATTATCTGGTGCATTAGCGCGTTTTGATCCGGAGGTCCTTATTTGATCTTAACATTAACAGCAGACTTGTCAAAACATTGTCAAGAAGAAAAAAAATCACGGAGGGAAGTAACGACCGGAGAGCAATAATAGAAGATTAATCTCTCTTGAACGACCCCTATTAGCTCTATGTAGGTGGTGTGGCACCTAACTCGATCCAGTCAGGTCATTTCGGAAAATATAATTCTCTCACAACCAAGGTGCTCGTTTGAGTAGGGATCAAAAGTATTTGGTGGATGTGGTTTTTCTTATTCTGTCAAAATTTATCCTACAGATCTGGCTATATGCAATCGCTGAGTGAAAACGCGGAACGTGTTCGAGAGTTTGTTTACACAACGAGACTTTTACACAGCCATATTGGAATTCATTGATTATGAGAGTGGATACTATATTCAGGTTCCCCATTGAAGTGCAACACTCAATTATAAGGATCCAGCTCGACACATTCACCAGTTCATTATGACCTTTAGGTGCTTGGATAAAATTCATGTCTTCTTCTTTCTCACCACAACCATAGTTTTGTGGACAACATGGAAAATTTTACAACTTTTCTCTTACTTGGCAGAGATGTTCTATAATTTGGTATGGTTTTTTCTTTGTAAGCGCATCAAAATATTCTATCCTGATCTTCCTTTTGCTGGTTTCCCTTCCGCCTTTTCCTCTATCAAGTTGAGTTACATTAACATAATTTATCTAAATATTTCTTACACATTTAAAAAATATTTGAAGCATATATTTAAATGATATGCAAATAATGATTTTCTCTCTTTTTCTACTTACCATTATATCTTTTCTTTTTAGGAGCAGCACGAAAGCATGACCCAAACTCTACCGAACGAACTTTAGAGGACACAATTAAGACGTGGCTGAAGCATGCCCCACAACGGTTGTCGAAACAAATGGTTCAGAGAAGTAGTCAGTGAAGTTTTTGTTCATAAACTGCTTTTTGTTGGAAAGTGCTTTCACATTTATACTTGTTTGTACATTAGTTACATTTACATTTAATGTGCTTTCATATTTGTACTTGTTTTTACATTAGTTGTATTTACATTGTAACATGTTTAGAGTAGTTTCATACAGGCAGCTAAGAAGAAGAATTGCCAGGGAATTGAATGAGGCAGTCAGTGAAATTCTTGGCTCTGGCAATTCCTCTTCTAAGCAGCCTGGTGAAGATTGTCCCAACGCGATAAATAGTTCATCTTCACAGGATGAAATATTTTGGGGTGAATGCCAGGAAGCTGACCCAGAAAGGAGTACAGAAGAGACTTCAGGCCAAATTCCAAATACTGTCTGCACGCCCATAAATTCTGACGAGGAATTGAAATCCTTCTTGTGCACCTGGTCTCTGAAATACAGAATTAGTCACGAGGCCTTAAGTTCATTGCTGAGAGGACTTCATACATTGCACGCGTCTTTACCAACAGATGCTAGAACTTTATTAAGAACCCCAAGGGGAAAAATACACAAGAAGATTCTTGAAAATGGAGAGTATCTCCATATTGGACTTGAAAGCTGCCTGCAGCAGCTTGTGAAGCAAAATGAGGGTGCTCTTAAAAATGATTCGAAACTCCAGCTTATTTTAAATATAGACGGGATACCTTTATTTGAAGCTTCCAGCGTCTCCTTTTGGCCAATCTTGGGACTTGTTTATGGTTTGGAGATTCCTCCGTTTGTCATTGGGTTATTCTGTGGAAGGGAGAAACCAAAGCCCTTGGAAATTTTTCTGGAGGACTTCATTAATGAAATGAATGTTCTCAGGCGAAATGGACTCACTGTCAACAGCAAAACATACGCAGTTAATGTCCATAGTTTTGTATGTGATATGCCTGCCAGGGCTTACTTAAAATGTGTTAAATCACATGGGGGTTACTCCTCATGTGATAAATGTGTATGTTATGGCACATATACTGAAAGACGTGTGGTTCTTGACGACTTGAATTGTCGACTGAGAGATGATAAGATGTTAGAAAACCAGGAGGATGAGGAGCACAGTTTGAGAGTTTCACCCTTGTTGAGATTGGGTATCGGTCTTGTTTCCCAGTTCCCGGTGGAACCCATGCATGCGGTGGATTTAGGTGTAATGAGAAAGTTACTTCACACGTGGGTAAATGGACCTGGAAATGTCAGAGCAGAAGATCGACACTTACAAAGTGGGGCAAAGTTTAGTGGCCAAACAATTCAGTTGGTTTCAGACGAAATAATAGCTTTTCAGAATCATTTTCCTCTGGAATTTAACAGAAGACCTAGGGGTTTTAAGGATTTGGAGCATTGGAAGGGCACTGAATACCGCACTTTCCTCCTGTATCTTGGACCAGTAATTCTCAAGAAACACATGGAAAGAAATGTATATAATCATTTCCTTCTTTTCCATGTTGGAATAACAATACTGAGGAACTCTAAACTTTTACCCTTGTACTCGCAATATGCTCAGATTGTGTTAAAGTTATTTGTTGAGGAATGTAAGAATGTGTATGGACTTTCTTATTTAGTGTACAATGTGCATTCCCTAATTCACTTGGCCAACGATGCAGAACATTTTGGGCCATTAGATTCTTACTCTGCCTACTGCTTTGAGAACTTTCTAGGGCAGTTGAAGCAAGAACTGAGGTCCCCAAGCCAGGCTCTGTCACAGATACACAATAGGATAGCAGAGAGGAATATCGTTCCTGTCGAGGAACTAGTCCGGCAACAAAGACCTACAAACCTTTTGGAGAACAAAGATGGGCCAACACCTTATGGGTTTACTGGTACGCAATATAAGAAAGTAGTGTTTATGAAATTTGTGCTTGTCGCATGTAGTGAGACCGACAGTTTCCTTCTCACGAAGAGTGGACAGGTAGCTGTTCTTTACAACGTACTTCAACCACGCAACAGTAACTCCTTGCAGCTTGTTGTCAAGAAATTCAAAAATTACGAAAATTTATATACTAGGCCATGTGAATCAAAGAAACTTGACGTTTTTGTGGTGTCTCGATTGTCTGACAATCTTTCAGTTTTGTGTGTGAATGAAGTGGCTGCAAAGTGTGTACTGTTGCCATTGAAAGAAAAGTTTGTTTCATTTCCTTTAATTCATTGTTTTTAATTTTCTAAAGAAAGCGACTTAAATCTGTCAAGGAGAAGGTATAGTTTTGCCTCAGTTTTTTAAATTGCACTCTAGGTAAACTGGAAAATAATTTTCATGCATTAATGTGCATTTCTTATTTCAATAATCAGTACATTTTTTAAAAAAACAAATGCTACTGGTAGATTCAGGATTGTGTGCGGACACTTTCAGGACATTGCTTTATCCAAAAAGTGTCTACAATCATGTATTAAGTCATTAATAGCATTTTGTTTAAACTAATTGTACTCATTATTGAAGCACAAAACGAGCCAAAATTACTTACTGTTTTGCTGCCCTGATATTTAAATAATAGACGTAACCCGAAAATGGAGCGAAAGCCTAGTGATATTCAGCCATAAGGCTACCCATTGAGTGGTGTTTAGAAACGGGTGAAAAAGGTTTCCCTCTGAAATTGGTAAAATTAATATTCATTTTTGTACTTACTTGTTACTTTTCCTTCTAAATTCTATATCAGTTTTCTTTCTAAGCTAAAATTATAAAGGTAAGGAAACCTAACTGTAAGTATTGAACACGCTGCGTGGATAACATAATTTATACTTACGGCAGGATCCACGCTGATTAAAAACACTTTTAGAAAAATAGTAAAGAAAAAAAACGAGCAGCTGCCCTTCTGGCATTAGCATTGGTCTACTCTCTTAGTCCAGACCAATGGTAGCAGCCATATGCCATTGGTCTGGACTAAAAGCAGATGCTAGTGTTTTTTTTTTTTCATATTTTAATCATTAATCGCCTACATTTCCACCACCTGAGGACGATTTTAGGAGAAAATCGAAAAGCTTTGTGGACTTTACATTTTAAAGTGTTTTTAACCAGCGTGGATCCTGCCGTAAGGAAGGAAACCTGTTCTATTTATAAGTTAAAAGAGCTTGCAGTGGACAGCTTTGACCAACATTACTCTTCTATGTGCTCCTCATTCTTTATGTTATTATTATTATTATTTAGTGAACATTATGGTTGAGCAACCACATAGTATTTGACGTTTTCTTTATATAAAGAGTGTAATATCTTTTGGTGACCAGTGTGTGAGGTCAAAAATCGAGAGAGCTTTGTTTTCATGATTCCCTCCACTCCCTAAAAGCAAACATCATGTATAAAGAATATGTAAGTTTGAAGCTGCTCTTATGTGTTTCGCAAAAGCACTTGCAAATTAATATTTGTATGCACGTATATTGATTTTTCTTTTGTTTGTTTCCTGAACGTTAGGGTATCTCTGTAACTTTAACAAACACACATGTGTATGAGTTTCATACAGTAAAACCACTTGTAATATTGTAGTATGTGTATTTAGTGAACATTATGGTTGAACAACCCCATAGTATTGTGACGTTTTCTTTATATTGCAATTAATATTTGTATATTATATTATATTTTATGCACGTATATTGATTTGTTTTTGTTTCCTGAACGTTAGGGTATCTCTGTAACTTTAACAAACACACATGTGTATGAGTTTCATACAGTAAAACCACTTGCAATATTGTAGTATGTGTTCCAAAATTAAATCAGTGCATAAAAACAGTAAGTTTTTTTTATTTTGTACAAAGATATTGACCAACAGAACCCATAGTTATCTCAATCAACTCACAATTCCTATTTTTGTACCAGAAGTCCTGAAACCCCCTTTCATCTAACATTGATTGGGATTGCGGTTGACGTAACTTTCATCGACCTTAGAAGTTCCTTCGTTAGTACTCTCAAATGAAAATGAAATGAAATCTTTGAGTTTTATGTCCCACGGTTATGCCGGTTAGGCTAAAGGAGACGGTGATGATGAGTAATGAATGAAATGGTGGAATGAAGAAAGTGGGAGGAAACGGGAGAACCCCGAGAAAACCCACGCACAAAGTGTTTGTCCACCACAAAGTTCACTTGGCGGGGGCTGGGATCGAACCCGAGACCCCAAGCACCAGAGCCACCGCGGCCCCCAGTACTCTCAAATAAATGAGTAGTTTCGGACAGAGTCGATCCATTTGTTGTGGGTCAAATTAGCTGGCTGGGAATAGTTTATGCTGATACTTCATTGCATGGGTAGACGAGCCATGGAAAGTTCAATTCTGACCCAAAATCCACGCAATGAAGCACGAAAATAAATTGACCCTACCTACCCATTTTGACTCATAACCCATTAGTCGAATCCGTTCCAAATCCACCCATATATTTGAGAGAGCACTTTTCAAGGTACCTCCAAGGTCACCAGACGACTTAAAACGTACGAAGCAATGGGTACCAGGATAACCAAAAGGGTACCTCAAGTAAGTACCAGGATGACGTGATTGAGGTTAAAAAGATGACGTACCATGATGGTACCATATAGGTCATCAGTAGACGTCTACGGACGACGAAATCGAGGTGAAAGAAATGACGGTGCACAAATCGTCCTCTGTAGACGTCTACTGCACCTTACAGAAGACGTCGCAGATCACGTGATATTTGATGACATTATCACCAAAAAAATGACGTAATGTGATACCCTTTAAAAAACGTCTTCTGTTCCAATTTGTGTTACCTGGGTGTTGTGAAGGAAGAAACATGAAATTAAAGATGGCAACGTCAATGAATCTGTTAGATAAGCTTAATATGCCGTGATTGGAATCCTTTACAAAGATGCGAGTTTTAAAGATTGGCGTACCATTTCGTATTGTAAACTGTGAGATAATTACAACGATATATGGCAGGAAGGCATGTGTGACATTTGAAGGAAGTGAAAAAGGAATTTTACGAGGACATAGTGCTGAAAAATTGGAAGCAGATAATGGTGCATTATTATCGTATTCGCAAAGTGGAAATGTGTGTTTAACATATAAAAGAATGAAGATTAATTTATCTGGTCGTAACATGCACGATCTTGAATTTACTGCATTGGTATTTTCATCGTAAGTGTATGGGACATGTATAAACAAGATGAAACAAGATTTTTCCTTTTCTTCGTCTTCGTCCTCCTCTTCATGCATGCACAGTCATCTGTATGCATAGTGTTATTATTCTGTGTTGATCAATTACTGAAGTAACATGTCTATGAGTGCTTGTGCATCAACTATGGATACTAAGAAATAGTATTTGTTAAATGCTGAATATGGTCTTAATTCAACGAACACCAAATTAATTTGTATTGGACTGGAAAGTGACACATTTGAATCGTTTTGATAAACGACTTGTGTTTGGAGTGAAGTTAAATTTGTCGGAGTGGGAGAAACTTGTCCTACATTTGACCCCGTTTGTTTCGGACTATTTAAATTCTCAAGTGGAAATTACATTTATAAAATATCTTGGACGGAATAGCAAACTGGGTGCAAAATCTAATGTGTGAAAAATTAGTAATGTTAGAGAAGAAAAAACACTTCATGCTGCTCGAAATACTGTGCACTTAAATTCAAATGATTGGCTTTATTTGTTGGAAATATTACCGTGTATTGAACATGATGTGAAAAACAGTAAAGCTTGCAGTATTTTGTTACGTGAATATTTTGACTTGTGTACAAATACTATTCACAATCATGTACAATCACAATGTCTTACATGTAGTGGACTTGCCGGAATTTATACATGTGTTGATGGAAAGAGTATTATTATTGAAATGAACCTCAGTTTTCCAAGTGTGTCTCTTGATAACACTGCAATGGTTGCGCGGATCACTATTGTGACACAGGGGTATATTTTTTGTTGCTTCCAGGAATTGGTAGGATGCTGGACTTTGAGCGGCCATCTACCTTCCCCCCACATCATGTGGACAGACCAGTGATGTTACGGCATTGTTGCTGTCGAAAGTGCGTTTACCGGATGCTCGCTTATGTAATTGGATCACTATTATGATCCACGTCACCAAACACGGACTACACTTTTTAAAACTTGATCCTTTTGGGTTTTGGTATAACTATGTTTGTTTTCCATATGTTGCGTATATTTCGTATTTAAAATGTCGGAACGAGACTGTGAACATATACATAAGTAGTAAAATGATACGGAGAATAACTGTGAAAGCATTGTTGGTACAGAAGACTCAGAAGAAGTAGAGGAAGATCTCTTCATTGATAATGAAGTTTCGTATGAAATAGACAGTAATGGAGATGAACGAAACGAAGAAGCAGAGGTTGCAGCAGAACTCCCATTACCTCAGAAAGTAGTAGAGGAAAATATTCCAGTAGAAGCAAGGCCTACACGAGAACATCTTAATCTTGATTTACGTGAGTTTTACATAGGCAAGGAGAAAGGTAAAAAAGAGAGCCAACCCGCCGGTATTTGAAGCCTCAATTGCCACTTACTTCTAGAATTCCACGTATCAATATAATACCTCCTTTTCACGCACCTGACCCTCAGGGTGATGCTAAAATGCTCGTACAACTGTTGAGGCGTTTGCTTCCTGATTGACACTAACATGAATAAGTTTTGTTAAAATTACAAAAAGTCTTATAAATATGTGTGTTTTTCTTTAAATAATAATTTATTTTATTGAAATGTGCGTTACACTTTGCTTTGTACTCCCCACCCACCATATAATAACAGTATATAAATATAACCGTGTGGAAAAAAAGAAGCTGTGGATCAAAATAGTGATCCGCGCGACCAAACACGTAATCTGAAAATCACGACCACTGCAGTGATAATAATAAAGTGATGTGAACATTGACGGTGAATTATCAAAATTGGAAATGAGAGTATTTTGCAAACAAAACTCATAGATTCAATTAGGAATGAATTACGTGAGAGTTTACAAACACAGCCATAGTGTGGGGAAACTGATACTCAACCTTTGAATGATATCGATGAAGTGGACATCTGTTCATAAAGAAAAAAGGAAACTGATATTTTTTCGTTTCTACTAAACAGTGTAGTAATAAATTTAGTGCATTTAATAATAAAAATAGAGTAAAATTGAAATGTTTTTTTTACAAAAAATTGTTTTGTATTCGTTTAATACACTTAAATATGATAGGATTCTTTATTAGTGAATAATTTTTTTCTGAAAAGAAAATCCTATCATATTTTTCCTTGTATACTGTAAGTATTATTTATAATAATGAATTAACATACTTGAATTGTTTTTAAATAAAAGAAAAAAGTTCGTGTTTGAATTCATTATTATAGAACTCTGTCTTAAATATGACAGACCATTTTTTATTTAAAAAAGACTTTAAAATAATTAATGTTAAATTTTAGAACAGAGTCCTATCATATTACTACAACTATAAAAATATTGAATTCACATCTTGTTTTAATTTACGAAAGAAAAACTTATGAAGATTTGAATTCATTATTATTTTTGTTATATGAATACACCATTGAATTTTTAAAAAATCAGTTCTACCAATCTATCAAATAATTTTATCAATTCTTTCCATTTGGGCAGCTAAAGTCGATATTAATTGACACTAGCATAACTTATTAGCGTAGCAATCGATTCAGCTGCTTGTTATACAGCAATGCTAATGGCTCAAAGTAATCTGCGACGTTGCCACATTGTGATATTTTAATGCCTCGCAACGGCTGAAGTATTCCCCGGAGGGCATTCCATCATATAACATTTTCGCTTTATTTTAGTTGAATACTGCTCTGTGATCCGTGGGCGCCATTTGTAGAACACCCGGACATATATATATATATATATATATATATATATATATATATATATATATATATATATATATATATATATATATATATATATAATTAATCATAAAACATATTTATTAGGAAATGGAAGAAAACAACAACCAAAATAGTTTTCCTCTTTATTGCCTGTCTTTGTGCCAGCAACTTCTGTATTTTGTTTCAAATTGTCTTTGGAGCCGATTCGAAGCAAGCAGTTGCAGGATAAATGCGTAATGCAGTCTAGATTCTGTTCAATGTTCATACTGACAGTCTCAGCAAACACATTGCATACTTTACTTCAGGTGACTTGAATCTCTTCGGGATACGTGCTATGATTACGTGTTGTTTGCCACGGTATTATTCTCTCTGGCTTATCTTATATCACAGCTGTGAAGATTTAAACAAAAACGACTCATAAGCTAAGGGTTGTCATATATATATATATAATACAAACTTTCGCAAGCACGTTATTGGATTATTGCGCTATCGGCTGTTAACACCACAGTTAAATTTATTCAAGGCAAGTTTAGGCACTCGATATAATAATTTCGTTGCTTAGGAACTCTTCAAATGCATTTTCAAAATTGATATAGCGTACAATATGTTTGTGTTCGACTGTATAACCAATATTAAAATTTTGCATATCATCAGGAATATCCATAAAGGGGGTAGCAATCTCGACAAATGGGGACTCGAATCTTCTGGAGGAAGCGCGACATATATATATATTTTTTAATGTTTCATAACGTCTAGAGATGAAGTTACAGAAAATTAGATTTAAAAATATGGATTTAGCGATCTTTTACACACCATTGGTGAGAGGAGGGAAATTTAGTCTTTGGTAATACAAAAAAATTGTATTGTTACTAGCCTATTTTCAGGTCCAAACAAAGAGCTGAATAGTGGCCAAGCGGATAGTGTACGCGCCTTTGGCGTGGAAGACCGGGTGCGATTCTCAGCCGATCACATGTGGTTCGGAATCCACGTTAAATTGTAGATCCACGTCTCATATAGCTTCGATGGTGAACGGGACGCTAAAACTGAAAATCAAATAAATCCCACAGAGGTTATTAAAATACAAGGGTCAGCAATCCCTCGATAGCCTTTCTGAAAGAAGATGGAATGTGCATGAATTGGAGTGGATTTGACTTAAGCATCCTATTCAGCAGCAGAATATGAGGCCTGGGCCTACAGCGTAATATCGTTTCCGATCCACATGAGTTTCCGCCGGTAATCGAACTCGGGTCCCCCACACCAAAGGCGCGTACGTTATGCACATAGTCACAAGGAAGCCCTGTGTACGATTTGAGACAATAAAACCTATGGCAGAAGTAAACGGGCAGATTACATTTCTCTAAGTTAAAACCATTAAATCTCTCGGATGTTTAAAGGTAAAATTTAGACATATAAATGTAAGAAGTTGAATCTCGCAATCGAAAAATAACCCATTTGATACAGAACCACTCCCAGGAAAAATCAAAGAAAAACAATTTAAAATATTTGCCTTTTGATGTAGTCGTACACAAGATCGTATCTCAGGCGGATTCTCGGTGTGCAGAAATGAGAATTATATGATTAACTTTTCAAGCAGTTCTCAGGGTAAACACTTTGGATGACAGTGACACAATCAAGAAATTAATTGCAATCTATTCTGATCACTTAATTTGTCAATTTTGTCAAAGAGAAACAAGGGTATAAGTCAGTCTGTGTGCAGCTACTTTTTCGAATCTTCACAATGAAATTTATAAATTAAAGTTATATTTTTGTTTCCTGAACTCAAGTCACTCAGAATATCCTCGCACGAATTGGGATTTGTGGTGAACAAACACCGTGTGCTTGAGTTTTCCCGGGGTTGTTCTGTTTCCTCCCACTTTCTGCATTACACTGTTTTTCATTCTCATCATTAGCATACCCTTTAGCTTACATGGCATATACGTGAGACGTAAAATTGAAATATTTCATATTTCTTAAGTATATAAAAGCCAGTTCCTTATTCAGGGCCGTGGTGGCACAGTAGTAGAGCGTTCACCTCTGGTGCTTGCTGTCACAGGTTCAAACCCTGCTCCCGCCAAGTGAACTTTATGGTGGACAAACATCCTGTGCGTGGGATTCCTCGGGGTTCTCTCGTTTTCTCCCACTTCCTTCATTCCACCATTTGATTCATTTCTCATCATCACCGTCTCCTTTTGCCTAGCCGGCATAACCCTTGGACGTAAAATTCATAAATTCCATTTTATTCTTATTTCCAGTTCCTTAGTAGCGTAGCATAATGGAAAACAGATAATTATATAAAAGGAGATTATAATAAAACTCCGTTAAAAGAGAAAATGCAATTATATCAATTTATTAAGCTATTGTGATATTAATGATGTTTTGTGTTCATTTGTTTGGAGCTTAGTGTTCTCTTTCAGCAGCGAGTCTAATGAAACCTCTCTCGTTCTAAATTCGAGAATATTTGTTACCAGTTGTTCCAGAGGTTCAAAAAGAGATGTGTCTGGCAACCCTTTCTTTTACTTCAGGCGTGTATGAATTTTCACGATAATGAGATAAGATTGGAATGCAAGTACTGTGGCAAAATCGCGGCAAACAACACGAAAATCGAGTCGTGGCAAACAACACGCCACCCGTGTTATATCCATCAGAAATTCCAAACGTTAGTCATACTCGATTTTCGTTATATAGTTTCGTTGGTTTGCACATCAGAAATTGATAGCCTCATAGAAGGAAAAATGTTTTATTAGATATCTTAGAAACAGGTTTTAGTGAATATGGTAATAAAAGTATTTCATTATCGCTTGAAAAAAAGAAAAGAAAAAAGAGTGAATAGAATGAACAGACAAGAAGTATTTGAGGCGAAAGAGTTAAACGTATAAAGGCGACAGCTTCTACTAGAGTACTTTCTGTGCAAGAACTTTAAACTGAAAAAAAAGTCTTTCTGTATTTCCATTTCGTCCAAGTTCAAAGTGTTAGTATTGTTTTATACCTGCTTTAAAGTTAGAAACCTTTGCTAAAATCTTTCTCGCAATATTAACTTGCAATTGTATGTTTTATGTTCTTTCTAGTCTTGTGTGATGTTTTCAGGGGCGGATCCAGGACCAACTTCTGGGGAAGTTGGGCGGTGGGTTGTCATACTGCTACTTTTAAGGGATCCAAACTCTGGGATGGGTTTTATTTATATATATATAAAATAAGAAAGTTTCGTCTTCTGGGGGCGTTGGCCTCCCCCTGGATCCGCCCCTGGATGTTCTTACTCCTACATATGATTTCACTGTAATTGCTTTGTTAAAATTTCCCGTGTTAACGTAAAACCTCAGATTCCGGAAGCTAGTGACCTCTGCCAGAACGATGACGATTTATTCCATTTGTCTGATCTTCAAGCAGTACCCATATACTAAACACGGGGAAAAACTTTATAGAGCTTACGCAAAAGCAAGTTTGATAAAAAAAAAATTAAAAAATCACCATCATACCATCACCCTCAAATTTGGATTCTATAACGGTATGCATGGTACGAATGCTTGAGACCAGAATCCGATACGGAGACCGCTGCTTTAGGAACATAACTGAATTTAAACAATTTTCTGTAAGATGAAGGAATACGAGGTTCTACTTACATAACCTTGTATAATCTGAGAGGTTCATGTACCATATCCTGGAATACTTCATCCATACCCGAACGTGATTCAAGTTCGGCTACGTTGTTAAAGAAGCGGTCTCCGTATCGGTATTATCCGAACCGCAGAGGGTGAGTTTGTATTCTCAATATTCTCAATAGACAAAATGATTAATTAAGTTAATTAACATATGCATATAATTTTATTAATAATAAGTGTATCTATTCATAACAAATACTTCGTTGAATTAATATGTAAACTAAATTTTTCTGTTCTTCTGAGCAACAAACTTGTCTATAAGTTTCTTGAAGTCTAGTACTTAGGTATGTTGTTTACCGTTTTTTGTCTGTTGATCTTATAGCCAATGCGCGCAATTACTACTCATAAACCCTGATACATTTCTACGGATTCGCTATCAATTTCACAACGATACACTAATGGCATCTGCATTACACTCGAAACGTCTATTTTCTCGTATATTGAATAGCCAGATACGTTGCTCTTTAAATTTTCTCTGCGACATGTTAAAGCTATGCGCTACGCTCTTTCCTAGTTATTTGAATTTTAGTTTGATTTGATTTAGTTTAACGTCCCACGATTATGCCTGCTAAGCTAAAGGAGATGTAGACCTACTGATTATAGTGGAATCCGAAAAACTTTAGTCCTTTAACTGTACCCCCACGGAGAAATAAACCCGAGAACATGCAAATCTTGAATGTTAGTGAATAACTTAGACAATGAAGTATATAAAAATGTTGAAAGCGAGCCAGACAGTATTTACAAAGCAATGAAGAATATCAGACATAAGAAATGAGCCAGATAATACCCATAAAATTTTATTAAATAAACTAATAACAGTTTCAAAATATTTTCTTATAAACCAGAAATCTGGGTGCAAAGTTAATGCCATCACAAATGTTGGGCAAACAAATTTCTTCACTATATAAAAGATCTTGTAACTTATTAATATTGTAATTAATTAATAAAAACTATCTGGCATACTTTCTACTTTTTTTCATATTCTTCAGTGACCTTACGTTGTTCACTAACATAAAAAGTCTTTTATAGATACTATCTGGCTCAAAAAAGTCAACCAATATATAAACTTTAACGTCTTTTGAACTAAAATTCCACGTATTTTCCTAGATTTCAACGCTTTCGCAACGAGATAAACAATATTACAAGGTTGAATAAACCGTTAAAAAACTGGACATTTTTCGTTTTTTTTAAATTAATACGAAACGTTTCGTAAAAAAAGTTCAACGTAAGTGTGCTACATGGATTTATAGCTGACAAGGGGAAAGCAGACTTTGGGAAATGAATTTCGTGGCCATCTTTCGCGAGGTAGTAGTGAACATTTAAAGTGTTAATATTACAAACTGGGGGAACACAAAAGCCAGAAATAGCCTAGGAAAAGCGTATTACAGTTTCCAACTCGCCGCATATATGATACGACGCAAAATGCTATCAAGTTTTTGCGTGGCGGAGTGAGAAGTATCTATGACTCGAATGCAAAGGGTTCCAGTTCGAACCTCGCTTCAGTCAACATTTTTTTTTGTATGTGGCAACCGCAGGCAGTGTGTGAATTAACCGGACTCTTGCAAGGAGAGGGATGAATTGTGCATCAGACTACAATAGCATGGGAAACTATGACATTTTTAGCCATGGCATGATTTAGGGGGAGCAGGAGGGGCAATTGCCACTCCAAGAATTTGAGGAACACATATACTTTAATCTATTGTCTACTAATATACTAGTACAAAACGTGATAGTCTTATGTAGCTTGTACTCTTATCCCCCTTCCCAAGCGAAGTCTGAAATGACCAGTCGTTATAGAATACATCCATATTACCAAAGGGGATTTCCCGATCATCCCCATTGTAATTCACATACTGTCCACAGATATTGACATGAAATGTCAAGAACATTTTTTGTACAACGACCATGGTAACCAAAATATAATTCGTGATATCAATATATTTACGGAATAAGTTACATTATGTTACTTGTTAACACGAAAATATTTTACATCTGATTTGAACATTTCTATTGTTTTATGCATTATAAACATGTGGTAAATTATTATATTTACTTATAGCGGCAAATGGCTGCTTTATTGGTTAAAGCAGGAAACAAAAAATATTGGCTCGAGCGGGAATCGAACCCAAGACCCTTAGAACGTGAGTCGTAGACGCCCCTCGCCATCACTTAGTAACTTTATGCATTGTATCATATATGAGGCAAGTCGCAAACTTTGAGACGCCTTTTCTCCGCTATTTCTGGCTATTGGGCTTTCCCCCTTTGAAATATTAACACTTTCAATGTGCACTACTACCTCGCGAAAGATGGTCCCAAAGTTCATTTACCAAATTCTGTTTTTCCCTTGTGAGTCTTTCAATATGCACACATTACATGAGCGACGCTGAGAGGAATGAACACCTCTACGTTTTATAGCTGTGTCTGTTTCAGTATTCGCACACTGTGCACTTCATATTTGTATCTGTTTCTCTATACACACGCACTGCATAAATGACACGGCAGTGACGTGACGTGGAAAATCAGCACCCAGGGTGAGAGTATACGACGGCGTCCCTATACATGCGAGTGAGGTTAACAGACAAGCTGCGAAGAGCCACCATTGTTGGCGCGAAATAAAAAAAAATCCCAAACTAAACTCAGCTTTTTCTTAATTTTGTGAACTTTTTCTTTTTTCCTGCCATTTTATGTAATTGCACATGTATTTTTCTAACATAAGTAACATTCTAAGACCACTTCCTAAAGGATGAAGAGGATTTAAGTACATGCTAGTTTGTACTGATATGTTGACATAACTACTTTAAAGATACTGGTGCCGATCTAACATATTTCAAGTAATTTTTCTCTCTTTCTTCTTTCCTTCTTTTCTTTTCTATTTTCCTCCGAACTTTGGGCCCTCTTACTTAACCCTAACAGCACAAGATGTGCCAGGCATGTGCCATTTAGGTGTCCCAGCTACTCTTTAGGTACCCGACACTTGGCACATATGATATTAATGTGCTAAGTATGTACTTCAGCTACCTGCAGTTTTAGGTACTTGTTACACCTAATTGATATTTGCAACTACACGTGTATGTACGACAAATATAGCATTTATATACCTGGCTCAGTTTCGCACTCTAACAATCATTTGTCTTTATGTCGTTACTTGGAATATTTATCTGTTATGTTCTAGGTACATCCTTTTGGTGCATACAGTTTTAGATACCTAACAGCACAAGATGTGCTAGGCATGCGCCATTTAGGTGTTCTAAATTCATCTCCCACTTTTGGTGCATGTGTTGCTTCTTCTTTAAGCGATTGTGTACTAGAAGTAACAAACGCATCAACTTTATTAGATAGCGACTGTCGCCCGTCATTTGAAAATGAATATTGGAAGAACCATGAAATAAAGTGAATACATACTCGTCATATTGTTATAAAATTGCATGGAGAGCAGATTTTATCTGATCCTAAACGGTTATTGTCTAATATACGTGGTTAAAAGAGCACTCTGATTAGCCTAATTCAAAAGACCTCAACTATTTATCCCTCTACAAGTGACTGTCACTTCATTGCCTACGTGACCAAATCGAAAGAGCACGCGGCTAGTGATCCAAAGGTTGGTGATTCGGGCCCACCCTCGTGTACAGTTTTTTTTACTGAACAAGTAAAGTGTTTTTTAGACAACTTTTGTAAACAAATTACGCATCTAGGCGATTTAACATATTTTGGGGGAGTGATTTTGTGGTTTATTGACGCTTTCGGCATGGGGAACATACCTAGAATATACTAAGCACATTGCCCATGTACATGTCAGGCATGTGCCTAGGGGCAGACATAGACTGTGACTATCACTTGCCATCCATGTGATGCCTCTCTCAGAGGTATATAAGGCACATACTGGGCACATTACCATCTACCTGAGGGAACATGATAGGCGTATGCCTACTATGTAACTGTGCTATTAGGGAACTGGCCGGGGTCGTGGCCCCACTCGTCTCCCCATAGCACGGCACTGCGGCACGGATGCATTTGACGCCTCTATACTTCATAATATTGTCTTTTTCTGTTTAGGTACACTGTATAAGCGACGTAGAGTGCAGTGAATATGTATACACTTCATAGCTGTGTCTGTTTCTTTATATACACACTGTATAACCCTAACGGCACAAGATGTGTTAGGCATGTGCTATTTAGGTGTCCCAAATACTTTTAGGTACCCGACACTTGCGATATATGGTATATATGTGCTAAGTATGTACTTCAGCTTGCTAAAGTTTTAGGTACTTCTTACACCTAATTGATATTTGCAACTATGTACCACAAATGTAGCATATATATACCTCGCTCACTTTCGCATATGACAGACATTTGTTTCTTATGTCGTCACTTGAGACAAATATCTTTCATGTTCTTGGTACATTTTTAGGTGCATACTTTTTAAGAGACTTATAACACATAATTCATATCAGCAGCAGCTCACGAATTACAGTCAGCTGTTTGCATTTGCTCATGTGCAGTACTATGCAACAGTTTCTCGTGCTTTCTGCTCCACTTCCTGAATGGAATAGTTATGTAACCCTATGCTCAAAAAAATGAGCGTATACTGTAACTCACGATTTTTCGCAATTATTCCATTTTTCTTAAGTTTATGGGTAAAATTCAGTTATTAGTAACTGAAAATAATAGAAATCAATCCATCTAAACAGATATTTACAAAAAATATGATAAAATAATAAAAATATAAGCAAAAAGCAAAATTGTCCTCGGTTTTGAGTATACTGGTAATAATGTTTTCGAAAGATCTTTGCGGTAGCAGAGCACGATTGCAGAGGGAATAACACAATTGGTACGGGGAGAGTTCAATCAAGGAACTGGAAAATGAAGTAAAATATTGAATTTATTGGCTTAAATCTAGGGTATAAATTGTCTGCCAAATATAAATTAGCTTCTGTAACCAAGATGTTGTGCGGAAATATAGAAACAAAGAGAAAAAGTGTTGTCTTAACTTTGAAAGTGACATACTTTATAGCATGAGCATTTATTTTTTTAAAAAAAGACAGGAAACAAAATGTAGTCTCTGTGGTCAAATGGGTAGAGTGGTGGCGGACTGGTAATTCTTATACTGTTTTGACACCAGATTGGATCCCATCCCATCTATTTTTTTTACAAAACATTATAGAAAGTATATAATTTTTATGTTAATAAAAAACGAAACAATACAATAAGGAAATAACTTTTCGTTTCCTCTGATGACGTATTTATTCTGAATTAGTGTACTATTAGTAATAGCGATTGTTTCTAGTTTATGCTGCTGTATAGCTTCTTCTCTCATCCTCTTTTTTGGAAAAAGAACAACTTTATCTCCAATAAACTGTAAAAAATATATATTAACAACCTTCCACCGTCGTGCCTATTTTGCATGGGGATAAAATGATACTTGACTGTCAAAGATCGTTACTACTCACTATCTGTAGAGAGTAGGATCGAAGTGGAACAGAAGAAAACCACATTAAATTAACTTTCAGGTAGATCTTTGTATTTTCATGAATATCGTGTATTACTGTTGTTCATTGTAGACTGTGTATAAACGTCAGATCACATATCTTAAGCATCTAAGAAGTTAACCACGAATAACTCGAACATAGCTGAGATACACGTACCTTCAAGTATATGATGCCTGGAACTGATGACGAATGTCTGGATGATGAATATCGCGCTACCAATAGTCTGTAGTTGCGGACTATTGTGAAACCATAATCCACTTTAATGGTTTACTGGAAACTAGTAGATCTCCTGATCTAACCGTAGAATGGAATCACAGCTGAATGACAACTGTGATAGTTTCAGTGGTTCTCGATGTCAATACTCAACGTAGGATGATCCACCTCTGATCTCAATCCATCAGGACCATGAGTTATTATACTTGGTTTCCAGACATCCTGGAATTCTCGTTGTTGATTTTCTGTATATCTCAGCTATTGGTAAAACATTGGTTTCACCCGAATTACATCGTGATCAAATTCTCAGACCAACAAATTTCTGCAAACTCAACGATTATGCCACAGTCAAAAGTGTGTCAATGTTATAGTATTACAACTTGATGACAATACATTCCTGAACCAAAACATTACAAATTACAAATCACAATAGCGTACGAACTGACGACTTAGCGTCTAGCCGTAACAAACATAACATTCATCACATATACAAAACATTGATGTAAACACATAAACACACACACGTGTTTTACATTCTATGACAACATTTAGTTTCTTTATTTTAACATAACATTCAATAATTAAATATGCTTCCTTTCCCAAAATAATATATTCATAAATAATATCAATCGTATGTATCAACATGCCCTTCCTTCAAAATGAGGGAACTCCGTTCTCGACTCAATTTCTTCCCTGAAATTGACTATAACAATAATTGCGTATATTTATCCGTCACCCTGTATATATATCTTTATATTCATTTAACTATTTATCACATTTAAAAATAAATTTTTAAAACATCATTTATTTACATTCATTGTTGTTCTTTTAAAAAAAATACTTGTCAAGAGTCCTCATAAAAGTATCGGCTCCTGCCATCTGTTGAGTTGTATACATAACTACTTGTAATTGTCTAGCATTTCCTGTGCTCGGAACTGCACATATATATACTTTCTTGTTCTCGTTCTCGGAAACTTTCCGCTGCATTCAGTCGCAAAGTCCAAACCAGTGTTTGTTATCTCTGCACTTGTTTCACTAGTATCAGTGTCCATATCACTGATGCTTCCAATGAATATAATACACTTTATTATAAACTATTTATCTTGTTATAGTACACTAATATACTTAAAAACAAAGTCTCTTGTCGTTGCAAGATTTTCAACACAAAAATAAAACTTGAAAAATATTAATCACTTCACTAATGGTAAGTTTCTTATCCGTAGGATTAGCAACTCTGATTCACTTCCTTCCGTAAAATGTTGTATCAGCAACGTTTTTGACACTGACATTGAAAAAGCTCCACATCTCATTCTATTTGCCGCGTCGCTTCGATAGTTCAAGTTAACTATGAAGACGTGCTCCGCACTTTTTGTTAAAATTTCGGAAAATTGTTCACAGGATTACCACATCACATGGTCGAACGTACAATTTTTCGCTTTTCGAGTTTGTGAATAAGTGTCTATCCGTGTTTTCCGCTTCAAAATTGGATAATTCCGTGATTTTTAGTGCATCCCTCTTGGTTTTGGTGCATTGGAACCTCTCGTGTATACCAACAGTGTCTGAGTTATTTTGTGATACTTCTGTATGCTTGTGATTGTGATCTGCATTATTTTTAGTGCTAATTGTGTGGTTTTCAGTGTGATTTTTATCTACTTCTGCATAGATTGGAAATAATCCGCAGTTATCTATGTTACTAATATCATCATATACCTTTTTATTTTCTACACTTCCTTCCTGTTCTTTCTTTCTACTAAATCTACGTAATTTAATAACTAAATATATTATAATTATAGACGTCGCTAGTACTAATACTGTTAAAGATGTTAATGCAATAGTAAGTACCATACACTTCTTCACCATATTGCCTGTAAATATAAATAACTAAGTGTGAAATCCCGTTTTTATTTATCTTATAAACTAATATTGCTAAATCTCGGTCTACGATTCTCTTCTGTAAAAATTATTACATACTTTTCACATAGGCCTAGTCTTAATGTTCAAAAATCGTTCATTATTCTCTATAAAATGCATAATCGATGCATATTCTAAATAATGACTAGTGTTCTAATAGTTATGTAACCTATTCGGATACAAAAATGCTATCCTCGTTACATTTTCATTCGTTCGACGCTGTCTTTGTCTTTTTTTTAAGTCGTAAAGTCCTACATTTTTATGCATATTTATGTTCTTAAATACACTTTACTACTAGTTTTAACGTTGTCTGTAGGTACTATTATCTTTAGTGTCGTTTAATCTATCTTTCTTCAACATTCCAACATTCTATGTACTTAGAAAACATTCATAAAGCATCAAAATCATTGTGAACGAGAGAAACTCGTCGTCCGTAGGTGTGGCCTGTTGCTATACGGCGGCCATGTTCTTGGAGACTCCGCCCCCTAGCAACGGATCTCTCTCGCACGAGAGATGCTCTCTGAGTCGGCCAGGCAAGTAGTAACTTGTAGCGGACTGAAAGCCACAAACTGAATCTTGTATCCACATGAATATTGAAGATATTCATGAACTGAATACTTTAACTTATTATTATACAAATAATCCATATGCCAATTGATCATTCTATAATAATAATAAATCAATAATTTTACTCTCATTTTAAAAAAACTTGAATTTAGAAAATGAATTTTGACAAAAATAATGTGTTTACATACAACTTAATGATGATTATAGACATGATGCATTATGATTGTATTCTATTCTTGACTATTTCTCGTCTAGTATCTATGATCTTCTTACTTTTCTATTCAAACCATTTACTTCTTTTAACGACTTTTTCATACTTTTTAATAGTTTTTACGACTTCTTATTCTTGATTCGTAAGCTTGCTGAACTAGTTCATATCACTAGCATCTACATTATCTATTATTCATCTATTTGTCTAGCTTTACTAATAGACAATTCTTTCTATTTTTCTTCTTTTCGCTTTTGTTTTTCATAGCTTGGAGCTACTGATTTCACCAATATTAATGTTGTTATTTAACCTAGCTATTATCTATTTACACGCTTGTATCTATTTTCATCTATGATGATCTATTAACTATGCTTATTTTCTATTGCTTCTTTTTCTACCAAAACAAAGAGTTTTGCCGTATTAGTACTGCGTAACAATTTTTATTCAACAACTTAATCGTTTCACCAAATCAAATAGACCAATCCTAGTTTTATCTAGGATGACATAACAAAGGCTTTTCAACTCACAACTACCTCATGCTGTAGGTAAGTATCTCTACCTATTACCAATTGTTTTAAATGTTAATCCGATATTCCTTTCAAGGTCTTTATTGCAACTTAGATTTTTTTTCAAATAAACTCCATTCCTCTTCATATCCAAAAATGTAAAACTTTTTTTATAACCCAATGCACATACAATATTGATTTACATACTATGCTTACTTCATTATTAGTTGTTTATTATTATTATTATTATTATTATTATTATTATTATTATTATTATTATTATTATTATTCTTGATTTTGAATTTTATACTTCCGTATTGCTCTGTAAATCTTACAATACAGTACTAATAACAATATTGTCGTCAAAATTAATGATATTATTACTCCAAATATTACATATATGATATAATCTGTTTTTAGATGTAGTTCTGGGATTGACGTATCGACTTTCAATTTTAACAATTTTTCAGTTAAACTATTTAACTCTTGCGTATGCAAGGTGAAATTTACTTGTCTCAGTCCAATTACCGATTAATTTAATATGTTTATTCTGAATTTGAATTATCCGCTTGGTTGGAATGACCAGCTCTCCTATTATGTTATCAAATTTATCATAGTTTATGAAATTTGATTTAGATTTAGTTTGATCAAGTTTTGTTGATGTAACCTCTTGATGTACACCCACTTTTGTCATGTACGCTTCTTTTTCAACAGAAGAATACATCACACCAGCGTGTGTATATCTGAATATCACATTCCCCAAAAATTTCTCAGAATTTTGCTGCCATCCTTCCAAAGAATTATTTAAAATGATATTATTCAAACATTTTGATTCACGATCCATAGTTATGCTTTCACAAAAATATAGAAAACTTTTAAATTGGCATTTACTTTTATCTAAAGAATGAAATTTACCTTCCGCCAAATAAACTGCTTCCGGTAATTCATAAAATATTCTGGTATTATTTATTAAGTAGCCCATTGATATTACGTCGTACATTATTGAAATACTAGTATCATATATTATCGGAGTTTTGATTATTAAATTTACATTATTTTCTTCGTAATGATATTTTACTAAATATACGCTAGACATTTGGTAGAACATCCCAATGTCTGACCTATAAATAGTATTCTTCAATACATCATGAAGACTAATTAACCTTTTAACATCAGCATTAGATAATATATGATATGTTAATTGATTATTTAATATGCTATTTACTATTTTATTTACTCTCTCCTGTACAAGATGAGCAAACAAGTTCGCCATTATCTTGCGTTGGGATTGATGCAAATAACAGTATAGCTCTTGAATTTTATTTTTAAAATCGTGCAATACATGTTGTACTTTTATTACAATCCCGTGGACTACTGCAATTTCATTATTAAACGATTCTTTTAGATTTTTAATCTCACTTGTTAACACATTTTCATGTTTATTTAATTTATCAATAGACTGAGACAACTGTTTATTATGTATTAAGTTATACGTTGATAAACCAATAGACGATAATCCCAGTAACCACGAAAATATAAATCTTTTATTCCTATGATTATTATTACACCTAGTTTTTCCATTTTCATAGACAAAATGACACGGTAATAAATTTACTATGTTCTGTCTAAACTCTTTCTCTTTTACAGCATAGTCGTTAAGGATTTCGTATGCGTCAGTACATTTATCATGTACTGGCACCGATTCTTCGAAATTCAAATGCATTTTTACAGTAGTAAACACCATATTTGTAGCATGAACAGCATATGCATTCTGCGTCAAAGCTAATCCAATCTCTGATAATGTTATCTGTTGATGTTCTTCCTCTGCTACCCCAATACTAATCAATAGTATTTGAAAAATGAATATCTTGAACATGATGTTAACTGCAAACAATTAAACTTAGAATTACTATCTGAATTTAAAATATTTATTTTAATTATTTCTAATTTCTTATTTATTTAATTTATGTTTTTATTTATCTAATTTACTTTGTATGTGTACCTTGGATTATTCAACAATTTAAACATATTTACTAGATATCTCTAAGTTTAAAAAAATTCTCTAATTTCCTAATCAATTCCAAATTCTGTAAACAATATATTTTTACCAGTTAAGGGATTTTTAGATGGAAATCAACATTTCCTTTGATTTCGGGACACGGACTTTTGTTGATAAACAGCGGTCCATCTTTCTGTTTCACTGATAAAAACATGTTGTCTACAGATCCCTAACAAAAAAAAAGAATACAAAATTATATACTAAAACTTATTCGTGTTTTATCGTTGCAAAAATTTTTTTTCGATGTAGTCATTGAGTCAACAATCTCTTGATTTTTACCCGCGTTGCTTTTTTTTCTTTTTAGACATCACTGTCTAAATCCGAATCTTGATCTTGCCTATCCGAATCTTCATCATTCGCGCTAACAAATGGTTTTAAACGTCTTAAATCAATAGTATCAATCTTTTCTTGTCCTTTCTTCGTCTCATATTTCACTTTATATGAATTATTATTCATCTTCTGCACTATAACTCCACGAATGTTGAATCTTTTCCCAAAACAAGCTGGAATACCTGCTCTTGGCATTTCACGAATCCAAACTTTTTGACCTACGTCGAAGTTAGGTTGAGAAAACTTCTTCTCGATTTGCTTCTTTTGAGACTTAAACCGTTTTTGCAAATTCTGGTACGCTACCTTCCTTGCTTCTTTTACAGTTCTTATTCGCTCTTCGTTTTCTACATACTCACAAGGAATGTCCAGATCTTGTTCCAAGAACGTTCTGGGTTCACGCCCTGTAAGCAAATAATATGGCGAGTGTTTAGTTCCGTCATGAATCTGTGTATTCATGGTAAACACTATGCAAGGTAAGATTTCGTCCCAATTCGTGAATTCACGGTCTATATAGTGCTTCATAATCTGTTGGATTGACCCTATAGCTCTTTCCGATGTTCCGATACTATAGTGGGCATCTGTGTTGGCAAAGTTTAACCTCATACCAAAACGCTCAGCCATCTCTTCCATTACTCGGCTTCGATGTGTACTATGCCGGTCCATGGCTAAAATCTCAGGAATCCCATGCTTTGTAATCAATTCTTCAAACATTACTTCTGCTATAATTTCGGAAGTTATAGCGGGAACTGCCCTAGCAATTACGTAACGAGTGGCACTGTCTACGAATACAATTACGTATTTATTCCTATGATTTTTAGATCTTTTAAACGGCCCAATCTCATCCATAGTTACATGCTGGAATGGCATATAACTCGGGTATGTCTGTGGATGCAATGGTGTCCTACCAGCTTTACGTTTCTGAATTTGACAACTGATGCACTGGCTGACCTTCTCTTGGAAAAATCTTTTCATATTCGGGAAATAAATTGATTTTAATGCTCGATTATAGCACTTCGTGTAGGAATAGTGTCCTCCATATATCGAACTATGCAAGTTCTTGAAAACTTGTTCCCTTAAAGAAAAAGGAATGCATAATAGAAATTTCTTTCCATTAGCCATCTTTTGAGTTCTGAAAAGTTTTCCGTCCTTAATTTCATACCAGCGGGCTTGTTTTTCCGATTTTTCGTCTGCTTCTTCTGGATGTTCTATAGCCTTCATTATTGGCCCGAAGAAAGAATCTTTCTTCTGCAACTCAGCTACGTCCACATCTTCGTCGAACGTGATGTTGACTTCGAGATCTTCTGTCTTTACTGGTAACGCATCTAAATCAATGTCTTCATCGGTTGGTTGAATATCCGTGTTTCTTGATAATACATCGCTCGGGTTTTTCTCACCTGGAAAATGCTCTGGCGTATATTGATATTGTGCCATCTCTAAACTGTACCTTAACAATTTTGGTGATAATTCTGGCGTTGTTTGTAGATACTTGATACATCTACAATCAGTGTATAACTCGAATTCTTTATTATACAAATAATAGTTGAATGCTTTGAAGGCACTCACCACAGCCAAAATTTCTAACTCCACTATATGTCTTCTCGATTCATTTGGTCTTAACACTCTGCTATAATATGCTATAGGTGTCCATTCTCCATTCACTTGCTTTTGCATGAGTACAGCCCCAATTGATTTTGTAGACGCATCGGTATACACTCTCGTTTCCAGATTTTCTCGGAATGGTGCTAATAAAGGTGCATTCATCAACGCATCTTTTAATTTTTCAAAGCTAAGTTGGTGTTCCTCGGTCCATACGAATTTATGGTTTTTCCTCAACAATTGTTGAAAAGTAGCTGACATTTCTGCATAGTTTTTACAAAACTTTCGTACGTAGTTAGTCAACCCAAGGAATGACTTAAGTTCTTTTGCGCTTGTGGGTGGCTTACAAGCTTTTATTGCCTGAATCACTTTTGGACTTATTTCATAACCGGCTTCGCTCACAATGTGACCTAATGCCATTACTTTTTCCTCCATGAAGTGACATTTTTCTACCGACAACTTTAAGCCATATTTTCTTAGTCTTTGAAAAACTGAATGTAATACCGATACCATCTTCTCCTGATTGTTTACGTATAGGAATACGTCGTCCATGTAATATGACACCGCTTCCGGATGAACGTTAGCTAATGTCATTGCCATGATTTTCGTATATATGGAGGGCGATTGGATGTATCCCATAGGGAGTTTAGAATATTGGTAAACACCGACGCCAGGAATGTTAAACGCCGTGTACTTCCTTGATTCCTTCGAAATTGATACCGTGTGATACGCACTCTTAATGTCAAGTACACTAAAGAATTTGTGACCCCCCCATACATGTTAAAATCTGATGTATAGGCGGCAACGCCACGGAATGGAACCTTACGTGCTTATTCAGCAGTCTACAATCGAGACAGGCTCTGATAGATCCATTAGGCTTTTTGACGAATAGCATGGGTGAATTGTAAGAGCTATTACTCTCCTCGATGATGTTTTGTTCGAGCAGGATGTTGATTTGTTCCTTAACTTTGTCTCTCATAGCTATTGGTATTGGATACTGCTGCCGTCGAAACGGAACTTCCGTTTCCAACTCTCTCTTATGTTCTACTCCTTTAACTCTTCCTAACTCATTCTCTTTCCACGCAAAAACATCTGCGTAATCATAACATAACTTTTCTAATTTCTTTTTAATTTCTGGATTAGTCTTTTCGCCAAATTTTAACCTTGTTTTATCATAGTTTTTCCTTGCATCTAACACCTCTTCAATTTCATCCTCTGTTAATCCTTCCTGTCTTAATTCTGATTCACTAATACATGCTTCTGCATGTCCAACTTTCAAATTTTTCGTTAACATGATTGTTTTATTTGATGGATTGATTACTTCTAAACACCGATTTTCTTTCGACAATACCGCTCTAGGTATAAATACGTTATATTGAGTTTCTAACAATTTATCTGGCTCTAATAAATACTCGTTGTTTGCCCAAGAGTTGACTAGGTTAACTTCAACAGTTGTCCTAGTTCTTGGTAACAACTTCACTCGATGTCCAAGGACCCATTTCGGCTTTAAACTTGTTTTTATACTTATTGCGATATTATCGGAAACTGTTCTGGTTTCCTGATCATTTCTACAATGTTTAATCGGTTTCCCGAACCTTTGAATTATGATTTTACTAGTTCCATAATCAATTCGACAATTCTGTGTCTGCAAGAAATCGTTCCCGATTAACATTTGATATGGGAAATCTTTTATTATCCTAAATTCTTGGTGAAAAGTTTGATTTGAAATTTTAAACTTGATTACTGCTAATTTATTAATTACAAGAGTGTTTTGCGTGATACCTTTGATCTTTGTTTGTCGTGGAATTATTTTCGCACTCGGTGGCACTAATTTATCATTAATAATCGAAATTTGTGACCCACTATCGAGTAACGCTTTAATCTGTCTACTATCGATCTCTAATGGTAAATATACCATATTGTTTTCCAAATTAACTGAGGCAATTATTTCTCTTGTTCTTAGGTTCCTATTCCCTGTAAATGCGCCTCGCCCATTTACAGATTTGTTCCGTTTAAATGACTCGGACCTGCTGCTTGATAGTAAGTAGTACCATTAACTTGTGCTGGTACCACTTGCACAACTCTCTGCTGATTCTGATTCTCAAAATTATAGGATTGGTGACAACACGAATTCTGACAGTTTCCTTGCCAGTTTCCTTGTTGACCACGTCCTCGGTTATTTCTCCAATAACCACCTCGATTACCACGCTTATTATAAAAACCATTATTTCCTCTATTGCCGTTTTGATTTCTGTTATTATTATTATACCAATTCTTATTCTTATTTCCGCGGTAATTTCGGTTATTACCTCTATTCTGCCTATTATTTCTATAGTAATGATTTTTCCCTTGTTTTCTCACGGTATTTTCGTGTTTCTCTTCGTCTTGTGTTTTCGCCGATAATGCAAATTGCAATTTGTCTATTTTTTCTCTAGCTCCGCGATCTGTGTAAAACTCTGCGGCTCTTGTTTGATTTTATTTTCTTCCTTATTCTTCCTTACGACTACGTGATCTGACTCAGATCCACTTTCGTCATCTTCTACTTGCTCCCTAATCTTTTTAACAAGATCTTTAATCGTGACTTTACCGGATTCTTTTTTCACGCGTTTTGCAATCTTACATTTATTCTTTTCTATCTTTTGTAAATCCTCAACGAATTTGTCTAGACTAGAATATGCTATCGTTCCTACTTTTTCCATATAATATGAATGTAATCCTCCAACTATGATACCTATTTTCTTAATGTCAGTCATGTTCGAATCTAATCGTTCACAGAGAACGAGCATGTCATATACGTAGTTTATGACAGCCTCGTCTTCATGCTGCAAACGCTCCTTAATTTTATCTTCGATGTCTATCGTCACATTGGATTTGGTAAACTCTTCCACGATATCTGACTGCAAATCCTTATATTGTATTTCTGCCGTATTTTTCCGTTTCAGGAACAATTTAATCCATTGCATCCCTACTCCTTTGAAAATATTAGGCAACAATTCCTTTCTTTTGCTTTCGGCGATACCTGCCATTTGACAAGCATCGTCGAATTCATCGAAGAAAGAAACGATGTCATTATCGTTCTTCAGATCGAATTTAGGTAGTTTGTTAATATCTGCATAAAACGTAATGTTAGACGCCATTTTAAAATCCTTATTGGTACTATTTGTTAAATTCGGATCTAGATTTATAATTGATGGAAAATCTTCCGATACGGATTTAGTTACCGGACTACTTGGGAAATTGAAAACTGGTTCTTTACTCAAAATAATTTTAGGACTCGCGACTTTATCCTGACTACAAGAAATATTTCGTCTTTCCGGTGTCCTCACACCAAATAAATTATGCACATCAATATTTATTCCCTTACTCGCTTTCTGTGCTCTAGTTAACACAGTATTTTCATTCATTTATCTATATACTTAATTCAACTTTGATTACGAAGTGAGGGTGGGTGGTGAGGGTTAACGTAATTACTTAATCTACTTGAGTCAATGCCTTAGTCATTCGAGATCCGAACCAAATCTCGTATTCAATTGGTTAACGTCAATACTACAAAATCTTATCATACTAAATTACTTAAACTATAAATCTTTAAACCGAACCTAAACCATAACCACATTAAAACCTATTCTTAAAACTTAAAATTATTACGTTGCGGAATTCGAACCATAGCTATTCATCACCATAACAATGGTGAGAGCTACCCTAGAACCGTTACAAAACCAGCAAATCTCCACCATACGGTGGGCTACACTATTTGCACTTGTAGGGACTCGAACCACAGCTATCTCCACCATACGGTGGAAGCCACACTAGGACCGTTACTAAACCAGCAAGTCTCCACCATAACAACCTTCCACCGTCGTGCCTAGATTGCATGGGGATAAAATGATACTTGACGGTCGAAGATCGTTACTACTCACTATCTGTAGAGAGTATGATCGAAGTGGAACAGAAGAAAACCACATTAAATTAACTTTCAGGTAGATCTTTGTATTTTCATAAATATCGTGTATTACTGTTGTTCATCGTAGACTGTGTATAAACGTCAGATCACATATCTTAAACATCTAAGAAGTTAACCACGAATAACTCGAACATAGCTGAGATACACGTACCTTCAAGTATATGATGCCTGGAACTGATGACGAATGTCTGGATGATGAATATCTCGCTGCCAATAGTCTGTAGTTGCGGACTATTGTGAAACCATAATCCACTTTAATGGTTTACTGGAAACTAGTAGATCTCCTGATCTAACCGTAGAATGGAATCACAGCTGAATGACAACTGTGATAGAAGTTTCAGTGGTTCTCGATGTCAATACTCAACGTAGGATGATCCACCTCTGATCTCAATCCTTTAGGACCATGAGTTTTTATACTTGGTTTCCAGACATCCTGGAATTCTCGTTGTTGATTTTCTGTATATCTCAGCTATTGGTAAAACATTGGTTTCACCCGAATTACATCGTGATCAAATTCTCAGACCAACAAATTTCTGCAAACTCAACGATTATGCCACAGTCAAAAGTGTGTCAAGGTTATAGTATTACAACTTGATGACAATACATTCCTGGACCAAAACATTACAAATTACAAATCACAATAGCGTACGAACTGACGACTTAGCGTCTAGCCGTAACAAACATAACATTCATCACATATACAAAACATTGATGTAAACACATAAACACACACACGTGTTTTACATTCTATGACAACATTTAGTTTCTTTATTTTAACATAACATTCAATAATTAAATATGCTTCCTTTCCCAAAATAATATATTCATAAATAATATCAATCGTATGTATCAACAATATAGACAAAAACAGACATCTTAGTACCAAAAGTGATTTATCGTGATGAAATGAACAAGTTTCCCGTTATTAAAAAGAAAGCTATAGAAAATTATTGAAGTTGGTCTTTCTTTAATTTTTCAGCATGCTAAATATATATATTTGTGAATGTTTTGTGCACAAATATTTTACAGTTTTTGGTGCATGAAACACCAATACGCCATGCTCTCGCTTATCTGAACTTCGTTCATTCCATTTACCGTATTATCAAACATATCATTGCAGGTAGAAAGTAGCATCTATCGGCAAGAAGAACTGCAAGTTTTGGTTTCATAATCATTTTTGATGCTCTGGACTCTATCGCATAACACGCCCGTCTACAGCATGACTCATACGTCTATCATTCAGCGCAGGCATGTATCCAGGTTTCTTTTCGGAGGGGACCTAACACGAATCCTCGTAAGCCCGTAATTCTAATGCTTTAAAAATATCAATAATAATAATAATAATAATAATAATAATAATAATAATAATAATAATAATAATAATAATAATAATAATAATAATAATAATGCACAGTCCTGTATTTCTCTTAAACTTTTTCTTACTTTCCATTTATGAACCGGTTTAATTTAAACGAACTGCATTGTAGCATAAACGAAATCAAAAAATATTTTCGAAAGACATGTAAGGAAAACTGTCTGCTGCGTATATCACATAACAAAAATAGCAAATGGCCATTGGTGTATCGTTCTAATACATTAAATTTATAAACAGAACGGAAATGAAATTGTAATCCCATTTAAAACTGTTATTTAATTCCACCTAGTATCAATGACATTACGATATGTTCTTAGAATTATAATGACAACGCATTCTCCACCGTTTGGACACTGACTCAAAGAAATCTGACATAAAAGAACCTCATAAAGAAAAAGGCAGGTTTATTAAAAAGTGCTTGAGTTTTGCAAGGGGACAGCTTCCAGGACCTCACGCTGGATACTTCTCTGATTCAATGCATTATATTTATTTCTTACTAAACATGATTGCTAGATGAGTAATATGTAAAATTATATCATAGTTTTACTTTTAATAGGTCTTTTCATAACACATCCATATTATCTGGCGTTCTGCCTGAGTGCTTTGTGCCAGATAAGCGAAACTACTGTATTTGCAAAGATAGCATATACATAGGGACTAGAGCAGTGTTTCTTCTAGACAGGTTTTTGGGGGCACTGCCTTGGAGGAGACCAAAAAATACTTATTTAATATAATAATAAATAGAATTGTATCAGCAGTGCCCGCCGGAATACTGAGTGTGCCCTCCGGAACATTGTTTCTGAAAGAAATACTGGGCTAGAGGTCTGCACGGGACGTAATTTTTAGCCCGAACCCGGCCAGGACCGTTGAATTTATAATCTATAAACAGGAGCGAATTAAGGGCGGAACCAATGGAATCCAGGTTCTGGGACCCCCAAGCTCAGACGAAACCCCTTAAAATCCTTCTGTTTAATACTAAAATATAGCAATCAACTTATTATATTATAGGCTTCAGACCTAATGTTTTTTTCCACTCGTTACGCTCGCGGTATCGCTTGATTTCAGTCTTTCCATCAGTAGCTTTTAACTGTTAATAATGAATATAATTATTTAACAGTTAATAATGAATGTAACTAAACTAATTATTGTAAACTTGGAGCACATTAAAATATTACAGCATAGTCCTCGGTGGTTCGATAAGCCTATGAGAGCTCGTTAGTGGCTAAGCAGTTAGCGTACGCGCCTGTGCCGTGGGAGACCCGCGTTCGATTCCCAGGGGGAGCTCATGTGGTTCGGATTCCACGTTAATCAGTAGGTCCACGTCTCATATAGCCTCGCTGCTAAACCTGACGTTAAACTCAAAATCAACTCAACGATAAGCCTGTGAGGCTGTGGAAGGCAGCAAAGAAAATTTATGTGCTGCAACTATTCGCAACATATAGATTTCCTTAAAATAGTCGGCTCCAGGGCTCCAAAAGACTTAATTGTCTACTGTCTATAAGTAATATTTCACGAAAAGCTGTTTTTTTTTTAAAAACAAATGTTTTCATCATTAAGTTTTCCCAAAGTAGTCCCTTTCTCCTTTAAATAATTTGAGAGACCGTGATATTTCAGTGGTAGAACGTTCACCTCTGGTGCATGGGGTCCTTGGTTCGAACCCAGCTCGCGCCAAGTGAACCTTGTGCTGGACAAACACCGTGTGCGTGGGATTTTTCGCGGTTCTCCCGTTTTCTCCCACTTTCTTCATTCGACCATTTCATTCATTTCTCATCATCACTGTCTGCTTTAGCATAGCCGGCATAATCTTGGGACGTAAAACTTAAAGATTTCATTTCAAATAATTTCAATCAAAAACCAGTTGCAGGAAGTATGTAATTTCGAATAAAACAAACTACTATATAAAATTTTGAGTATATTACTTTTTTATGAAATTCTTGCGAACCTTATTTCTAAATCGAAGGGTAAGAAGACTAAATTCAGGCATTATTATTATAGATCCATTTGAATTGAAGCAGTTGAAATAGTTGGAAGAATTACAAAGCCATACCCTATATTCCAGTGTGCCACAATCGGTATAACGTGGCACACTGGTGTGTCCAGCAAATTGAACAATGTGACGCAAACTTTTTCCTATTATTTGCAAGAGTATTTGTCGAGTTTCTGTTACTTATAATAATAATAATAATAATAATAATAATAATAATAATAATAATAATAATAATAATAATAATAATAATAATAATAATAATAATAATATTAACGATTCTTCCATGGATCAGCTGTCTTTATATGGTGAAGCAACCACAAGTATCACATTGAGGGAATGAGTATAATTATTTACTTTAATAATAATAGAAAAGTCTTTTTGCTTGTATATTCTACCGGGAATAACTGCGTCCGGTCTAGAAAGCCAGGACAAACAACAAAGGGATCCGATGTTCTGATCACACACCGTCCCAAAGTCGTGAGTGCCACACGTTCTTTTCTACGCCTTGGCACAATAAGGGCTCTTGCGTTATGGGAGAGAGAGGAACAACTTAATTCCATTGGAGTTATATGCCTTAATAAATGTTAACTTAGGTTTATAAATTATGTAAGTGATCGTATCGTTTTCTGTTTTTAATATCATTATAGAAAAAATGTACCCAAAATTATCAATTTCACCAAGTACTGTTTATTTAAGGAGGTACGATATACAGGGGTACATTTGACAAGTACCAGGCATATTCCTTTGAGGTAATTGAAATACATAAGATACATGTCAGGCGCATACATAGCATGTACTAAACACCCCCCAAACCCATGCTCTGTATATGACTGGACTGTGGACGATATTCACTTCTGCCAAGAACACACCTAGAACATATAAGCAGGTATACGTCAGGCATGTGCCTAAAGGCGGACATTGACTGTAACAATCACTTGCTATCCATATGATTTCTCTCTCATAGGTACATAAGGCACATACTGATCACATTCCCATGTACTTGAGGGAACATAATAGAAGTATGCCTGCTATGTAATTGTGCTGTTAGGGAAACGACATTTAGTGCATTGAACAACCTGAACACCTGACACTTCATAATTTTCTTATCTATATATACACACAACATAAACAACATTAAGTGGAGTGAATTCTTTTAGCTTCATAGCTGTTTATGTTTCTGTATACATACATTGCATAAACAACATTGAGTGCATTGAACACCTCATGTGTATTATTCTAATATTTAAAGCATGCTTACATTGATACATGAATCACTGTTAAATAACCCAAAGTAGGAATATCTTACAATGGTTATTAAGAACGATAGCCACATCTTGCCAATACATCAACATCACTAACAAATAACTCTAACTTAACCTAAACTCCTAATCTAGCATCTAACCTACGTTAATACTAAAATACCTGTCCGTGGTGACGTAAAATGAATCTGGTTCCTAATCCAGTATACCTGAAATATCTACTTTTCTATATCCTACGAACTAAATTCTAATTATACCCAAGGAGTATATTCACGTGATATGACCTGCGGCGATACATGAAAGAGAAACTATTACATTGTAGTTACCCTTTGATGACTCTGTCTACTTGATGTTTCACTGCTTTCAATTTAACAACTCGAGAATTAGTCCAGTCAAATTAGACAAGAAAAGAGCTAAATCCAGAAAAAAACATAACACGCTGAAATTTTGCACATACCTTTCGGAACGTATATATAACAACAAACTAGAAGTCCAGATATATAGAGTGACGGGTTTGGCAGCCATATTGGAAAATGGTCGCGTAATTGTGGTTTTTCAAGATAACTGGTTCTCACTTTAGTAGCAATAACTCACGCTGTATTTGCGCTATTGATGTTACTTTTGCTTCATTCGAATAACAAAGGACTACACTTACACACCAGGTATCACACTTACCAGTTTACTTTACATGCGGGAAGTAATAGGAGGGATTTCCTTTTAAAAAACTCCAAACTTTCCTTTCTTCCAATTAGTTTTCTTATATATTAGCCAATAAAAAATCATAACAAGCTGAAATTATGCATATACCTTTGGAAACGTGTATATAACAACATACTAGAGGTCTTGAAATATCTGTTGACAGGTTTGAGCACCATATTGGAAAATGGCCGCGAAATAGTGGTTTTGAAAGGTAATCACTGGTTCTCACTTTTGTAGCTATAATTCATGTTGTATTTGCACTACGAATGCTATTTTTACTTCATTGAATAACACAGAACTATGCTTACAGCCCACATATCACAGTTGCCAGTTTGATTCACATGCGGGAAGTAACGGAGTGATTTCCTTTTAAAAATCTCCAAAATTTCCCTTCTTTCAATGAGTTTCCTTATATATTAGTCCAGAAGAAATCATAACAAGCTGAAATTTTGCACATACCTTTGAGAACATGTATATAACAACATACTAGAACTCTTGAAATATGTAGTGACAGGTTTGGACGCCATATTGGAAAATGACCGCCAAATAGTAGTTTTCAACAGTAATAACCTGTTCTCACTTTTGTAGCTATAATTCATGTAGTATTGGCACTATTAATTTTATTTTTACTTCATTAAATAACAAAAGACTATGCTTACAGTCCATGTATCACACTTACCAGTTTCTTTTACATGCGGGAAGTAACGGAGGGATTTCCTTTTAAAAATCCTCAAAACTTCCCTTCTTCCAATTATTTTCTTATATATGAACCCAGAAAAAAATCATAAGCTGAAATTTTGCACATACCTTTGAGAAGGTATATATAAGAGCGTACTAATGGTCCTGAATTATCCAGTGACAGGTTTGGACATCTCATTGGTAAATGGCAGTTAAACCGTGATTTCTAAAGGTAATAATTGGTTCTCACTTTCTTAGCTATAACTCATGTAGTATTGATGTTATTTTTACTTCATTAAATAACAAAAGACTATGCTTACAATCCATGTATCACACTTACTAGTTTCTTTCACATGCAAGAAGTAACGGAGGGATTTCCTGTTTAAAATCCCCAAAACTTCCCTTTTTTCAATTACTTTTCTTATATATGAACCCAGAAAAACTCATAAGCTGAAATTTTGCACATACCTTTGAGAAGGTGTATATAAGAGCGTACTAAAGGTCCTGAATTATCCAGTGACAGGTTTGGACACCATATTGGTAAATGGCAGTTAAACCGTGCTTTCTGAAAGTAATAATTGGTTCTCACTTTGTTAGCTATAACTCATGTAGTATTGGCACTATTGATGTTATTTTTACTTCATTTGAATTACAAAGGACTACGCTTACAAACATTTATCAGTCTGCTACACACATGAGGGAAGTAACGGAGGTATTCTTTTTTTTAAAAAAAATCCCCAAACTTTCCCATCCTTCGATTACTTTTTCTTAATGAGTTGATAATCTCGTCCTCTGAGAGTAGCAATTAAACTTAAATTAAATATACCATAATGCACACAATATAACATCCAAGTTTCATTGAAATCATAGTGACAGAGTCGGAATAACAAATAAGTACTATTCCTTAAATACGCATAGAGTGAATAAGGCGTTCTCTCACGCTACATTCCCCAACAGTTATGTTTACTTCTTCAAGGCCAGTTGTCACATCTCATGAGAAGGTCCTTGCAAATCTTAAGAGCAAATAATAGATTTATAGAAATACTTTGTAAGCATCTCACCGTTGCTGGCAGCACTGTTCTTCAAGCCTCTGGAGATGCAGATACCCAGATTATGAGCACAGCATTAGAAATCTGTCGTAAATACAACGTGAGTTATAGCTATTAAAGTGAGAACCAGTTATTACCTTAAAAAAAACATGGTTTCCCGGCTACTTTGCAATATGGCGTCCAAACCTGCCGCTGGATAAATTCAGGACTTCTATTATATTGTTAGATATACTTTTCCCAAGGTATGAACAAAATTTTAGCTTATTATTTCTTTCTGGGTTAATATATACGAAAACTAATCGGAAGAAGAGAAATTTTAGTGATTTTTGAAAAGAAATCCCTCCGTTACTTCCCATATGTGCAGTAAATCGGTAAGTGTAATGCATGGTCTGTAAACCTAATCCTTTTTATTCGAATGAAGTAAAAATATCAATAGTGCAGATACAACGTGAATTACAGCTATTAAAGTGAGAAGAAGTTATTACCTTTAAAAAAACACGGTTTAGCGGTCATTTTCCAATATGGCGGCCAATCCCGTCATCGGATTTTTCAGAACTTTTACTATTGTGTTATATGTACCTTCCCAGAGAAATGTGCAAAATTTCAATTTGTTATGATTTTTTTCGCGTTAGCGTACAAATTGACTGGACTAAATATTGTCTGAAAGCAAATAATAATGTGATCAGATTTAAAGAACTGATTTCAGATATTCTGAATAATGCTCTAAACCTAATGTTTGTAAATTACTGTGTTATACTTACCTTAACATATGTGTATGTTTTGTTTACAGATCATTTGTTATTGTATAATATATACGTAGTTTATAGTGTTTATAAACTGATCATTCAACAAAGTTATGCAAGGTTCTAGTTAACCATACATGTGTTGTAAGTCAATTAACCTTGCGACAAAAAAGTCTTGGTAATCACTGAACCAGACAAGTTAATCTCGAGGTACACTCTGGTGACTCCTCTCAAACTCCTTAGAAAAACTCACTCTCCATTTGGAGTTGTGTGTTAGATACCGGTACTTGAAATGACAAACAGCCTGTGTGTTAAATTAACACAAGTGTAGAATCTTCGATGTTGTTTTCTGCGTGATTGCCAAATAAGTTGGCTATCTAATTATAAAGGCTTATGAATTGAAGCTACGGACAAAACAGAAAAGTGCAATTCTTTGCAACAGTGTTTTATACTTACAGTTAAAGTACATTATTTAACAAATGGATGACAGGGTAACCTTACATGTAGCACACTCACAATTGTGGGGGAAAATATAAAAGTAAACTACGCAACATGTCGAAATTACCCACAATGTGTGGGTAACTTCGACAGCTTCTCAGGCGAACACCAACAGCTTAGAAAGTTTTAATATAATACAGGCAGCATATGAAATAATGTTAATGTATACGAAAAAGCAATTTAAAGTAAAATAATACAAGTAGGCTATAATACCATTTTTATTTTTTATTTGTTTTTAATCAGAAGGATACAAATGTAAGTCAAACAAAAGTTCGTCCTTTCTGGATCTGTTCTAATCACTTGGCAGACAATCGTCACATGGAAAATAAGGGTAATCTGAATTAGAAACACATAATTCGTGATACCAGTTACTGCAAACCATACACTGTACCCAGTCCCCACTGTTAGGGCTCTGTTATATTGAACCTTACATTTGGGACAAACTTAGTTGTCATTGCGATTGCGCAAGGATTGGGGTGCTTCGAAGGTTTGCTGGCTCGGTCTAGAAAATAAAACCTTTCGAGTGCTCCTCTGATTACCCTTACGGTGCGATTGTATTTTTCGAGGACCATCCATATACTCTGGAGATGTGACTATTGTTCCACCTGCATTTAAACCTTTTTTGCTGCCTTTTTCCTTTGAGACGAATCACTGTTTTTGTAGGTGTACGGGTCAAGTCATGGAAAGTAATAGACGGAGTTGCCTGTGAAGTTAAAGGAACACTGCTTCCTTGTCCTTCAACGGTGTCTCTTTGAAGATTGTCATTTAATGAATGAGGTATCGATGGCATAAGATCACTATCTGCAATTTTGTATGGATCTAGTGGGTAAATTCCTATTGATTCGAATCCACTCGCACCAGTATCAACACACACAGCTTTAGACCAAGCCTTTGTTGAGAAGATGTTCAAAGTGTATTTTTGAAATTGGTTTTCCTGGATGAGTATATACGAACAGCGTACATGCATCATTGTAATACTGCTTAATTGGTTTTAAAAATGCAACGTCTAGGGGCTGCATTTTGTGCATAGCATGTAGAGGAAGGCAAATCATATGAATACCATTCTCCAATGCATGTTCAAGAACATGCACATCCTTGCAGTGGGCCCCATGACCGACTAACACAAGCAAAATTGGTCCTTCTGGTTTGTGAGAGGCTAGGTGATCCAGAAATTTGGGGAAGATGTCGGATGTCGTGTAGCATGTCTCTGACATTCCTACTTTTGTTCCTGGTTGCATTCCTAGTAGAAATTATTCCTTCTTTCCGAATATCCAGAGTGTATTTTGTCTCTCAGTGTGTTCCTGGGAACATCGTATGCACGAGCAGCAGTAGCCAAAGCCATACCATTTTTCACTGCGTCGTCGATAGCAGCACTTATTGTCTCAACAGTCCACTGGCATTTCGATGATTTTCTTTTATAGTTCCCTACCATATTCGCACCGTGAAAAACACAAAATACACGATTTTAAGTGTGTTGCTTAATTATATCCATCTAAGGCACAAAACCATTGTCATTCACGAATTGTCGAAATTTCCCGATTTTCCTATGTCGGAGTTCCCCGTAGTACAGTACAACCCCTCAAATCCGAACCCCTGAAATCCGAAAACCCGGCAAATCCGAACACGTTCTCAAGTGAAAAAAACTACAGTTGGAAAATTGAAAAAAATAGATTTAATCACACAAATTTAGTTTTTTTTAGTGTTTTAACATTTTTAGACTTAATGCTTATTTTAAATTATTATCTAATTATATTCTTACAAGAAGACAGTTATAGATATGCGACAATCATTTTGGACATGAGTGTACACCCGCCAGTCAAGGTCACTGACCTTTCGAGCACTGGGCCACCCTGTCTAACCTCAGTAGTTGTTTTACCGCCAATTCAGTGACGAAATAAGTACGTAATATTATTTCCCGGGTAATCCGAACCCCCCGAAATCCGAACAGGCTTCAGCCCCAATTAGTTCGGATTTGAGGGGTTGTACTGTAGCACGTCTGCAATTTAGTACATTATAGGTACAGTTAGCAACACTGCACGGGCAAATGATTTGTACACCATTACTCAGCATGGAGTTTGTGCCACCACACAATGCTCAATAAACAACTCGCAATGATCTTGATATCACTACTTACCTTTCAGTATCACAATTTTATAATACACACATATTTTCGGATGCATGAACTCACCTCTGCTTTTTTTGTTCCCTCTTCTATCCCAGTAAATTCAACTGTAATGGCGAAACTTTCCACAACTCGTCTTAAAGCTTTCCTGCATCAACCTCGATAATCGGTTATCTTTTATTGTCCTCCAACTACAAGTTACACTGTTGCTAACTATCAAGTATCGGAGTTCCTCACAATTACCTTAATGAATTAAAACAATAAAAATATTCAAATCAGTTGTAAAATCTTTCAATATTTTGTGGTAACTGGCAAGGGCGCTGATCCTGGGCCCTCAAAGCTCATGTGGGCCATGTATTTTTATGAATATGTATTTTTTATTATTATATGTCTTGTTGTATGTATTTTTTAATGAATGGGCCCCCAAATTTACAGAGAAATCGGCGCCGTTGGTAACTGGCAAAAAATATAATCTATTTCGTAAATATATTGATATGAACAAAAACACCAGAGGTGCAAAAAGTGCAGCCAAGTTGGTCAGCCTCAAAAGGTGTTGAAATGAGGATGGATGAGCCAAGTTTTTTGACCTTTGCATCTGAAACGAACACTGGAACATGGCGCGAGATGTCTAACATATTCGAATAAATTAAGATGTCTGTTCCTATTTTCAGTGCCGGGACATTTCAGCCCTAAGGCTAGTGGTGACCCCCAAATCTACCACGCTCACAAACACCATCCCTAGGGCTCGTTAACATCATTTACCTTGACACTTCGTAGAGGAATATAGGATTTACTTGTCTGGGTTTCGAACCACCAACCTTACTGCAGTATACTGCATATGTGCCTTAGCGCCTTAGCAAAGTTGATATTCCTAAGGTTTTGGTGGTCCCAAACCCACCACGCTCACCACCACTATCCCTAAGGTTCCTTAACATCATTTTCCTTGACACCTCACGCCAGGTTCCAGTGTTTGTTTCAGATGCAGTGGCCAAGGAACTTGGCTTATCCCTTCTCATCTCAACACTTTTTGAGGCTGACGAACTTGGCTGCACTTTTTGCACCTCTGGTGTTTTTGTTCATATTTCACTTTTTTTTGTAGTTCGCCATGTCAATGTCATATATTGGGATTCTCAATTGTGGCATATTGCTGGATTTAAATTTAAAATTGTAAATTTTTAAAAGAGTCATAATGTGTCACATGCAACATTAGTTCCCAAGGGCTCTCCCACCGGGAATCGAACCCAAGACCGTGTACAAGAAAGGCCCACATGCTAGCCACTAGAGCAGCGTGGAGGATTTATTCTATTTAATATCTGTCAGAGAGTTATGCCCAAACGAGATTCTAATTCATTTACCCCAACTACAAAATCACGATCGCTAATATCTCATTTTCATTACCTAAATACGAAGAGTATCAACAGGGCCCAAAGCCCTGGATGCTGAATCCTCGCTGCTACATCACTAGACATAGCTGGTGTTACAATATACTTAGTTGTTCTCTACTTTTCCACATTGCGAAATTACGGAGTTCATTACATAACGCGCATGTTGTGCAGTTTCATACTGGCTCTGGTTTTCTTTCCAATGATATACACCTTTAAAATAGCTTGTAATCTTAATTATATTTGCCACCAACCTATCCTAATTTTATATAAAACTACATGAACTGACATAAATTAAAGAGGTGCTTCCGGTTGACGTGGAAAGTTGAAATGATTAAGGAGGATGAAGAATTTCCCCATGTTATTTAAATGGATCTTTTTTTGGACTTATAATCTCATGTTTTAGGAACTTGGAATAGGAATAAAAAGTTGAAATTCGGTATGCTTGTACGTTTTCATTAGTATTACGTAAGTAAATCAGTAAAAGTAAACAATTCCAACTTTAGAGTGGTTTTATGGGCAACTGAAAAATCTTTCCCATGGTATTTATATTGGACATCTTTTACACCCCAAAATTATAGGGCACTTCCTGTAGGGCTACAATGATTAAATTTGACATGATTGTAGCTTTTCGGAACTAACCGACAGAAAAATTGTCAAAAGTGAATAATTTTAATTTTTAAGGAGTCTATAGGGGAGATGAAGAAATTCCCCATGCTATTTAAATATGCCTTTTTTGGACTTATAATCTCATATTTTAGATACTTGAAATTGGAATACAAACGTGAAATTCGGTATGCTTGAACGTTTTTGTTATTATTACCTAAGTAAGTCAGTAAAATAAAAAAAAAATTTAACTGTAGAGTGGTTTTAAGGGGAACAGAAAAACCTTTTCCATGTTATTTATATTAGGTGTCTTCTACACCCCAAAATGTTTAGGCACTTCCGGCAGGATAAGAATGATGAAATTTGGCACGATTGTAGCCTCCCGAGACTAACCTACAGAAAAATTTGCTAAAAGTGAATATTTTTAATTTTTAAGGAGCCTAAAGGGAGATGAAGAAATCCCCATGTTATTTAAATAAGCATTCTCCTGGAATACAAAATCTTATCTTTTAGATAGTTGAAATAGGAAAAGAAACTTGAAATTCGGGAATTGTGAGCTTAAGAGGTATAAGTAAGTAGGCCGAGCAAAGGCGGGGGTGTCGGGGCGAACCCCCAGGAGGGCAAATTCAGAAAATATGAAGAACAAAGGCACGAAATTCACTGTTGATGAAAAGGCTGATACGAAAGAGATTCACACACTGTTCACAGATAGAAACACGAAGCATCAAGTACATTTTTACATAACGACTGTGGTAACCTTAATATAACTCGTGTTACCAATATATTTACGAAATCGGCTACATTTTGTTGCTAGTCTCACATAAATTCGAACAATTGGATTTCTCATTTCTTCGAAAACTTCATTAATTTTAAATATTCTCATCTCAACATTATCTTACTTATCAAATTAATTTCAATATCTATTTAATACCAATGACTGTAATAAAGGAAAAATCTTCACCGAGAAAAGAAAAAAAATATTGGTTTTCCTTGTCTGGGTTTCCAACCACGAAATTTACGGCAGTATGTACGTGTCTTAGCCCACGTTTTTAAAAATTAACTGATTCACAGAACATGCCTTATTAACTTGTTTAACTACTTATTACTAGCTTTCACTTATTTTACTCGCACACTGAGAAAAAATGTGGCGTACGTAAATACGTAGGTTACATGTGTAAATCCTGTAGTTTTTGGACTTAACGTACACTAAACGTATAACTGAAAAAATATATTTTATACGTACTTTCCGTATAAGTGTTCCGAATAAACGTTCTTTCCGCACGAACAAAAGAACTGTATGGAGGCGGTTATGATCTCACATACAGATGGCCGTATGTAACTTATAGCTCACGTACTTAATGTACGGAAGACTGTTAGATGTCAGATGTCCTGCAATGACATTGTGTAACATCTAAGCGGGAAAGAGGGCAGTACGTATGTAGCATATGGATAACGTATGTTAAGTATTGTTTTCTGTAGTAAACATGAGGATCCCGTATATTTGTATTATATACCGCTGTCCGGATAACGGATTTTTCTCAGTGACCTTAGCTCATTTTTCTATTAACCTAGAACGACAGGGACACGAACACAGAAACATCGAGGAGAGTTAAAATTCCAAAGGCTCTTCCACCGGGAATCGAACCCAGGACCCCATTCACCAAAGGCGCACGTGGTAGCCAATAGACCAGCGAGGAGGGCATCAACTCGACCACTCGGACGATTGACAACATTATCACTATACACATGATGTGTTCAATAACGGAATCGTTCCCGATTTCTGATTGTAAGGACATTTCTTTTTTGCCAATGAAACATTTTCCATAGCAAATTCCTCAAATTTCATTCTCAAGCCGTTATAGGGTACCTTCATGGAGAGTTTCGCATGTTTATCTCATTAAGAAGTACCTAATGGCTATGAACAGTTCTTCGCCCATAAAAATTCCTTAAATTTGGAACCTTTTACTTACACAAGTCATTACGTAAGGTAGGTACCATTATGCAGACTTTCAATTCTCTATCTCATTTGGAAGCTCCTAATCAATGATAAATGAGTAAATGAACCGATCTCCGTTTTGAGTAAGGACAGTTTTTCTCCCATAGAAAATTCCATAGCACATTCCTTAAATTTCCCATGAAAAATGATCCATGAAAATTTTCCCGTAGCATATTCCTCACATTACCGTCCTTTTTCACATTCAAGTCATTATAAGGTACGTTTATGCTCAGTTTCACGTCATTATCTCATTTGGAACTAGCAAATCAGTGTGATGAGCGAGTAAATGAAAAGTTTTCTGCTTTGCTATGGATAGTTTTTCGCCCATGAAAAATTCCCCATAGCACATTCCTCACATTTCGGAATTTGTTCACACTTAAGCCATTATAAGACACATTTACGAAGAGTTTCACGTCTCTGTCTCATTGGGAAGTACCTAATCAATTTGATGAGTGAGTGAGTGATTAAAGCAATTTTTTTCCTGGCTAAGGACAATTTCTTGTCCATAAAAATTCCCATAGCACATTAATCATATTTCGGACTTTTTCTGTACGCGAGTCATTATAGGGTGCTTCTATGCGAAGTTTCACATCTATATCTCATTGGGAATTACCTAATCAATTTGATGCGTGATAGAATGAACCGATTTCTGCTTGGCTAAGAAATTTTTTTCTCCACTAAATAAATTTCTCCAAACACATGCCACACATTTCGGAACTTTTCTATGCTCAAGTCATTATAGGGTACATTTAACCAAAGTTTCAAGTTTTTATCTCATTGGGAAATACCTAAACAATTTGATGAATGAGTGAGTGAAACGATTTCTTGCTTGGTTAAGTACAGTTTTTTCCCTATAAAAATTTTCCACAGCACATTCCTCAGATTTTGGACTTTTCCATACTCAAGTTATTATAGGGTACCTTTATGCAAAGTTTCATGTGTCTACCTTATTGGGAAGTACCTAATCAATTTGTTGAGTGAGTGAAACGATTTCTTGTTTGGCTAAGGACAGTTTTTTACCTATAAAAACTTTCCCATAACACATTCCTCACATTTTGGACTTTTTCCATACTCACGTCATTAAGGGGTACCTTTGTGCAAAGTTTTACGTTTCTATCTCATTGGCAAGTACCTGATCAATTTGATGAGTGAGTGAATGAAATGATTTTTTTGCTTGGTTAAGTACAATTTTTTGCCTATAAAAAATTCCATAGCACATTTATCATATTTCGGACTTTTTCCATACTCACGTCATTATAGGTTTCCTTTGTGCACAGTTTCACGTTTCCATCTCATTGGGAAGTACCTGACCCATTTGATGAGTGAGTGAATGGAACGATTTTTTGCTTGGTTAAGGACAGTTTTTTGCCCATAAAAAACTTTCCCATAGCACAATCCTCAAATTTCGGAACTTTCCCATACTCAAGTCATTATAAAGTACCTTCGTGCAGAGTTTCACGTCTCTGTCTCATTGGGAAGTACCTAATCAATTTGATGAGGGAGTGAGCGAAACAATTTTCTTCCTGGCTAAGGACAATTTCTTGCCCATAAAAATTCCCATTGGACATTCCTCAAATTTCGGACTTTTTTCATACTCAAGTCATTATAAAGTACCAAGGTGCAGAGTTTCCATTGGGACTACTCTCTGTCCCATTGGGAAGTACCTAATCAATTTGATGAGGGAGTGAGTGAAACGATTTTTTTCCTGGCTAAGGACAGTTTTTTGCCCATAAAAATTTCCCATAGCACATTCCTCAAATTTCGGACTTTTTCCATACTCAGGTTGTTATACGGTAACTTTATGCAAAGATTCACGTTTCTATCTCATTTGGAAGTACCTAATCAATTTGATGAGGGAGTGAGTGAAACGATTTTCTTCCTGGCTAAGGACAGTTTTTTTGTCCATAAAAAAATTCCCATAGCACATTCATCAAATTTCGGAATGTTTTCGATACTCACGTCATTATAGGGTACCTTTATGCAAAGTTTCACGTTTCTATCTCATTGGGAAGTACCTAATCAATTTGATGAATGAGTCAGTGAGCCTGAAAACTGCATATTTTAGGGGCTCAGTACTCAAATATGGTTGAAGGTGGGAGTGTGAGATTTGGCATATGAGTACATCTCTCTTATATCTTCATAGAATCTAAATGTCATGTTTCTATCCTTAATAGAATCGTTTTTACAAGCCTCGAAATCGGCGGTTTTACTCAAAACTGTTGTTCGTGTATAATATACTTACGGCAGTGCAGGCCAGTTTTCATTTTCTTCGCGAAACTTGGCTGCCATGCACTGCCGTGCATTTTGATATGACGAGTTATATTGTGGTTACCACAGTCTTTGTGTAAAAAATGTTCTTATGCTTCGTGTCTACATCTGTTGACAGATTGTGTATTACAAGCACCGGCGCAAATGGCACGGGATCGAGGGGGACATGCAGTGTTGAATTCAAACGTTTTCACCCGGGGGGAATGTGAACTCCTTGGGGGAGGGGAAGGGTTGTTTTTCTGTATTTTTGCAAGAAAGCAGCATATTTAACAATTCCATTCACATGCACATTTTACCTAATATTGAGACTAATTACTGATAAATATTCAATGTGAGATTATAATTAAAAAAAACAATCGTTTAATTTTATCGAAAAAAATTAAATAAAGACTGACAAAAATATTTTAGACTAAACTTTAACTGCTATTTACAGTAGCTATTTTTGTTATTATTTCCTATGTTCAGTAGTTACTGTTTGTTACTAATGTAGAAGTTTTCAAAAAGATTTAAATTAACGCAAATATTATTTGTCCTAAAACAAAGACACAGGAATATCTTAACAAAAAGTTATCATTCTTTCTCACACTTCTGATTCTAAATCAAGCATATTAGCCTTGGTTTCTTCATTGCATACACATAAATAGTTTAGCACTTTGAGTGCCAAGGGTCAAAATCAAAATTTTCCTCTTGGGACCAACTACGTATTTCCTGTTTTCCCTTATTTGGCCGTGTGCATAAATTGTATGCACAAAAAGTTTTTACCTGTGAGCCATGTGCATATATTTTCTACACGATTCAGTGTACAGATTATAGGCTTGTGTAGAGATTTTCTATACAATTATCGTTGAAACAAATGTACAAATATTTAGTACTGGCCCCTGGGAACAGCATATAGCAATAGACCAATAATTACTCAAAAGTTGATACCACTGTAGGCAATCAAAGTCCATTGTCTTTAGAAGCTCAATTGTAGTGCATTTCAGTTAACATTACACTGTTGTGAGAAATACCTGCTCCATGTAGTAATTCTTTTTCACCTCAGTATAGCAAACGAGGACGCAGTAAGAGATATTTTAGAAGGAATGGAAAGTGATATGACTTGAGCGAAGATTTATTTACTAACATCACTAATTCAGATAATCCTCATTTTTCACCACCCGAAACTGTGTATGATTCTTCTAGGGTGATGAATATGAAGATACCCTTAAGACATGCCGGAAAAGAAGACATAAGTCAGAGAATGGTGAGTCGATATTTAATGGCCATCAATTGAGTGATTCCGAAATAGACCCAGAGGAGACCGAATCTGGGACTAGTTGCACAAAAGAAATTATGTGGTATCCAGTATTTGGAAACTTGCACGAGTTCGAATGTGATCTTGATGGTGGTGTGACGGGCGAGGTTATTGATATTTTGCAAGGTACAAAAGACGTGCTATAGTACTATGAGCTATTTGTTGATGACTCAGTATTGGACTTAATTGTAACCGAAACGAACAGATACGCAGATCAATGTATTACTTCTCACATTGAAAACGAAACGTCGAGTAATCATGCAAGATTGTCCATGTGGTATGATACAGATAAGAGTGTAATACTCCAGTTCTTAGGTTTGATTTTGTGGATGGGGTTGGATGTATAAATAATCATTAGGAAATATTTTTATCCAAAAGTCCACTATATGAAAACAATATTAGTAAGTCTATGCCTCGAAACCGGTTTGAACTATTTCTTAGTATGTTTCATTTCTCTGATAACGAATCAGTTGAAAACAAATCTAACCGAATGCATAAGATTAATCCCCTTGTTGCCATGCTGAATGAAAAATTCAAGACTGTGTACATACCCGAACAAAATGTATGTATTGATGAGATAATGGACCGTTTTGAGGAAGACTTAGTTTCAAGCAGTACATGTTAGGTAAGAGACAAATACGGGCTGAAATTATTCAAGCTTTGCGTCAAGGGTGGATCTACTTGGTACGTAAAGCTCTACGGAGGAAAGGAGGCCAAATCATCAAAGCAAGCTATGCCAACTAAGATAGTAATGAAAATGATGAGTCCATTATTGAATGCCGGTAGAACTCTTGTTCACAGACAATTTTTACAAAAGTGTTGTTTTGACTAACGAACTCAATGACAAATACATTTGATAAGAACCTTAGGAAGAAACGGATAGGTAATCCAAAACCTGTAATTTCAGCGAAACTCTGAAAAGGTGAAATGATCACTCTGCAAAGCAATATCAATGTGATCGTTGGGAAGTGGAGGGATAAGCATGATGTTTTATTTATGTCCACCAAATACGTGCTAACCATGACAGAAGTTACATACAAGCACAACACAACAAAAACACAACAACAAAAATACCATATACGATTTTGGAATAGAATGAATCAAAAATCGTATATTGATGTATCCGACCAGATGGCTTCTTATGGAACAACAACCCAGAAGGGAGTGAAGACACAGTTCTTTCAGATTCATGCGCGCCGACTACGTGGGTGCTCCGGGGCTCAGACACCCACACAAATAATCTTCTGGGTGCGCTGGACCCACAAGATTTTTAGTTTAAACCCAGGTTTGAACCCGTTTCTATTGCTTTTATGTCAGCCTTTTTACCACAGAGCTAGGGCGAGCCCGAAATTACATTTATAGTACCGGTATAGTTTACTTTATGACAGAATAGTCCTTTATGAGATAAGGACTATAAGATTTAACTAAAAGTAAATCAAATCAGATATAGAGACTTCCCTGAAAACACATAACACGTCCTGGCATTGATATATATCAGGCCTGTCCATGAATTGGCTCCCGGAGCCAAAGCGTGAGCGAGCATGAGCGAAGATAAGAACAGGTGAGCACAGGTGCTGCTAGCTTCGCTTCTTCCACTGCATCCGATAAGTGTTGCCAACCACACATGATGGCAAAAAACCTATGGCCAAGCCTGGTCAGAAATTCGCACGATGTTAAGCATTGAGCAGACGCAAGCGAGAAATGTGCAGGTGTGCTCTCCCCCTCCCCATTTCGAAAGCAGTGACGCGAAAACACTGCAGGAAATAAAATTGGTACGTTTTTTGGTCGAGGAAGACGCATGATAGAGGTTACAGTTAGCGTTGAAGTAACTAACAAATGAACAAGAAAGAAAGAAAGAAAGAAACTAATATTAAACATGTCATCTTACAGACGTAAAAACGACTGCAAAAATCGGAAACGAATTGTTTCAGACCTTTTTAGTTTGCTTACACAATTTGAAACGTTGTATTACATTAGCACTCGGTCTGTAACTTGTCACTCGCTTCACGTTTGCTAAGTTGTAAACGCCTTTCGTTGCTAGATTGATAGGAGAACGACGGGAGGTTGAAAATAATAATAATAATAATAATAATAATAATAATAATAATAATAATAATAATAATAATAATAATAATAATAATAATAATAATAATAATGCGTATTATTATTATTATTATTATTATTATTATTATTATTATTATTATTATTATTATTATTATTATTATTATTATTATTATTATTATTATTATTCGGACCAAAGAGGGATGAAAATGGGGATTGGAGGAAATTCATAACGAGGAATTGCATAGTTTATACCGCTCACCTAACATTATTAGGGTTATTAAGTGTAGAAGGCTCAGGTGGGCAGGCCATGTAGCCAGAATGGAAGAAATTAGAAACGCTTTCATAATTTTAACTGAAAACCCAATTGGAAGAAGACCACTAGGAAGACCTAGGCGTAGATGGGAAGACAATATTAAGATGGATCTTGCAGAAATAAGAGTACAGAGTAGAAACTGGATCCAGTTGGCTAAGGACAGAAGTTAGTGGAAATATTTTGTAAACGCGGCATTGAACCTTCGGGTTCCATAGGCCATAGAGTTAGTTATTTATTATTATCTAAAAGAAATGTTCAAATGTTGTTAAGAGACAATTACACAGAAGAACTGAGTTCCGACCAAACACTAATTTGCCGGAAGGAAATTCCAGTGCAGTCCAGCCCACTTAAAGCGTTATCCGTGCAACCCACGTTTCATGTTCAAGACATTGGGAATAATTGTTCGTATCATTCAGTTGGAACGTTTCCTTCCGAATTTACGCTATTACAGTAGACCTACGCTATTACAGTAGGCCCACGCTATTACAGTAGGCCTACAACATAGTGACTTTCAAAATCAGTCAGTAACTATCGAAGAAAGACAAGCGTGTAGCTTCAGTCGTTGATATGATTTAACATTCTTTTTCACTTTTAACAAGCCACCGGCAAGCAACCAGCCAGGGACAATAAATTTTTCCTTATTAAAAAGACACTCCTTGTTAAAAAAAAAAAAAAAGAAAGAACACTAATTGTAGTCACTAACGGTCACTCTTAAAAATGGAAAATCTCTTTGGCTCTTTTAATATTTTGTTTGAATCTTTGCGATCAAAGTAACTTTAAAAGTGAAGTAAGAAATACTATTCTTCCTATTGATAGTGTAATAGTGGCTTCTAATCTCCACAACCAACCCCTTGCTAAGCCTATTCGTACACACATACATGCATAAGCTAATTTTCTGGAGATAATACTTAGGTAATTACAAACTAGTGCTACAGTACTTTTTTCGTATCAACAGATTATCTCTTTTCCTAAAAAGCGAAACAACATAATATAACAAACCCACACTCAGATATAACAAACCCACATCCTTCTTTAACAAAAGGAAAGAAAAAAGAAGAAAAGGAACGTACATATCATTTGATTGCTGTTACAAGTTTGTATTGTCTATAGTTAACGGTTACCACATTGTAAAAAACACTTTACACTAAATTGCAATCAGTTACCATACATACTTTTTTTTGGGGGGGGGTAAGCTGGTGATTACCGCCAAGGTTGACAACACTTCCGCTCCTCTAAGGACGAAACCCGAAGATCCACGAAGCACGAACAATGGTATTTGCCCGTAGAATGCTCGTGAGCGTTCACGAGGAGAGTTTCCACTATCTGCTCGCCGTGGGCAGGGCTGATATACATCCACATAAATTTTGGAAAGTCGGCGCCGTTGTTCCGATGGGCAACCTACTCGAAGAAAGCACATTCTCCAAACATCAGGTAAGAAAAGACGTTATTCTACAGAATGCTATACACCAAGCAGTCTCAGCGCTATGGAAGAGCAGACACAGCGAAGCACTAAGCAAGTTTAAACTTTGTGTCGCCGATGTTCAGAAGGCAAAACGACTAGTCAAGATTTTTTTTTTTTTTTTTTTTTGGAAAAACACATTGTAACTGAAAAATTGAAAGCAATGGTGATATTTCCTGCTAACTCTAAGATAAACTGTGACTTGTTCTTATATTTTTTTAACAGAAAATCTTTGTTATCTCTTCGTGTATAAAAAAATAAGAATGAACATTTAGAAAAAAATATACTTTTCGAAGTGCTATCTCCAAACACTTTGTAATTTCGAGTAGTATAAGAAGTTATTTAGCAAAACTTTTGAAATAAATTTATCGTAAATTTCAATAACATGAAAATTTACTTCGCAATTTTATCCCAGGGGCCATGTGTATATAATTTATCCACACTCGTATTTTCGCAAAAAATCATCATAAACTATAGTCAAATGTATAGAACAACAACAAAATTAATATTTTTGAAGAAACAAAGAAGAAAAAAAACTTACTCGAAATAGGAAAAAATGAAATATACGCCTTGGCCTCCAGGAGAAAACCAAAGTGTGCATAAGATATATGCAATGGCCCCCAGGAACAGACCAAGTGTGCATAAAATATATGCACATGGCGCTTAAAGTGTTAGTTTACGAAATCTTCAGTGGGATTTTCCACGACTTTGTGCCGTGTCGTGGGAAATCAACGCTTGGGGCGAGAGTATACGACGGTAGCCTAGTACGTGTGAGTGAGGTCGACAGACCAGCCGCGAAAGTTGAGAAAATTTTAAAAAGTAAACCCTGCTTTTCCTTGATTTTGAGCACTCTTTATAACTTTTTTTCCTTTCATTTTATATATGTGCACATGCCCACATGTGCATATGTGTTTCATTCCTTTCTTTTTTCTTTCCTTCTTTTCTTTTCTTTTTCCCTCCCGAATTTTGCACCCCTTACTTCAGCGCCCGGGGCCGTTGCCCCTCCCCCATTGCACGGCACTGAGCAGGATCTTCGTCACTTTCAATAGCAATCTTTCACTTATATACTACTATTATGTTGATAAATTCTATATAAATCTCTAACCCAGGAGGGATAACTGTTCCTCCCTGGTCCCTTTGAATCTCACCCTTTAACTCACTTATTTTTAGTTAAAGAAAGGTGTGTTTACTTTAACAATCGTAAAACACATTTACGTCTGTTACTTCCGATGCGAGAAATGGAATTTAGGCGCTGTATTTCAAATAATGCAAGAACTGTACATTTTCAAGAACTGAATGAAGTCTGCCGACATCAGAGATCATACGGAATGATCGAAAGATCTTCTCTATCTTTCCTTTCCTATCTCAATCTGTGCTAGTGCTACCTACAGTACTAATATATAATATAGGGCGAGAGTATAGTACCTATTAAAATACAAACCTTTCTTCAACAGTTGACAATTTCATGTTCTGCCAAACTCGGTCATAGCGTTAAGAAATACAGGTTTTATTGACTATTTTGGTATTCTATCTTAGATGTTAATTGTTTAATATTTATATAGAATGGGTCTGCGTCATTTATATGTATATTGAGAGATCGGATTTCGTCTGCACGTGCACGGAAAGAAAAGCAAATAATTGGGTGAAGTAATTTCTACATTTTGTGACAGAAATTTCGGAAGTTTCTCCGGGTGGGAATGAATTTTCTTCGGGGGAGATTCCCCCCGGGCTAACCCCTGAATTCATCCTTGGGGACATGTCCGCCCCAATCTTGGAACTGAGGGATTGTGCCCCCAATAATCCGATTTGAAATGTGTTTTTTGGGGGAGAAATGTGATGAATTGTGTCCGATTGTCACAAAGAAAAATGAGATGAAATTGATATTTTCCCAGAATAAGCATTACTTCTGCCCGCCTCACAATGTTGAAGACAACTTTGCTCCCCTGATCCTCCACAGTATTGTTTTTCAACATCGCTTTATGGGAACAGTCTTACTCCAATAAGCAAACATGTGTTTTTAGCTTGTGCGGAGAAACAGTGTTGGGTCTAAGGCCTCTTCCTCAAAAAGTAAATATTATCGTACAAATACGGGAAGGGGTGGATCGAAGGGATTGAAATTGTGTGTAGATATTGTATATGTAAAATAAGGCAATTAGTGTTTCCATGTAATTTGTCCCCATGTAATCTATTTCGTAAATATATTGATATCACGAGTTATATTATAGTTACCACAGTCGTTGTGTAAAAAATATTCTTGACGCTTCGTGCCTACATCTGTTGACAGTGTGAAAATTCCAAGCGTGATGAGAAGGAAATCCTATTTGATAATACTGGATGTTACTATAACGAAAGGAGATTACCACTTATTCCCCTTCTATTAAGCGACGAAAATCTGTCTCCAATATTAAGGGGGGGGGGGCGGACAAGTAAGACCGTTCCCATAAAGCGATGTTGCAAATATTTACGTTGTTGAAAAACAATACTGTGGAGGATCAGGGGAGCAGAGTTGTCTTCAACATTGTGAGGCTGGCAGATTTGATGCATATTCTGGGGTAATATCAATTTCATCTCATTTTTCTTTGTGGCAATTGGACACAATTCATCACATTTCTCCCCAGAAAACACATTTCAAATCGAATTATTGGGGCACAATTCCTCAGTTTCAAGATTGGAGGGGACATGTCACCCTCATCCCCCCGTGCTTTTTGTACAGTGCTAGTGATACACACACTGTCAACAGATGTAGACACGAAGCATAAGAACATTTTTTATACAACGACTGTGATAACCATAATATAACTCGTGATAGCAATATATTTACGAAATAGATTTTTTTTGGCAGTTACCAACCGCGCCGATTTCTCTGTTAATTTGGGAGCCCATTCATAAAAAAACATACAACAATACATATAATAATAAAAATACATATTCATAAAAATACATAGGGTCCACATGAGCTTTGGGGGGGGCAGGATCAGCGCCCTTGCCAGTTACCATGAAATATTGAATGACTTTAAACCTGACTTGAATACTTTTATTGTGTTAATTCATTATAAACATATGGAGAATTAACATTTTACTTGTAGCTACAAGTGACTGCTTTATTGGTGGAAGCAAAAAAAGTTGACGCCCGCGGGAATCGAACCCGTATTCCTTAGAACGTAAGTCACAAACGCTTCTGACTTTTCAACGATGTCACTTAAAAAAATTGCGCAACGCACGACATATGCGTGGAATCGAAAACTTTAAGACGCTTTTTCTATGCTATATTAGGCCATTGCGCTCTCCCAGTTTGTAATATGAATACTTTAAATTTCACAATCGCCTTGCAAAAAATGGCCCCGATGTTAGTTTACCAAAGTCTGCTTTCTCCTTGTAAGTGAAAAAAAAAAAAAGAACTTCAGGCATTTTTGTATATTGATATTTGTAATTGTAATAATAGCAAGATATGGAGATACTTTCGGTGAATGAGACAAAAAATTGGTCTGCTGCACTATAAGTCTATTTTTGTTTTTTAATTTAAATTTGAAGTCTCTCGACTATACTATTTTATTTATTACAGAAATCAGTGTGTTTCGTCGTTATCGTCAATATGTGCAATTTGCTTCATAAACGAGTGTTTTTGACTCTTACTTAACAAAGAAGTCTTAGCGTGGTGGCGTGAGCAGTCGTTTCGTAATTCGTGCGAGACCCGAGTTCGATTCCCGGCGGGAGCTCATGTGGTTCGGATTCCACGTTAATCAGTAGGTCCACGTCTCATATAGCCTCGCTGCTGAAAGGGACGTTAAACTTAAAATCAACTCAACTCAACTCGTTTCGTAATTCAAGGGTCCCGGGTTCGATTCTCGGTGAGGTAAGTTGTTTTTATGAACTACAATATGCATACTTCTGATGTGTAATAAAATGAAAAATGCTCAATTTCTTTCGGTCTTACATGTTAGAGTGGAGACAGCTTTCTTCACAGGGGAAATACTAGCAAAATGACGTCACATGTCTGTCTACAACCTTGATTCGTACTGTCGTGGAAACGTTACATCACATGTCTGAAACGTTATTGTATCCGAGCAATTATTCCGAACGTCTTTCACTATTACTCCTATTGCTATAAATAATATTTTCGTTCGCCATTTCCAACATGTTGCATATATCCGTTCAAACAAAATTTGTAAATAGGAACTATTCTTTTTTATATTGGTATTACATTTTGTTAAAATACCAATATAACGCATACACAATCCAAAGTCTTTTAGCCAAAGAAAGCGTGCTACTATGTATCGTGGTGAAGACAAATCCTACTTAATGTCTGTTTAGGCATCCGAAGTTTCGATATTAACATTGCTCAGGAGATGACATCTTCTTTCTCACCTTTCGTTTCCTTTCGGATAGTAATAGCTCTTATGGTTTCCTTATCACTATCTCTTATCCTTTCCTTTTCTTTTCCTATCAACTTCAGTACGCTTATTAACATTGCATTAGGAACTAATTTTGAGTTCTTAAATTTTCAGTAATAATAATAATAATAATAATAATAATAATAATAATAATAATAATAATAATAATAATAATAATAATAATAATAATAATAATAATAATAATAATAATAATAATAGTAATAGTAATAAAATAATAGTAATAGTAATAATGGCATTAAAATTTTTAAAGTTGCCTAAAATTAGACAAAATTTACAGATAAGTCGAGATTTCGGGAGGGCGTCTGGACCTCCAGGATATCTACCTCTGCAACTACCAAAATTTTAAACCAATGAGTTGTTTTGTTTTGTTTCAGAAACGAGATGAGAATTCCTCTTAACGTGAGCAATACTAAACAAAACCGAAATATTCTTGCCAAATGTTACATTTCTGATTGTAATGTTATGCCCTGAGCGATTATAAACTACTAACTTTTAATCTTCTATAATAATAATAATAATAATAATAATAATAATAATAATAATAATAATAATAATAATAATAATAATAATAATAATAATAATAATAATAATAATAATAATAATAATATTATTATTATTATTATTATTATTATTATTATTATTATTATTATTATTATTATTATTATTATTATTATTATTATTACTCGTGAAGATTTGATAGTTCAGGTATTGAAACATCCGAGTATTCAAATATCAGAAGAAAATAAAACGTGTGTCGTAGCGGATCAATCGCCACCAAAAATTCTAAAGTAAAAAATATGTACTAGTCGTTCATGGATCCGATTCGATTCGACTACAATCAGATCACGGGCGTCGTTAGCGGGAGTGTCGGGGGTTCGTGTTCCCCCCAGACTTTAGTCAAGTATATTTGAAGAAACTATACTACTATGTATATGTAACTTTCGTCGGAAAGAGGATTTTGATTTTGATTCATCCGACCCCCTCCCCCAGATTTAAAAAGCTTACGATTCCAGTGTTCAGATTACTGGTCTAGCGCCTTGACCATTTAACCTCGATTACTACGCAGTAATTGATTTGTCTTTAGTTTGTTTACGAGTATAATACACGCGCTGTATTTGATTCAAAATAAAGGAGTTTTGTATTTTGTTTTTAAAAAATCTGTAATGTTGATAATTTAGTGAGTACAGTGATATAATACCCTCCGATTCTGTGTTTTACCAATCAATCTGACTATTAACAAGCTACTGTTTTGAGCGAATAGTAAACGCTCTTTATTTAGACGAGCCGGGAGAGTTAACGCTTTAGATGAGTCTTTTGAGTTGTAGCTTTTCTAATCAGGTGGCCCGGGTTCGATTCTCTTCTTCACCGTTTAACCTTTTCAAAGTGTTTCATTTACAAAGCTGAGCTCCAGTTGGATGCTGCAAAATGAAAGATAATCTCCAGTGGAGAAATTCAGTGATGATGTAATCCTGAAAATAAAGGAAAGAAAATGAATGGAGAAAACGAGTTTCAGAGTTAATTCTGTGAATGGTTCTATATTTCATATTATACGTTAATTTCGTGCATTTTTAAGTTGTTTATTGACACTATATTATCCCCATTTCTCTTTGTGTCTCAATGTGTAAAATTTCACAAATATTATACAAATCATGAACCCTCAGTTATATTTGTAACCTAACGGAAATACGTTAATAAGGAATAAGTTCTCCAACTCGTTTGGGTGTTATCGATTTTTTTTTCAATATTTACAAATAAATTGCCAATAGTTAGTATTTTCAAAAATTATTTGACGAATAATGAAATCAACAATTTCTTCTTTCGAAGTAGGATTGCGTGTGAATCAGCATCCCCGGAACCTAGGAGTTCACGCCCTGTTAGACCCCCCAAATTTTCATTGGGGGTTGAATTCTTCCCCCAAAACAATCCATCCATACTTTTTATTTGATTTGCAGGTAGGACTAGCGAGAAACTCGGCGGAAAGCTTTGGGATAGTTAAAAGAAAATAACCTACCATATAATATACCCCATAATCTATCCGTATATTATTTGATACGCGGATATGTATAGTTATATGACCTAAGTAAACTTGTTTGTATAATCCTCATTTGATTAATTATAAGATTAACTAAGTCCCCCGGCTGTTATCTTCTCTTCGGCGTCTCTGGTATCCGTATATTTTTTCAAGTGGTCGTGTATAATTTTGTGTGTGTATCATACAAACAAGAAGTACTGTGAGTTCAAGTATCCAAAGACTCTCTTTTGTCATTTCGGCAGTCAGCGTTTCGCTCCACTTCTGCACTAAAATTCTCTTTACGGTTTGTGCTTTTAATAGGTGGGGGCAACTTCACACAGCTCTGCTAGCTACTACCAGGCGTAATTAATCTTAGAGCAGGCGTTAGTTGGGTTGCCTATCTCGCGGAGTTTGTAAGTCAGAAATTTATGTGGCCTACTGTACACCTCTACACTTCAGTAGGAAAGCAATGCCCTCGGGTGTTGACATACATTCAAGTGACAGTATGTGTCAGTATTTTTTCCCCAACACTCGTGTAAATTTTGAAATTATCAACATACACAATAAAAATGTTGAAAAAAAATTATTTAAATTTAATTTTGATTAACAGTAATTTTCATTTGTCAAATCATTCTTATTTTGCTGCTTTCACCTATTTTTATGTTAACTGGAATAAGAAATGAAAGTCGAAATACAATTATATTAATTATCAAATATTTATTTACAGCTCTCCCATTTTTAGTTTTTAATATTTTTGAACTTTTGTTGCTATTATTATTCTCTCTATTGTTTTATATATTTAAACAATGTATGCACGTTTCCATTGATTTATAAGTACTTCGAAAAGTAGGCCAAGGTACATTGGATCATTGATAAAAACAAAAAAGATTATGGAGGTTGATCCAAGAGTCAAACTAAAATCGAAGAATCGATCTGATAAGTCCACGATTACTGATAAGGCAAGACAAAGTGGATCTCCCGTTGATAGACGTGAGGCACCTAGTGCTTTTGACGGCTCGAACGAGTTTAATAGTATGTTTGGAGCACTTCAGTCATCTGACCCAGAATCGATCAATCCAAGCGCCAAACTTAAATGTTTGAACCAATATGATGATTCTACACTTACAAATAAGTTGAAACAAAGCACATTTTCAGAGACTGTGTTCATGCCACCTAGTACTTCTGACCATTCGACAGAGTTCAACAACGCATTCGCTGAGTATGATAGTAAGACTAACCCATCCATTGCAATCACGAAAGTGTTACCAGGAGGTTGCCACTACTGTTACTTGAAAGCCATAAAGGAAGCAAGCAAGGGACTACTTGAATTAGTTAAGTTTCCTGAAGAACCGGAAGATGACTTTTTTCTGCATCTGGTTAGAGACGGGTTTCTTCCAGAAGATGGCTTAAAAGTTAATTGCTCACACAGAATGTACTTGTTCAGTCCCCTTACGTCAGAAATACCAATTGCCAATCAGCACATACTACTCAAGGCGGTGAAGATACAAAAAGATTCCCGATGTATGATTGTCGAAGAAAGACAAAAGTCTCAAACTAAAAATAAGAAACTACAAACATCGGTGGTTTCCACAAAAAACATGAAAATTCAAAAAGGCCGCAGCTACATAACCGAGCAACCTCCCCTCCTCAATACCAGGGACAAAGCAGTCCAAGTGCGTGCAAAAACTCATAACAAAAAAACGCAAAAAGGCCACAGTAGAATGGTTGACCAAGCCACACAGGTAGATCCTTTAGTAATTTGTGTAGAACCAAATGACTCTCTTGAAAATTTATCCTATGTTGAAGGAGAAGATGAAAGAGACTACGAGGAAGAAGCAATTGGCTTCATAGATACAGACGCCCGGGAGAAACTGAAAGAAAGAGAGAAACAACTGAAAGACTTCGTCCGGAAGAAAGTCAACAAGCAAGCTAGGAAACATGATAGAAAGATGCAGTTTTCTCAAAAACAAATGTGTGATGATTTGGAGAAAGAGATTACACAAGTCATTGAAAGCAGTTTCAAGCAAACAAAAGCATCCGTTATTCATTATCAACCCGAAAAGTTAAGCCCAGAAGTATTAAGACAAAGAATAAAAGAAAATATTCAAGAGATTGAGATAAATGTCCAAAATATGGTGGAAGATAATCTTTCGGAAATCAGACGATACTCTCCAAATAACCAGAATATAAGTTGGCAACGTATAAGAAAGTCCTTGAAAAAACGTATGATCCGGTTTTTCAGCTCTTCTTTGTGTCACGTTATCACTCTCATGGGTACCATTGTGACCCTGGGACTGATATTTGCTTAATTTTTACTCCATTTTGGCCCATAGCTCCCTGTTTTTCAGGTGAGCGGAAAAAACGTATTTTTTCGGCAAAAACAGCTCTCTGATATTCAGATGAAGCGGACAACTTACAAGTACTTCTATATCAGTTTAGATAAGTAACATTCAATTACTACGCTATTATATAGCTCAGAAATTCTCAGTGCCATCAATTGTAATTATTTTAAGTTGTATGCAATCAATGACAATGGGTATTGGTTTAGAAGAAATATGCCAACACTTCCACTGCATAACTATCGTACAGAGTATGAAATCATCCCTTCTGCTATTACTTCTCTTTGTCTAAGCATCATTTCTTTGTGTTTCTTAGCTTATGAGGGTATAAACAATGAGCAAAATGTATATTGGTCAAATGAAATGAAGAAACAGTGATCAGAAACTTTTATATTCTGCGAACAGAAGTCTACGAAACTGTATGTTTTGAAACTCGATTAAATGAAATAACACAGTGCTTGTGACAAGAAAGCATTTGATGATTATTATTTTTTTTCAGAAAACGACGAGAATGAAATGGCTGCGTAGTGTGCAAAAACTTTTCTTCTTTTCTTGTATTACAAGGTTTTTAATTTTTCAGATAGCCTACGGAATGTATTGTTATGAAAATGTATTCGATTAATATGAAAGTACAGTGTAACTCTTTGAACTGAAAACTTATTACGAGAGAGGGTTTTGGTTTAGATTGCGGGCAGTTACTCAATGCAACAAATTTCCCTTGGCTAGTATTGATGGAAGAAACTTCATCTACGTATTTTATGAAATTTTACACAATTCTGAGAAATATGCTTATTTAGAATTACAAAACCTCCCCAAGATAATTTCATCGAATAGTTCTTCATTTCATTGTATACTGTCAGATGGTATTTGTGTAACTATTAGTGGATAATTGTGAATGAATTGTTCTTCTTATCATATATAGCAACTCATTAGATTTCGACATAATGAAATAAGATGTTCAATTATTTATAGATTGTACCAATTTTTTTGGATATGGCACGTCTAGAATGATCCGATAACATATACCGTTCCTTCTACTTTTTGGAATTACAATTACTTATTCAACGTACGTCTTTTGGAAAGTCTTATATTCGGCTGATGGAATCGTCACAAAACTACAAAAATAGGATATGTTTTGAACGTCGATCATATGAAATGTATAGTGGTTATGAAATGAAGTGTTTGATACGAACAGCGAACTGAATGAAATCACACAGCTTCAGGAAAATGATTAGAAACTTCGGTGGACCTTCAAATGTTATCATCCACTCCAGCAACGTTAAGAAGAAGAAGAATTCATATTTTTACATACAAAGTTAGGCATAAATAAATATGTACACTAAATCTGCATTATTTTATTTCATATGAATATTGACTTTACTTACGTTACGAGAAGTGATCAGAAAGTAAGGTTACACAGCCTGCAGTGAAACATGTATATATTTTTTCATACAAGCAATACAGCTAACAGATAAAACATACATTAGTTTTTTCGACCTTGCGTCGAGGTGTGAGTTTGAAGATTCCCTCCTGGTAAAAATCCTGCCCTTGCGTGTTCACAAAGTGTTTCACCTTTTTGTCTAAGGCGTAGCGACGGCCTCCTATGTGGTCCTTCAAGTGAGGGAAGAAGTGAAAATCAGGTGGAGTGAGGTCCGAGCCGTAGGGAGGGTGGTCGATGATACCCCAGCGAAAGTGATTCGACAACGTGGTGGTCTTCTGGGTTGTATGCGAGTGCGCGTCGTCGTGAAGGAAGATGTTGTCCATAGTGACGAGTCCTGGCAGTTTCCTCCTGATTACTTCGTGCAATCGTTCAAAGTCTCACAGTATCGGTCAGCGGTCACTGTGAACCCTCTTTTGAAAAACTCCACGAGTACGACACCGTCGATGTTCTGAAAGACTATGGCCATCAACTCCCCAGCAGATGGAGTGACCTTAAAATTCTTTGATGACTGCCGGGGGTGTAACAGTGGATCCATATTACGTCACCTTGCAACGAATTTCTTGTTAGGTAACGGTTTACTTCTTTTTACGTACTTCTTTCGTTATATTTATAGCCCACAGTTCGAATACTAAATATCAGTCACCACTAAGAACTTGTGAGTGCACAAACATGAAATTAAAATCATCACATACACATCACAATTATCTTTTTACTTTTCAAAATCTCTACTAATTTAATTTTTAGTTGTCACATCAACTCGAAACAAACAGTTATTCGTAATTACTGCTCCTACGATTACGCATTAATTCCTATATCAAATTAACAACATATTATCTATCTCCTTCTTCTTAACAACAGATTGTGCACTATTAAACACCTTTGTCCACAATAGCTACAAGAAAAATGGAAGTAATTCACATGAAAATAGGGCACAGATATATAATATCGCTGTAACCTGTGAAAGAGAAGAGTTCCCTTCCGTGGGGAACCGTTCCACATGTTGCAGACTTGTCCCCATGATCTTATCATGCTCCTTAAACAGATTGCGTGGAATCCATAGGGAACAAACTTCCCGGTGCTACAGAATATTGCCACACGGTGTGACGAACACTTTCGAACGACATTCCCATTTCCGCTATCAGATGCCGTAATATTATCCTTTGTTGCCTTGAATCAACTCCTTTACACGAGCTGTCAGTGGTGTATTTACGTTTGTTTCGGGGAGGGATTTGTTAACTTTCAGGGGGGGGACTTTGCCTGAAAATGTAAAAATTCTGCAAGATATATCATATATTTTACTATAGTAAGATTTCAGGGGGGGCTTAAGTCCGGAAGCCCCCCCCCTTTTCTAAATACGCCACTGCGAGCTGCACTCAAATCTGATGCCGCGCTATGTCGGCCACCGCGCTCCTCGTCAGTGACGTTTTCTCTACCAGCTGCAAACTTTCGACACCATTCTGCGACATGCTGACAAGACATTACCGTCTCTCCGTAGACCTCTATTAGCTGTCGGTGGATTTATGCAGCGGTTAGGCCTACATGTTACGCCCAGAGAAATCGAATAACTGAATCGGCTTCTTCGCGAACCCAGCTTTCTAAAGTAGTTGCCATTTGTATTTATCTCCAACTAGCACCGTAGGTGGCAGGTGGCTAAAACTCTGCACAGTTGCCAGCTCCATGTATTAAAATTACCACACATTCCTCATTCCTCTATAACAGACGAAACTCCAGAAATATCGATCTTGCAATCGTAGTTTCTGATGCTCCCTCGTATTTGTTAATAGTTACATGGTCACTTAATTTTGATAAGCGTTCCGGACTTAGAATAAACTTTAAGGGAAGATTCGGTAATAAGAGACAAAAGTAATTAAAAATGCTAACGGTTTTCAAGTCACATTTCTGATTCTTTTTGTATATATACTTTGTTACTGGGCAATACAATAGATTTTTATTATTTCTTCCCAACGTACAGGAAAACTGCGAAAAAAAATTTAAAAATATTTTTAGTTGTTTCTCTTATTACCCCGTATGGGGTAATAAGAGACGCTGTCCAAATTTCTTTCATGCTGTGCCTTGTTATTAAATTGGGTTACAAGGGATATGCCTAAGATGTATTCTATTGTCCTAACTTTTTACATGTTTTTATTCTGGTTACTTTTCTGTCAATTGCCACGTAAAAATTAAGGTTAGTGAAAGTCGTACTTGAAAGCTGAATACTTTTAATTACAAACTATACCAATTACAGATGTTCATAATTCGTATAGTTTCCCACTCATTCTGAACATTTTGGAATGACAAGAATACACATTATAGAATATAAACCTTTTTGTATTTAAAAATATAAGGCCTACAACGTAAAACAACTCTTTATGCTACAGTGACTTTTTACACAGTAGATTATACAAAATTAAATTTACTGTACCAAAATGAAAAATAGCCTACGTGAATACTTTTAACAATAATGGAATGAAACTTTAAACCCGAAAACACAAAATAGGCCTAAACCAAATCTTTTTAAACCAACCATAATCTCTTTTTAACAGAATACAAGCCTCTAACTTCTGTTCTTTCAACAATAAACTGATCGTTTCCTTATAAAATTGCAGCACCATAAAAGATAAACACTTTATTCACTTCGTGAATATCATTATGAGGAGACAAGACAAAAAAAGGGGGTAGTAAGAGACACACATTTTCTGCCAAGCTCATTGATCAGGGAAAAACTGAAACAATTCCAGTTTAAAGTATCAGTAATGCTGTACAGTCCGCAGCAAAAACGGGAACAGGTCAAAACTCCCACAGCCAAAACCCCCACACTCAAGAAATGTCAAAACGCCCACACAAACCGTCATAACTCCCACACAAATGGACAAATCTCCCAAATACACGAACGGTCATAACCCCCACAGCCAAAACTCCCACACCGAAGAAATGTGAAAACGCCCACACAATCGGTCATAACTCCCATACAAACGGACAAATCTCCCAAATGCACGAATAGTCATAACTCCCACAGCCAAAATCCCCACACTGGTAATCGGTCATAACCTCCAACCGTCATAACTGCCACACAAATGGACAAAACTCCCATACGTGAGTGTGGGCGTTTTGACATTTCTTGAGTGTGGGAATTTTGGCTGTGGGGCTTTTGACCGTTCGTGCGTTTGGGAAATTTGTCCATTTGTGTGGGAGTTATGACCGATCGTGACATTTCTTGAATGTGGGGGTTTTGGCTGTGTGGATTTTCACCTAGACCCGCAAAAACATGCAACATGAGCATGTAAGTTTATTGTGAAACAACGAAGCCTTTTGCTCCAAAATAAGTGTGTACGGAAGAATACCGAGGTTTCTCCTGACGTGATTCGTGCCACTTAGATGTTATGTTGATTCCCTGCGCTGTTAGGCGTAGTTTCACAAAAACTTACATGTTCATGTTGCGGGTATTTTGCTGTGGACTGTACAATTTTTTTCAAAACATTTTCAGAAACATTTATAACTAACAAGTAACACTCCCTAAGCGTAACAATCCGATTTTAATAAAATTTCGCAAGAAGATACTACACATGAAATAAACGAACACGTGTTTTTTTCTTTTCTACGGAAAAACGGTTTTAGGAGGCAAAGCCTCCCAAAAAATTGAAGGTTGACGCCCGAAAGGCAAGAAAAAGTGGAGCGAACTGAATGAAATTGTGCGCAGATATTGTAGACATAAAATGAGGGATTACGGGTTTCATATTTTCCTAAAAAAGCTGTTGGGTGGAGCACTGACCCCTCGAAACCTTTGATCACGAAATATCAAAAGTGCTAATAACAATATGTCAGAAGTGCCTAAACGACGTACAGAATTGGAACAAAAATTTGTGTAGGGACAATAATCAAAAATAAACCAATACGGGTTTCTAATTTTCAGCGTAATAACAGTTTTAGGGGAGAAAATCCCCAAACAAAATTTTGAAAGTTGACGCCCGAAGGCAAGAAGAAGTGAACCGAAGTGAATGAAATTGTGCACAAATATTGTAGAAATAAGATGAGGGAATACGTGTTTCGTATTTCCCTGAGAAAAAAACGGTTGGGTGGGCCCCGGCCCCCACCAAACCTTTGATCATGAAATATCAGAAGTGCTAATAGCAGTATGTCAGAAGTGCCTAAAGGACATGAAGAATTGGAACAAAACTTTGTGTAGGGACAATAAACAAAAAATAAATATATTTTTTATTTTCTACGGAAAGACAGTTTAAGGGGGCAAAGCCCCCACCCAAAATTTTGAAATTTGACGCCCAAAATGCAAAAAGAAGTGAACCGAAGTGAATGAAATTGTGCACAAACATTGTAGACATAAAACGAGGAAATAAAAGTTTCATATTTTTCTGAAAAAAAAAAAAATGATGGGTGGACCGAGGCGTTGGGTGGCGGAAGGAGTAGACCGAAGCGAGTAAAATTGTGTGTAAATATTGGATATGTAAAATAAGGCTTTCCGTGTTTCACAAGTGTCTCCATCCGATTCCTTTAAATTTGGCAGATCAACAGTAAGGTCAAACAGTATAGCGTATTTTGTAGATTTCAGGAGGCGCCTTTAACCATTACAATGTTTTTCCCACATAAACAAAAGCACGTGTCGATTTATTTCCTGTTTACTGTTGATATGCCAAATTTGAAGCAAATCGGTTAAGGACACTTGAGAAAGGCTTTATTTTGCATATACAATATTTACACACAATTTCATTTGCTTCGACCCTCCTTCCTGCGCTATTATGGTAATATTTACTTCTTTCTCGGAGGGGGTCTAGGCTCCAACACGGTTTCTCCCCACAAATTAAAACACGTTTCATTTATTGTTTTGCAAATTGTCCCTATACGAAGTTTCGTTGCAATTCTCCATATTCTTTAGAAACTTCTGACGTACACTTATTTGCACTTTTGACATTTCGTAATCAACAGTTGGAAGGTCCGTGCCCTACCCAATCGCTTCTTTACGGAACATGTATTACCTTATTTTACGTCTACAATAACTGTGCACGATTTCATCCACTTCGCTCCACTTCTTCTTCCTTTCGGGCGTCAAATTTCAAAATTTTGGGTGGGAGCTTTTGCCCCTTAAAATGATTTTTCCACAGAAAAAAGAAAACCCGTATTGGTTTATTTTTTTCGAATTGTCCCTACACAAAGTTTCGTTGCAATTCTTTATGTCCTTTACACATATCTAACATACTGATATTAGTACTTTTGATATTTCGTGATCAAAGGTTTGGAGGGGACCGTGTCCCACCAAACCGTTTTTACCAGGAAAATACGAAACGCTTATTCCCTCGTTTTATGTCTACAATATCTATGTACAATTTCATTCACTTTGGTTCACTTCTTGCCTTTCGGGAATCAACTTTCAAAACTTTTGGTGGGGCCTTTTGCCCCTAAAACCGTTTTTCCGCTGAAAATAAAAAAACGTATTCGTTTGTTTTGCGTGTTGTCCCTGCGCAAAGTTTCGTTGCAATTCTTCATGTCCTTTACACACATCTGACATTCTCTTATTAGCCACTTTTGATATTTCGTGACCAAAGATTTGGAGGGTTCCGTGCCCAACCTAACCGATTTTTCCAGGAAAATACGAAACACGTATTCCCTCATTTTGCATCTACAATATCTGTGCACAATTTCGTTCACTTTGGACCACTTGTTCTTGCCTTTCGGGCATCAACTTTCAAAATTATTGGTGGGGGCTTTTGCTTCCTGAAACCGTTTTACCGCAGAAAAGAAAAAAGAACACATATTCGTTTATTTCATGTGTAGTATCTACCTGCCAAATTCTATCAAAATCGGAGTGTTACACTTGGGAAGTGTTACTAGTAAGTTGTAAAAAATTTTTTTTTCACGAAAAAATGACTTTAGATATCTAATGTTTTTGGTAGGCACTTTTTGAAAGGCAGAAAAGAAGGTAAAGAAGTTACCTAAAAGCAATGAATTTTTTAATGGCTTGTACACAGGAGGATACAGTAAGCTGCAGATTTTTTTGTTTTTTTCTGATGATAAAGAAACCTACACAGATATTTTGTCTCCTATTACTTCTGTCTCTTATTACCCCATCTTCCCCTACATTAAATTAGTGTATCTATTATAAAGATGCCAAAGCAGGAGATAGAGATACTAGTTCCAAGCAACCATTCGAATTCTTTTCTAGCAGGAAGAGAGATAAGCTTGAACACATCCTAGATGCGTACCTGATGGTTGTAGATTGTTATCTTGCTTAAACCAACTTCTTAGATCTTGATCAATAGGGTTGGTGGAAATGAAAATTACAACCATAATGTAAGAAAATAATTTATAATATGTGTGTAATTGTATCTTCGTGTCTACTGTTTCCTCGGATGTTCGCTTTCTCTGGACCCAGGTGCGCTTGAGTACATCGCCAGTTTAAGCAGCTATCGGTCTATGTGGCCTGCACAGAAGAATAGCTCGCAACCAGAGATATACTCAATCACTCCATAGCCATGGGAGAAAGAACCGGAACTCAGAAGACCTGTCCTACTGGTGTAATATCTAAATGAAGTTTTGCGCAACGGAAAAAAAATATAAATAAAGAAACTCGAAAATTTTGGAAAAGTAAAATTTTAAAAAATCAGGATTCGCGACATTCACTGATGGGTTCCCGTAACGTTTCTCTCATATCATTTTCCCTTTGATGATTCATTTATCAGATTGATAGGAAGACGCACTATTTTGATCTTGACCGAAATCATGTTTTACTATAAAAAAATATATATTTTACTCTACTGTATCCTTTCTATATGAAATAAAACATAATTGTCAACCAGAAGCTTTTACTTGTTTCACCGAAGCTCTTCGTTATACAAACTGTTTACATTCAGTTTAGGGGCACAACGATATATCGCATTATGCTTTAAAGAACTATTTTACCGTGCATGTCACAATTCGTGACCAGACATATTAAAATATTACACGCACACAAACTCTCATAACATTCAATTTATTACATATTCCCAATATTCAATAATTTTTATTAATATTCACTTATTCTCAACTATATCAAGGAATGTGCCTCTTATTCTGGCATTCATATCTTTCATTTAAAAAAAAACATCATAAATAATACGTTTTGGCTGTTCACAGCAGCTACTATTACCAGGCACCCTTTTCACATATTTATTTATTTCTTGCCTACACATACTATTACAAAAATACACATGAAATTACTAAATCCTTAACCTACACTAACCTAAAACACATTCACACTACACACTCACACCAACAAATTTGTTTATATACCGTAAAAACGTTTTGGTTGGCAGTCCAGGCCAAATTTCTTTTAATGGGAATCGAATTTGTTACTTTTAAAATGAATATTCGCACGGTGTAGAAAACCAATTGCCCCTATCGAAAAACTTGTGACAAAACGCCTATCGTGCTTCTTTTATCAAAGTACAGCTTCGGTTTATTTTCTAATACTTTACGGATACGTTATAGGTTTTAAAAAAAACTTTAAAATATATATTGTATATGTGTTCTATACCGGAGAACGTCATTCCTATCTTATTTGTCTAGCTTGGTTACAATAGACAGCCAAACGATGCATAGCCAAATAAAAAAAAAATCACAATAATAAAGAATACTGCATATAACCTTACACAAGATTTAGGCTTTCTTTGAATTACAGGAATTTAGATGGTCGCTCTAAACGAAAATTTTACACTCGCATGTATATATTCCGTCAGTAGTTTGTTCCACCTTTTATCCCCCCCCCTTTCTAGATAAGCTTAAGCCGTCACATATTGTCTCAGTAATTGTATAGATCCTAAGGGAAAGGAATTTACGAAGACATGGTTATATTATTATAATTCACTGAATACCATATTTGCAACTATATAACTTGGTAAATTTCGAAGTAAAAAAAAAGTATGTCCAAATCCAGGTTACCAAGTTATTTCGATTGAAACCACTTCAGAAATAAAATAAAACATTACTTACAATTTGGTTAGTTTATGCGAACAAACAATCCAATGGTTGTCCTTACGAGTACCAATTCCTATTGACCATTTTTATTAATTTTCGTGGTGAATTTCATGGTTCCAGGAGAAAACAACTATCACACACACCTTTTTATAATATGTAGTCTAACTTGAACCGGTTAATAACAATTAACCATCACGGTTCTTCAAAAAATTCAGAGCCCTCCTCAGGTAGTAATCAGCTTTTGTCCATAGTTCATACAGACGACAATTCACAACATTGGGCTGCTTCACTAATTCTCCTCGTTGCTCGCTCCGTTCCGTCCAAACAAATAACACAAAAATATCGCAAATTTTGCAATTGAACTCATTTAAATCTTTTGGTAGAAAAATCCGTTCTGGAGCGGCTTTCTTTACCATTTTATTCTGATAATATCTGACGGGCAGTAACTGGGGACTGCTCTCTTCAGGCTGACGCCATTAAAGTACTACAACAATGTGACGTAATTGTACGAGGATTGAAGATGAGCTAATTATCAGAGACTTCAAAGGAAAGCGACCAATTATAGATAATTCTGTAAATCTGTACTACTGACGTCACAGAAGACAAGATTGAAGATGATGCACCAAAACCGAGTGAATTTTGACGATTTTCTATCAAAATTGCTGAAAATCTAAAGAATTTTATGAAGGATAATTTTTAGAATAAAATTTTAAATAAATTTCTGGGAGAGTTTTCAGAATGTTTGGAGATAGGAAAAGCGTTCTACAGATGAAAAATAAAAGAAATAAGCAGAATTTTAAAGAAATATAGGAAATTAAGATAGAAATGAACAAAACATAGACATTAAATACGAAATAAAATCCTAAACCTATTTTAATACACTTCCTAACTTAATTCTACCATCTAATATTACGAGAAAAATTAAATGACAACATTACATCCTTACATATCCTACATTATATATTATTCTACACTATTATACAGGGCGTTCGAAAATTTTTCAACATGATAACTCCATGTTGGGAGGTATCAATAATATCGACACTCAGAAAATACTACCCTCAACCAATTTATAACTGCTTTCTCAAGGTAGAACTTGAAGAACTTTGGATTGCATGCTGGGTGGATGATTTTTAGCAATGAAAATAGTCTTTTATATGTCCTCTCACTCTTGTTAGGCAGCGAAGCGAATATCACAGGGCATGCATTTTTATCACCTCCAGAGCTACATGAAGACTCAGTATTGGCTGGAACTGCCTCGAAAACGTCTCATCTACAAAGAATTTCTTGTAGCCCTCAAGAGCAAACTACAAATTTTCGACTCCGAACACAATTGTTCGTTCATAAGATACAGCAGTATCGTTTGCCTTCAAAAAATTACCGCCTACCGGTAACGTAATATTCCCTTCACTAATACCACTTACTGCTGAGTATTTCTGGGTACTTAGCGATATTCGTCGTGTATTACATAGCGCTGTTTTAAAATTACCATCTTTCGGAAACTTAGTTACAAAATCGTATCCGCTTTCCTTCAGATCTTGTAATTATTCTGAGAAAAATTTTATGTGTAATTTCAGACAAATAATTTCTTGCACGATTTCTACATCTATCTAACCTTTTCTTCATTGCGATCCCAGAAATATACGGAGTACAGTTGTAATTCTCACTTGAAACTATTTTTCCATCTCCTGACGTTCTCTGCTTCCCATGAAACATTTCTGCTTTGTTTTTTTATTCACATAGATTCAAAACCAGGGCCCTGCACGGGCCGGGCGCGCCCGTTTAACCCGGCGGATTACTCGGCCTGGTCCTGCCTGTTTCAAGTATATCAAACTCGACCGGACCCTAACCGGGCCGGCACATTCCGCATCGGATATAAATATATATATCGCACTCTGTGAAAGACGGATTGGAAACTAATGTTGACAACCTATCTTAATCAAAATATGTTTGGGAAACTGACTCTTTATTCAAGACTGTAAAGTACTGTATTACTACTATTATTACTACCTCTACTACTACTACTACTTTGTCTACTACTACTACTACGACCACTGCTAATGCTACTACAACTGCTACGACTTCGCGTCTGAGTTGACATGTCTGGTGGCACAGAATTTACCTTCTAAGTACAGAAAAACACGGAGAAATACTAGTTACTATGGCCGGTCTGCGCAGAATGTGAACCTACGAGGGACAACGGTGGCTCATTAGAAAAAGCACTCACATCTGGTGCTAGAGGTCGTCGGATCAATCCCTGCTCTTGCTATGTGAGCTTTGTGGTGGACAAACACCGTGTGCGTGGGAGTTTCCGAGGTGGTCCCGCTTCCTTCCACTGTTTTCATTCCACCAATTCATCCCATCATCATCCATACGCCCTGAGCCGTAGTTGCCTAAAGAACGTATAATAAAGTCAAGTACTTGACCTACTAAGTAAAATTTGGTACGCTACCATTAGACCACGTAGGCCAAAACCGTGAACTGGAGTGCTCATAAGATCTGCACAATTTGTAGTAATGCTCAATTAGCAAGGCAAATATTACCAAATGGATATTACCAAATGGTGTTACATGTTACTGTATTCTTCATAGTATGATGCTACAAATATGATAACAAAATATAATGATCAAATAAATCACCAAGTCGCCAGGGTCGATTAGGTGTCAGTGGTAGAGCGTTCACCTCTGGTTCGATCCCAGCTCGCGCCAAGTGAACTTTGTGGTAGACAAACACCGTGTGCATAGATTTCCTGGAGTTCTCCCTTTCCTCCCACTTTATTCATTCCACCATATCATTTATTTCTCATCATCGCCGTATCCCTTAGCCTAGCCGGTATAACCGTGGAACGTAAAACTTAAAAGATTTCATTTGTGTGTGTGTGTTCGTATTACTAGTAATAGCAGTAGTGGTATTCGCTGTCGTATTAGTATAGTAATTAGTAGTAGTAGTAGTAGTAGTAGTAGTAAGCAGTTGCAGCAATAGTGGAATTAGCACTAGTATTCTCAATTGTAATAGTAATGGTAGTATTAGCAGTAGTAGCTGTAGTATTAGTATTACATACGGTGTAGCAGTTTTACGTATCTTCTCCGTTACACGTAACGCACTAATCAGTGTTGTATAAGGCCTTTAGGTCCATGAGCTGTATTATAATAAACATGGCTGGACAGAGCAAGCACAGATACCAAATAGACAGACAGAATAAGGATATAGAAAGCAAACATTGGGTAACCTTTCACACGATTTTCTCATTCGAGAAGGACAAATAGACATTGCAATGTTATGACGACACATTTCTCATTTTCCATTGTATATTGAAGGATTGTCTTGACTTATCAGACGTGGTTGTTCTGAGGACGGTTACGCCTGGATCGAGATTCGGGCCGGGCCGGGCCGGGCCGGGCCGGTCCGAGCACAGATCCAGCCGGGCTGGGTCTGGGTTTGCAGGGGTCAGTCCAAAACTTGTGAGTTACATTCTTTCGTTCAAGGTGATAACAATAGCCTTGCTGCGGTAGAATTAGGCACGGCTTTTCTATTTTACTGCTTGCAATATCGTACATATCACTCATTATCAAGAAGATGATTGTACTTCCGAAACTTAAAAAATAGATAAGAAAAGCCTATTAGTACTTGTCCTTGTTTAGATTTTAATTATTCGTTTAGAATTGCCTATTCAAGGATGAGTTTCCCATGCGTTACACCCGTCAGTGAACGTGACCTAGGTGGCTACTTTGTAATTCTACTTTCACAAGGGCTATAAATCATAATGACCCGCTCGGGAGAGTGATGCTCCCGGAAGTGCGTCTTTTCGCGCGCTACTCTAGCCAGCTGTTTTACGTTGGTTACAAAATTTATATCATGGAGTACAAGGAGAACAAAACGAGCCCTGCGGTGCTTCTAACCCGTTCCTACTACTACTACTACTTATCTGCACAAAAGTAAATAAATCACATTTTGGAGTATTATTTTCATATTATTTTAATTTAAAAAGTGTTATAAAAATGTAAAAACAAAAAACTTTCTTCGGGCCGGGTTTGAACTCACGCTAAAAGAAAAGTTCATTACTAGCATATAGCGCTAGCACACTCGTCCACGAAGACCGGCAACAATGTTCGTTTGATTTCTACTATTTCAATGCAACCTGGCAAGAAATGGATAGCGCCAACCAATCAGAACTGTGTTTTTCGTTCCTACTTCCGGCAGCATTACTCTCCTGGAGCCAGTCAGGGTTTTCAAATCTTACTGCCATACCCTTACTCTCCTTCATGCGAATCACGAGAAATAATCCTTTTGTGTTACATAGATATTTCTGTGATTAGCTAATTTTTCAGAATTTCCTTGTATTTTTGTGAATTTTCTTTTTTATACACGCAAATACTTTATAATAGCAGAGTTTCATACTCTGCACAAAGCATCTTCCAAGCAGATGTTTCTTTCTAAAATTCCCTTGCCTGGCAACACGTCTTTCCTTTTTTTCCCCCTTCCTTTAGACATCTTTTACTGATTCCGAAACAGCATGCGGTCTATTGTTCTGAAACGCACCAAATACGCTCAAGCCGACGTATTCTGTGCGTTTTTATTGTTTTCACGTTTGCAGCGCAGAGTACCAGATTCTCCAGAACCAAATGCCGACGTTAATTTATAAATAATCCGTTATAATTAGATATATTGAAACGGGACAAAATTAGTATAGGGTGTAGTAGAAATCTTTCCCTGATAACAATCATTCATAAAGAATAAAATATGATACATAGACAAATATTTTTTATATTGAATTGCAAGTAACATATTGAGTTTGTCTGTACACAATTAATAATGTTGTACGTGTGATCCTTTCGTTGCCTGAAGGATATCCGAGTGATATTCCAATTCTGCAACTGTGTTGGTCAACATTATTTGAGGGTTGGATGTTATGACTTCAGTATTTCTGCGTCATAATGCTGCGATGTCGTTCCCTGGAGTTTGGTAGCTCTAATCCTTAACATAACCCCAAAGGAAGAAGTCTACTGGTGTTATGTTCAGTGATCGGGAAGGCCAGTTTATGGGACCATCACGCCCAATGCATCTCTCAGGAAATATTGTATCCAGATAGACACGAACACCTAACCTCAATGAGGTAGTGCATCATCTCGTTGAAACATTAAGTCCGGAATGTCCTGAATCTATGGCACAACAAATAATTGCAACACATCAAGATAGGTATTGACTGTGATTGTGATCGTCTTTTCACTGAAGAAAAAAATGTCCTGTGATTTGATTGTGCATAAGACCGCACCACACACGTTCAGATTATTGCTGTCTCTGACTTTCTGAAAAGCAGCATGGGGATCCTCAGACCCCCAGATAAGAGCATTATTTCGGATGACAATCTCATTCAAATGAAATGTGGCCTCATCTGAGAAAAGGACACATTTCAGATAGTCAACATCTTCCTCAATTCAGCCATCGTGGCAACAGTAAAGTCATAACGAACACTGTACTCCGTTAGTTGTAGGGACTGCTCGATCTGGACTTTGTACAAACGGAAAAGAAGTTGCTTATGTAAGATGCGGTGCACTGATGTCTTACGAATCTGGCTCTGCTGTTTGACTTCTTATGAAGATGTCTCTTACCGTCTGAATTGTCTGCGCACTAAGTCCAGGACTGCCTGTTCTAGGGAGATAACTGATGCTGCGTGTTTCATTAACAACGCGTGCTTCAAACACAAATCTGTATGTACAAGAGATGGTGCGTTGTGAGCAAGCCCGTATCCACGAGGGGTCTAGGAGTGCCGTCCCCCCTAAATTGTGCTGCTCCCCTAAAATTTTCACGGTAGGCTTGCAAATGAACTATACTATGGTGATGAACAATAATGTGGTTGGGTCCGGCTGCCCTAACTTCTACCGGGCCGCCCCTACATTTTGGGCTGGATACCGGCCTGGTTGTGGGATAAATGTATTCCTTATCAGTTGTTTCTATAAGACACGCAAAAATTTTATTTATTTATTTATTTATTTGGAAATATGAAAGTGTTCTTATTCTCACAAGAATCTGGTCTGCAATTTTCGTGAAATATGTAAGTGTTGTCTTTGTCGAAACAAAATGTTTTGTGTAAATTTACAAAGGTCGTTGAAAAGAAACTTCAACTTTCTTGTACTAAATGATTCTCTAAGCTATTCTGCACTGTTATTTTTGTGCCACATGTTTAATTCCTTACGTACAGATGCATAGTATGCATGTAATGTGATGTGCCATAAAACTATTATTTAGGCAAATAACACCCTCCGACGTGTGATAGCATAGAGTAGAGTGGAGTAAGTTAGGATACGTTAGGTTAGGTTACGAGAATAGAGTAGGTAAATTAAGCTATCTTATAGTAGGTTAGTAGTTTTTATGCTGATGGAAGGAAACCACTGGAAAAGTCTGGCCGGGTGGCAGTCCTGGAAATTTATTACAAAATTTTCCGGATACATAGTACAGTGCATCTAGTATTTTATTTGCGCATACTTTTGTTAAGGAGGTCGGTAAAGATTAGCATTTTTTTTTCGCCTGTAATACTTATAAAATGTAAGTGTCCGTAAAAGCCAGTATATCCTATAAATATTAAGTTAAATCTTTAAAAGTTACATATCTGGGGTTAAGTTCCAAAGTTGGTCGTATGTTTCTAATAAAATTTTGAAAATTTACCGGGAAGAAATTAATAATTTGTTCGTGTGCTTGATAATGTATAAGGAGAGGGAAAGTTGTGTTTATTTTCTTATATAAACGGTTCTAAACATGGAACTGTTTGGCAAGCGGAGGGAACTACTTCGCGCAAGGTTACTTCATGGTAGGATTATAGGATTGTAATGAGCATTTGTTTTGTAAACATGGCTGGTGATAATCAGGAAAATCTATTAAAAGTAAGTAAAAGTCATGGTTTAATAAATCTAAAAATAGATTGTAGAAAATGCGGTAAGCAAATAACTGAAAATAAAAATAGAGGAAGTTATACTTGTCAATGTAACGGTAACATATCCAACAAGGTGGTAAGGTTCTAGAACACAGGTCTCCCTTTCCATTTAATTTTCATAAAGACATAAATAACGTGCCCTGCGGAGCTCTAACCCGCCTTCACTCGCTAACGCTCGCTAGGCAATAGCCTACTATTTTAATTAAATATTAAACTTTGGTACACAAAGGAACTAATTATGACGTTTTTAGCCAAAAACTAGGCGGACGACCAACGTCGGAATAAATGCCCATATCTGTAAGACACATGAAAAGTATTGTAGAAAATCATATAAAGAATCTAACAAACGAAACATGGTTGTTAATACTCAACCAGTTTAAATGTTCTTTGAGCTTCAAACAATAAGTTTAGTCCTAGATGTTTCATGCACACTACACGAATGCTTGTTGATAAGTTTTTAAGTCCAGTCTTCACTATTACAAGAAGTATAATGGTTCATGAAGCACTTTATAGTAAAATTGTTGATGCAAGTTCGAAATAAACGTCTAAACTGGTAGAATATCAACAGGCACATTAGTTTGTCGGGTTCTTTTTCTGAATGCATTTTATATAGTTGTAACGTTAATACTTGCATTTCATACCAATACTACAGTAGGTGGAAAAAATGTTTCTTACCCGCTTCCTTTATGAAAAAATATCTATTATAAATTCAATCTACACGTAAGCAATAAAAATATATGTGCAGATCTTACCACTGACATGAGTAATAGGGTTAAGACACGTAATGCAAGGCATACTTTACGCATTAGCTTATAAGCAAGCTCAATATATAACACTTTACGTATTCTTATTACTCTTTGTGTAATGTCTCACAATTCTTTCTAATATTTCTTTCTAATCCAAAGCAAACCTCTCTCACAATTCTTTCTAATATTTCTTTCTAATCCAAAGCAAACCTCTCCTAAAAAGGAAAACCATTTATTCTGGCGCAGATGTTAGTCTATGACAAGTAATATTTCTTTACATCAAACAAAAATTATAACTAACGAGAATTACTTTAGTCAATTGGTACTGACATAATCTATGCTAGTTACATAGTAACACTTTCTGCCTATATCCCGTTCAACTTTCAGAAATATTTCGTTCACTTCTGGAAGTATACGGACGAACAGTTTATTCCAGTTATGAGACCTGGCAACCCTCTTCATGAGAAAACTCGAAGGAAAACAAGCACAGTCTTACTATCAGCTAGGATGATGTTTTGGATAGTCGGAAGGGGCAGTATCCTGAGGCTACAGATGGAGGGAGGGAGAGGGGAAAGAGGAGGAATTTTGGGTGATGGATGATAGGGTCAGGAGAACGTCTTAACTCGAGGTAATTAGTCTGTAATTATCTTGCGGCAGAATCCCTAGATGTCAGCAGCTGTCGTTCCTTCTCCATGTTTCCTCCAGAAGCTTGTTCTCAAATTTTGTTTTCTTGCTAGCAAGCATCGACCACTATCATATCCTGGAGGTATACAGACACGCAAAACAATCAATTATCATATAAAGTTTCTAGTCTGCGTCGTTACTAACCAGTTTCTGGTTCAAAGACTTGATTAAAAAAAATTGCTTTTATGGTATTGTTATATTTTGTTCTTGTATCACCCTAAATGTTATTCATGTAAGTGCATAGCTTTATTGTCAGCGTATTAGGCTTTGGCGAAGGAGACCTGGGTTCGTTACCAAGTAGAAGCTCACGTGGTTCGGACCCCTCAATAAGGTATAGGTGTATGTCTTATGTAGCCTTGGTACTGCAAAGGATGATAAACTCCAATCGAACCAATAAATTTGTACAAGTGGTCCAGAGTTCAACCACTGATAGGCACTCCAGATATTTGCATTTCTGCAGCATTGTAAAGCAATTGAAGACAACTTGAATTAATGACTTAGCAACGTCATGTCTTTTCGTAAAGTCTTCCAGTAGGCAAGGTGCATGCTTTTAGTATGAATTCTTCTAATGGTTGATTGTAATGTTTATCTAAAACTCTTAATACAAGGAATTACAAAAATCTGGCGCAATAGTTTGGGAATACATTCCTTACATCAAAATAAGAAAAAATAACTTCATATGGACCTCTGGTCGGAAGTGCATAGTTTCGTAGTTATAAGGTGCCGAAAAAGTGAAACCTCAGAGGTCCACAGTTCCAATATTATATTACCGATCGTAGTGGGATCAAGACATCACTGAGGAACTAATATGTGAACTATCCAAATATCTATCTTTCAGAACCTCCGGTATTTGTACAACCTTTTTTAGAGAAGCTGTTTGGGAGTACTTGATCACTTTCCCCCTACCTCTCTAAAAATTGGTGTTCAAGTACTGGACCATTCTTAAACATGGATGTTTCGATAGTACACATACCAGTTCCTCAGTGATGTCTTGACTTGACTACGATAGGTCCCAAAATAGTGGAGCTATGAACTTTTAAACTTCACTTGTTTCACTTTTTCGTCACCATATAACTCCAAAGCTATCCACTTTTAAAGCACAGATCTATATGATTTTTTTTTCTTATTTTCATACGAAAAAAAATCTGTTCCCAAACTATTGTGACATATTTTTTGCAGCAATTTGTATGAGACGGTTTCTTTTCCGCTCATGTATAATTGTTTATATCAGTATGAGATCGTTGGGATCTGAGGACCCAAAATGGCGCCCTTCGAGTTCGATCCAAAGCCACATCAAGTGTTCGTTTATAGTCCTCGCTGTGCGTGAATGTGCTGCCACAAAGTGAGAAAAGTCGAAATCAAAACAAGAAAATATCAATTAATTTGTTTGGTAAGAAATTGAAACTAGACTCATTCAAGTAGTTATAATTTAGATATTTTTATTTTAATCGTAATTATTTTACCACATTTAATAGGTGGATAAGCATGTTAAAATTTAAAAAATCTCCCGGTATTAAATCTACCAATTGGAAATTAAGGGGGGCGAAGTGAAGCTATCTTCGCCGGGAGGGGATAGCGTCCTTTTTTTTCCGCGTTACTATGGAGTAGTGCTAACATCTCAGGCAACTGAGATGAAATAAATTTCAACTAAACACCTACGAACCACGTAATAATGTGATCTGTAGTTAGTGAATTTCAGGAGTGGACGAAGGGTGAGAAATGAAGGCCGACTAACTACTATAAACAGATTAAAAAAAACATGTAAGGTAAAATAACAGAACTTTCCTTCCGTATCCATATTCACGAGTACTGGCTATAATGGCGTTTGCGGTCCGGAGGAACGGTCATATCCAGGACTGAAAAGCACTTCAAGACCTCTCAGGTAACAATAGTCTCTTGTTTGAAATTGGGATGCAGCTACTTTCGATATTTTGAGAAGCAGGCTTTGAAATTTAGAAGACCATGTGACTAGGAAGGTTCCAGGTGTAGGAAGTTTTTTCGAGAAGATGGTTGCTATGGTTGGTTAAATTTTTGTTTCAATCCGGATCAATTGGTGACTAAATTCAATAAATTATCATAAATTTCATCAAAACTATAAACTAGGAACTAAAATTATCGGTTTTCGAAAATTTATATTTTTTTTATATATCAGATAAAAAAGGGGGAGCAAAGATAAATTAATATATACGCCTGCTTACTGTAAATTGTTTCTACGATGATAAAAATAACATTATATGAGTTTGTTTAGAGTAGTGGAATCTAGAAACATGATTGTTTAAAGTAAATCTTTCCGGTCAAGCATGGGTCCCCAGTCGCCTGGGTGATAGAATTCGTCCTTCCTCTCCCTTCACTTCCACTTCCACTTGTCTCGGTTGGAACTTCAAATATCAAAAATCTACGCTTAGTTTAGCACCTCTCCATATCAAATCTTCGTTCAAATCTCTTCCGTTTGTGTGAATTTATTTCTTTGTTTGTTAGTTATAGCAGTTAGGTTAGTTTTAGTATCGTTAACTATTGTGTACCAAAATCTGGAATTGGCTCTGTTGTTTGTGGTTAATAGGACCCTTCTACTAAACTTTAAGTATGGAATGATAAACCGGGGGTGATGTTTAGAACGTTCACTGCTTTCTCTCTCTATCCTGCAGGCATGTTGTTAACATAAATGCTTGTGATAATGGAATTACCTGAAGCTTGTCCGCTCACCCTGTAGTTTAAAGAAATATTCGGCAGATACGTTCAGTAGTTGTGCTAAACCAAGCGAGACTGGAGAAGTTGCGATTTAATGAGCCATGGGCAAAGAAATAGTTAAATATATGAAGAAAGTGTGTATTTAGAGACGTGTTGCGCCTGAAATAGACAGGTTGCCCGCTCGAAATAAGATAATATTTTATTTCTTCAGTGTGTTCATGTAGGCCCGGCCATTCTCTATCTCCACCGCTGCCACTTTCATAGGGTGTTCAGCCATTAGGAAAGCTGTTGGGTGAAAATTGTATTCAGTTTGTGAACCGAGTTAATAAGTATACCGTAAACCTTTGTAATAGTTATTTTGTATTCCTGATGTATGTCAGCAGGCGAAAGAAATGTTACCCCCCCTTCCTTTCGAATGATGTAATAGTGTTTAAAAACAATTGTAAAATTTAATACTAAATTGTGACGAAATTGAATTCAGGCAACATAACAATTTATTTTCTTTGGTCAACCGATATAAACAGAACTTGTAATTTTGTACTATGTAATTCTAAATCTCCAAAATGCAAAAATGTACTTGCACTAAGAATTGGATTGACGAAACAGAGTTTATATTGTATGAAACTAACTATAACCTGAACCAAATTTTATTTGGAAACTTAAGAGGTGCATTAAAATAAATGTTTTGTTCGCGTAGATATGGTTGTAAAGGCAAGTTTGGTGAAGACAAAATTTGGAATTAAGAACATAATTTGGGACTAAATTTTCAAACCTAATTATACTTTTTTTTTCCACTTGCAATGTATTTCAGTCTTTTTCCTCTCCGTGCGGGAAGGAGAGCTCTGTCATTGTAGTGTCATTTTTTTTTCTTATTTTTCTTTCTGTTCTAACAATAAATTTAGTTTGTACTGTCCGAAGTAGTCGTCATTGTGGTATGAGATCTGAATATCCCTTAGTTATAAGCTGGATTAACAATATTGGCAAGTGGTCTTCAGAACGAAAGAATTAAACTTTATGAATATTATCAACAGTTACAGTGCTTCTTGCAGTGGTCTCAACAGGAGAAAAGATCCTGATTCAAAGTATAGTTTAATTTTATTTATTTATTTATATTTTTTTTAAATCTTCCTTTCTTCATTATTGCAGATGTTATTTTATTTCTCTTTTATATTTTAAACTTAAGTATTTTTTCTCGTTGTGCAAATAGAATTTAAGTTACGGTTGGATAGCCTGGAGTACCTTCAGTACCCAGGAGAATATTCAACCTAGGCCAAATTCTGAGGAAAGGAAGAAAGCGAAATAAATCGTTACATTAAAAAGTGGCGACCCAGCCGTAGGATGATTCTCTTGTCTGAGTACTGCTCGAGAAGTAACGTGTAATAATATTAATGGATAATTCAAATATTAAGCAGGTGAAGTGGAAGTGAAGTGGAGAGATGGTGGGTGAGTTTTGTCTTCCGGCGCTGGGACTGGAGGCTTGACTGGAAATATCTTATGAGTGTTTATATAAGTATATAGTGTTCTTGAAGTGAAAGTTTCAATGTCTTTTTGTTTTGTTTTATGCTAACTGTGTTTGTAAAGCGATTGTAAAATGGCCTCTCGTGGAAGTGGCTCCGATGGGGATAGCGTTTGTTCGGGTTCTCAGCAAAAAGAATATGCATGTTGTGATAATGCGCATCAAGTAGTCAGTAATGAAGGAGTAGAGAAAGTGAAAGCCGTGATGTGCGAGAGTTGCCTTCGCTGGTTTCATTTTGATTGTGTAGGTATGAAGAATACCTCTAGCATGTTTGCTTTAGTAAGCGCTGATTCCTACCGTTGGCTATGTGCAAGGTGCGAAGCAGCTAAGCTACCTCAGCCTAACAATGGCAATGACGAGGATCCCCGAAAAGGGAAACAAGGAGTTTACGCTTTATAACGGTATTTCTGACAATGCACCCATCGCGACCTCGTCACCTGTCTTACGAGACAATTGTACTGTGTCGTCTGTCTCGCGAGAAGACGGTCTTATGTTAATGATGGAAAAGCTGTTCAAGAAGATAGACGAAATTAGTTACGAGGTAGTTAGTAGTAAAAAGGAGGTGAGTAAAGTTAACCAGAAAATCGACGAAGGGTTCGAGAAATTTGGGACTCAAATTACTGAGGTGCAGTCTAAAATTGAACGAACTGCTATAACCGTGCAGCAATTATCCTCTAAGTTGGAGCAAGTAAAAGTACAAGCTCATGAGGAATTGCAAGTAGCAAGCCAGAAATTAATGGATAATGTTGGGATAGTTAGCACGAAGGTCGAGAGTAATGAATTACGAATTCAAACACTTGAGCATAATATGAAGGGAACCTTGAGTAGGCTCGAATCTCAGGATACGCGTTTGCAGCAATTACCTGAGAGGATAGAAGTGCAGAATATTGTTTTACAAGAAGTTAAAAGTAAGCAGGATGGAGTTGAGGGCGCAGTGGGCGAGCTGAAATCACAGAATTCCAAAACAAATGAAAGATTAGAGAAGTATCAATGCGAAATAGGAAGTGAAGTAACAGTATTGAAACAGCAATTAGAAAAGTTAGAATTAGTTTTGCATGACGATAGTAAAAGTGACAAGTCTGTAGATCAGGAAATTCCTAGAAAAAGAGCGCACGTGAACTTTGAAACCGGGCTTTCTCAAACAAGTAACCGAAGTAGGAATATCCCCACTAACAATCCTTTTGTATACAACCTGTCGACTCCTCCTTTGTCGAGTGGTAATGGTAATTATCATAATATGGCAGGTAATTGGCAAAACAAGATTTATGAGAGTACTAACTTAGGAAATTGTTTCGGATCTTCTTTTATGACAACTACCCCGAATTTGGAATCTCAATGGCAATGGCAAGGCCAAAAACCTGATGTTCATCCAGTAACTTCTAACCCATTTTTCTTTTCACCTAATAGTGGTTTCCAAAATTCTCCTAGTTTCTCATCGTCTATTATCAAACCTAAAGACCTTAAAGATTTTCCGGTTTTTAGTGGAGAGGTGACAGCAGGTGCAGGCCGATCTTTCTTGCGAAATTTACAACGATGTTTGGATATGTATAGATTGTCTGATGCCGAAAAACTTTTAATAGTATCGAAGTGTTTGATGCGGGGGGCCGAAGCATGGCTGCAATCAGTGGCACGCGATATTAAAAGTTATGAAGATTTTGTAAAACTTTTTAAGAAACAGTATTGTTCTGCCAGTATGGAAAGGATCCATAAGAAAGCTTTGCAAGCTTTAAGATTCGATAGGTCGAAATTTTCTACATTGCTTGAGTTTGCCTGGTATATAGTCGAGGTCTATTTCAATATAACTGAAGTGCCAGACCAGTCCGAATTGATAGATATTTTATTGGGTTGCTTGCCGGCTGAGGATTCGCGGTTGTTCATGGTAAGCCCGTGTTCAGACATCGATGAATTGATGGCTAAGATTGCAGCACTGTCGGGTCACGCAAACGCGCACGCGAGTGATTTAAGACCTCCTGCGAGACGGTTTTCTGCCAAACAGGCTAAAGTCGTCAAAAATAAAATTGGACAAGTAGAAAGTGGAAGTCAAACTGATTTTCTTAGCTACTTCGACAGTCAACGTACTAACCGAGATAATTTAGGATACGGTAATGATAATAGAAATAATCGGAATTGTCAAAACGCGCAAAACAATCAAGGCTTTGGATCGTACCGAGGAAGGAATCGTAACTTCCGACGAAGGTGGCGTGGTAGTCGAAATGGAAATTCGAACTATAGGCATGAATCATCAGAAAACACTTCCGGTCAAAGTAATGAGAGAAATAGTGATAACACAATTTTTACCAATAACTCGGGAAACATAAACGGAAATAGTATTACCCCAGACAGACGGGCCTCGGCCCCGGAAAACTAGAAAGGCAGTCACTTTTGGAAATGGGGGAAGCTGGCTGCGGTAAGGATGAAGACCCCATTAAAATTGATCAGACATTAGAAACTATTCCTAAAACTTTAATACCGTTAGAACCTAATGAAATTTCTCAGACTTTTGATATTAATCAACAATCAGTTTATTTCAATGTAAATTTTGTAGTAGAAGACGAAATATCAGAACCAATTAGTGAACATTATTTTTCATCGTCTCCGGTAGTAAGTGGTAATATTGGGGGTGTAACGTTAAATTGTACAATAGATAGTGGCTCAGATCTGAACCTGATGGACTGGGAGATATGGAGAAAACTTAAGCAGAAATTCCCATCTGCTAAGTTAAGACCATATTCAGGATTGACTTTGGGCGCCTTTGCCGGCAAGGAGAAATTTTCTGTGCAGGGTGTTCAAACTTTTAATCTAAACATTCAGAACCGGATTTTTGATGTGCCAATCTTTGTCATAAAATATTTAAGGACTGATTTAATTTTGGGTTGTCCCTTCTTGGACTAGTTCCAAGGAGTGATTGATAGATGTAGAAGAGAAGTTAGATTGAAGGATAATTCCGGGAAGGAAATTGTTATTGAAACCACAAACCCGAACATACTTTCGGTTTCTATTTCGTTGGTTGAAATCGAAATTAGTCCTTCTCAAAAGTCACTGGAAGAGATAGTTGCGGTAGTAAGCGAAACTTCTAATAGTATAGATCAGTCTAAAGTGGGTTCATTGACAGATTCGGTTAGGTTGGAGAATAAAACTAGTTCGGTGACGGAATTTGAATCTAATCTCAGTGAAGATGAAATTCGAACTTACATTTCCTCTCGAGACGATCTAGACTCCTCTTCGAAACAACGCTTACAAGATTTACTTATTAAAAATAGAGATCTCTTTTCTGAGTATCCGCGAAGAGTTAGAACACCCCTGTGCAGGATCGAATTGACGGATGAGGTGCCTATTGTCGGTCCGTATTATCCTATCCCGCAGTCTATGCAGGCAGCTTTCGAAGAAGAACTTCAAAAATGGATTAAGTTAGGGATCGCCAAAGAACAACCTTCTCCTTACCGCAACCCGATCCATTGTGTGAAAAAAGCTTCTGGTGGTGTACGCCCAGTCCTTGATACGCGATATCTCAATAAAAAGGTAATTACATCTAAAATACAAGTGGAGCCGATTGGGGACATCCTCAATCGTGTTGCCAAAGCATGCTATTTCAGTAATTTTGATTGCTCGTCAGGCTATTACGGAATAGGACTTCATCCTTCTTCGTATAACTGTACCAGCTTTGTTTACTTAGGCAGACAATATGTAATGACTGTTCTTCCGATGGGAATTAAAAGTGCTCCATCTATTTTTCAAAATGTAATGTATAGTTTTTTTCAAAATTCTACGAAATCGTACGTAACGGTCTATCTAGATGATGTTCTCGTCTCTAGCATCACTTTAGACCAACATTTTGAACATTTGGAACGTGTTTTTGAAATTTTTAGATCGGCTAATTTTTCTTTGAATTTCAAGAAGTGTAGTTTCCTGCAGAAAGAGATCCACTTCTTAGGACATGTAATAAGTGGCCAGGAAGTTAAGACAGACCCGCGTCACAACGAACCGATAAGATGTTTTCCTATTCCGAAATCCAAGAAACAGGTCAGGCAATTTTTAGGTTTAATTGGTTGGAGACGTAAGTTCATAGCTAACTTCGCCGGACTAACAGCTCCATTTTTCGACCTTCTTAAAAAGGATAAGAAATTTCAGATGACACCCGAATTGCTAGAACTTTTCTTCAAATTAAGAGAAATCATTAGTCAACCTCCAGCTTTAGGCCAACCGGATTTTTCTCTTCCTTATCATATTTATTCGGATGCTTGTGCAGAGAATTTAGCAGGCTATTTGTGCCAATACCCTTCTCCGGAAGCAGACCCTGTGGTGATAGCTTATGCTAGTCGTCGTGTTCGACCACATGAATTATCTTTATCAATCTTTCAACTTGAACTCTTAGCCGTACTGTTCCTCTGCGAACATTTTTCTCAATATGTTTTGGGTCGAACTACGTATATTCATTGTGATAACGCGGCCGTTACGCATGCGTTTACAATGAAGAACTTGGATCCTCGCACCACCCGAATTTTATTGAAATTGCAACGTTTTGATTTAATTTTCGAACATTTGTCCGGCCGGTCCAATCAAATTGCAGATATACTTAGCCGAAATCCTCCTGAGGTAACTAAAGAACAAGAGCTCCGGTATGTAAATTTTCTTACGGTACAGGATTCTTCAGCTCTAGACTTTAACGAAATTAGGGAAAAACAATGTACCGACCCCCTTTGTGTTAAACTTCGGTCCTCTTTGGATAACGTTTCTAAATCCAATCATATTTTGGTTCATCAGGATCTCCTTTATATCAAAAATCGTAAAACTAATCAGTGGCTGTTAGTTATCCCTCAGGAACTTACAACAAAAATCGTTGAGTTAGTTCATTCCAAGGGACATTTCGGAGTGAGGAAATGTTGGTCGTTTTGTCGATCATTGTTTTACTGGAAAGGGGTAAAACTTAGTATAAAACAATACATACGAAATTGTATAAAATGTGCAGAAACAAAATTCGCAAACCGCATTATTGCAAAGGATGATTGTAGCATAAAGGCAAGAATGCCACATGAACGATTAGGATTGGACATCGTGGGGAAATTACCAGGAAGTCATGGTTTCTATTATATTCTTTCAATAATAGACATTTATTCTCGGTACGTGTGTTTCTTTCCACTTAAAACGGCCCACGCTAAGGAGATAATAGCAGTGTTGGAAAGGAGATATTTCTATCTGTTCCCCTAGCCCAGGGCTATTATCTCTGATCGTGGCCCACAGTTCCTTTCTAAGCTTTTTAAAGGATATTGTAATCGTAATAGTATTAAGCATGTTCTTACTTCCAGCTACACCCCGAATGCGAATGGCCTAGCGGAACGCAGCCATAAAGAACTTAATCGTATTATTAGACTGGAGTGTCAGGAGAGACAAACGCAATGGAGTCAGGTATTAAAGCTCGCGCAGGAACTTTTAAACTATTCCCTATGTAGTAGTATAAACTGTACGCCTGCTGAACTGTTCTTATCGTATTCAGCGGCGGAAGTTTTCAAGAAATCATTTCCGTGGCCCTCAAATTTAAATAATTTAAATATTAGAGATAAATATCTTGAAATTCACCCGGACGTGACCTCAAAAGTTGAAAGAAAAAGGGTGAAGAAAACTGGGCGAGAGGTAATTCTGAAAGAGGGACATCTTGTGATGGTAAAAACCCATTACCTCTCATCTGCAGTTAAGCATGAAACGTATAAATTTATGAAATGCTATGTCGGCCCTTATGTGGTCCAGAAAATTCTGAAAAACAGCGCCATTCTTTATACGTTGAAAGGCGAAAGTATAGGAACCCAAAACTTCCAAAATCTAAAATTATTTGACTGTACCAAGGAGAAGAGATTAGAACTCCTCCGTGATTATCCTCACATCATACAAGACGAGGTTACGTAACGATTGGAAGGTAAAGGAAATAGAAACCAAGGACAGGCTATAGGATATGTAGTAAAAAAAACAATGGTATGTGATTGTTTTATACTGTAATTTTGTAAGTGGTAGAAGATATTCCTTATGTTAAGATAGGTATAAATTCGTTGTCATATCTCATTGTGTATTTTTTCCTTTCATTGTTAGTGTATTTTCATGTCATGTTGTAATATTTTTTTCCTTTTTTTTCCTTTTCTTTCTTCCATTCTCATGTACTTTTATTTTTTTTGGTTAGGTATAGTCTTATGTCATATTACTCGTGTATGTGATGTTGATGTCTTGCAAATGATTTCATTGACTGAATCTTAAGTGTAATTTTATGTCGTGCGGGTTAATGTGAATTGTCAGTGGAACCTGAAGATTTTTTTTATAGTTTAAGAAGTTTTTTCTTTTCTCTTAACTAATATCTTTGTAGGTATAGGTTAGGATCTTTTTTTTCTTCACCTTTATTTACTTATGCCGTGTGTTATCAGGATGTCATTTTTTTCCTTTCATTGGTAAGGCTTGTTAAATGTTATGTCGTGTTTGTTATCTTCTACCTGACCTTCATTGACGATTTAGGTAAGAGTTAGCTTTGGTGTCGTGTGAACTCGAATTAAGTAATTGGGAATCAAGATGGAAAAATAAATAATCTCGATCGAGATAATTTATTTTTCTTCGGTGGGCCCCGAAGATGAGACGGTTTCTTTTCCGCTCATGTATAATTGTTTATATTAGTATGAGATCGTTGGGATCTGAGGACCCAAAATGGCGCCCTTCGAGTTCGATCCAAAGCCACATCAAGTGTTCGTTTATAGTCCTCGCTGTGCGTGAATGTGCTGCCACAAAGTGAGAAAAGTCGAAATCAAAACAAGAAAATATCAATTAATTTGTTTGGTAAGAAATTGAAACTAGACTCATTCAAGTAGTTATAATTTAGATATTTTTTATTTTATTCGTAATTATTTTACCACATTTAATAGGTGGATAAGCATGTTAAAATTTAAAAAATCTCCCGGTATTAAATCTACCAATTGGAAATTAAGGGGGGCGAAGTGAAGCTATCTTCGCCGGGAGGGGACAGCGTCCTTTTTTTCCGCGTTACTATGGAGTAGTGCTAACATCTCAGGCAACTGAGATGAAATAAATTTCAACTAAACACCTACGAACCACGTAATAATGTGATCTGTAGTTAGTGAATTTCAGGAGTGGACGAAGGGTGAGAAATGAAGGCCGACTAACTACTATAAATAGATTAAAAAAAAACATGTAAGGTAAAATAACAGAACTTTCCTTCCGTATCCATATGCACGAGTACTGGCTATAATGGCGTTTGCGGTCCGGAGGAACGGTCATATCCAGGACTGAAAAGCACTTCAAGACCTCTCAGGTAACAATAGTCTCTTGTTTGAAATTGGGATGCAGCTACTTTCGATATTTTGAGAAGCAGGCTTTGAAATTTAGAAGACCATGTGACTAGGAAGGTTCCAGGTGTAGGAAGTTTTTTTGAGAAGATGGTTGCTATGGTTGGTTAAATTTTTGTTTCAATCCGGATCAATTGGTGACTAAATTCAATAAATTATCATAAATTCCATCAAAACTATAAACTAGGAACTAAAATTATCGGTTTTCGAAAATTTATATTTTTTTATATATCAGATAAAAAAGGGGGAGCAAAGATAAATTAATATATACGCCTGCTTACTGTAAATTGTTTCTACGATGATAAAAATAACATTATATGAGTTTGTTTAGAGTAGTGGAATCTAGAAACATGATTGTTTAAAGTAAATCTTTCCGGTCAAGCATGGGTCCCCAGTCGCCTGGGTGATAGAATTCGTCCTTCCTCTCCCTTCACTTCCACTTCCACTTGTCTCGGTTGGAACTTCAAATATCAAAAATCTACGCTTAGTTTAGCACCTCTCCATATCAAATCTTCGTTCAAATCTCTTCCGTTTGTGTGAATTTATTTCTTTGTTTGTTAGTTATAGCAGTTAGGTTAGTTTTAGTATCGTTAACTATTGTGTACCAAAATCTGGAATTGGCTCTGTTGTTTGTGGTTAATAGGACCCTTCTACTAAACTTTAAGTATGGAATGATAAACCGGGGGTGATGTTTAGAACGTTCACTGCTTTCTCTCTCTATCCTGCAGGCATGTTGTTAACATAAATGCTTGTGATAATGGAATTACCTGAAGCTTGTCCGCTCACCCTGTAGTTTAAAGAAATATTCGGCAGATACGTTCAGTAGTTGTGCTAAACCAAGCGAGACTGGAGAAGTTGCGATTTAATGAGCCATGGGCAAAGAAATAGTTAAATATATGAAGAAAGTGTGTATTTAGAGACGTGTTGCGCCTGAAATAGACAGGTTGCCCGCTCGAAATAAGATAATATTTTATTTCTTCAGTGTGTTCATGTAGGCCCGGCCATTCTCTATCTCCACCGCTGCCACTTTCATAGGTTATTCAGCCATTAGGAAAGCTGTTGGGTGAAAATTGTATTCAGTTTGTGAACCGAGTTAATAAGTATACCGTAAACCTTTGTAATAGTTATTTTGTATTCCTGATGTATGTCAGCAGGCGAAAGAAATGTTACCCCCCCTTCCTTTCGAATGATGTAATAGTGTTTAAAAACAATTGTAAAATTTAATACTAAATTGTGACGAAATTGAATTCAGGCAACATAACAATTTATTTTCTTTGGTCAACCGATATAAACAGAACTTGTAATTTTGTACTATGTAATTCTAAATCTCCAAAATGCAAAAATGTACTTGCACTAAGAATTGGATTGACGAAACAGAGTTTATATTGTATGAAACTAACTATAACCTGAACCAAATTTTATTTGGAAACTTAAGAGGTGCATTAAAATAAATGTTTTGTTCGCGTAGATATGGTTGTAAAGGCAAGTTTGGTGAAGACAAAATTTGGAATTAAGAACATAATTTGGGACTAAATTTTCAAACCTAATTATACTTTTTTTTTTCCACTTGCAATGTATTTCAGTCTTTTTCCTCTCCGTGCGGGAAGGAGAGCTCTGTCATTGTAGTGTCATTTTTTTTCTTATTTTTCTTTCTGTTCTAACAATAAATTTAGTTTGTACTGTCCGAAGTAGTCGTCATTGTGGTATGAGATCTGAATTTCCCTTAGTTATAAGCTGGATTAACAATATTGGCAAGTGGTCTTCAGAACGAAAGAATTAAACTTTATGAATATTATCAACAGTTACAGTGCTTCTTGCAGTGGTCTCAACAGGAGAAAAGATCCTGATTCAAAGTATAGTTTAATTTTATTTATTTATTTATATTTTTTTTTAAATCTTCCTTTCTTCATTATTGCAGATGTTATTTTATTTCTCTTTTATATTTTAAACTTAAGTATTTTTTCTCGTTGTGCAAATAGAATTTAAGTTACGATTGGATAGCCTGGAGTACCTTCAGTACCCAGGAGAATATTCAACCTAGGCCAAATTCTGAGGAAAGGAAGAAAGCGAAATAAATCGTTACATGTATAGCTAACATACTAGCATATATTTTCATGAAATAGTATTTTTTTCCTAAAATTAAATTTCATGATATAAAAATATTACACGCAATAGATTGAGAAGAGTATATTGACTCAGTAGTAAAAGGCTTACCTCTGTCTGAGAAGTCCCCGGTTCGATCCCATGTGAGTTAGTTCTGGACAGCGTCATGTCTGAGAATTCTATTAAAATTCTTCCATTTCCTTCTACATTATGATTTCACCAATAATTTCGTAATAATTCATAAAATATCAGTGTCCCTTAGCTTGTAAATCATACTTGTGAGAAATTAAAGTAGATATTTCATTTCATTTCACGATAGAATGAGTAATAAATGACAATTCCTTTATCAACTCTTAGTCAGTCAGAATATTGAGGTAACAAAATGTACGTGCATTCCCTCTATGGCACAGGTCGCAGTGGGTAACTGGGGATGTATGGCGTTTCCTCTCCACTCTATATTTCCTTGAATTTGTCACTTACAAGAGATGATGTATTATGTTGGCGTGGATCAATGAAAACGTGACTCACTGATCCACCACCCACAGTGACCCACGACTCACTATGACTCACCACCCACCGTGAATCATTCTGACCCCATGACTCACTCTGATCCACCACCCTCCAAAACCCATCGTCATCAATTCTGACCGATGACCCACACCCTCCTCTAAACTGACTGAAGAATTTACACTTGTAATCAAAGAAGGCTGTGAAGTTATTACTAATCGGAGTTTGAATTTCTACAGTCAACCGCTCAAGCACTGCTCTGTTACAATACCAGTGGATCAGATCTTTACGATACAAAATGGTAAAATGGTTATCATGAGCCATATTCAGGGGTAAAAGTGAGAGGGAACGCGGGGCACGCCGTCCTCCACCTCCAAAATATATGTACGCCGTTCCCTTAGTTCCTAAAGTATTACAATGGGCAAAGATAGGCAGGGGAATGGCGTGACAGCATGCCCGTTACATTTAGAGATCCAATTATCATATATGATTATTTCCTTGTTGAAATAATATTTTTCAGTGGAAAATAGGATGGAATTTGGAAGTCTCAAATCAGGGTAAAGTAGGCCAACATAAAGGAAAAGAACAGTGTAAAATTCGATTGTCTTCTAAGTCAAGTAGTACGTCCTATTGCTATTATCACAATTACAGAGCTCTTGTATCATCACCACCCTTGGGGTTCCTGTAACTCCCAGATTCCTTAAGGTAACAATTTTGCAGAGGCATAAAACGAAGAATAAATCCCTCTTTAACGGAGAATTTTACCTGGGGCCATCTGATTGGTAGATAGGCCTACAAATAACGCGCAGGGGCGTCATTTGTAGAAAGCAGAAGGAACAATTGCCCCCTGAATTTGAAAAGTGCACACTTTTAAACCAATTATATGCTAATATAGAAATAAAAATATGTAACTATTACGTCATTGGGGCATCTTGTCCCACCGCCCTTTGCAAAATATGAAATGCCGATACTGAAATAACAACCCTGTAACTTCATCTTTGGATGGTACATAAACTTCTCTTTTATATCTTTCAGTTTCCTTCTTTTCAATAAGGTATTGTTTATTTTAATAGTGTAGTTTAATGTATTTTGGTTAATATATGAGATTTTTATGTTAACACTTCGGAAAATTAAATGTTAAATATAATAGCATACTATTATGTCCTTTGAACTCAAGGAGATGGATGTTCAGTGAAGGTATAAATAAATAATTATGGAATAATTGATGGAATAAGATTCTGGCACGGTACGTGAGGACCTCGAGAAGACCCACGGACACGATGTTGTGCACCACAAATTCGCATTGCCTTGGATCTATCCAGTGACACCTAGCACCAGAGCTAAGCGCTCTACCACTGAGGCACAGATTCCACAGAATTTCTCCCTTAACGAAACGATTTTTGGTTTTACTTCTTAAGACCATTAGCAGCGAAGTAATTTGTTATATGAATCGTCCATTTCCAAACAGCATCTTGTCCAAGAAAATTCGATTTTGAGATATTGGCACCATTGTATCAATGGTATTGATAGCTTTCATTTGATATATAGTTCCAAAAAAATCGATAAGCGGTGCAAATTACGTTTAAATGTTGGAAATGTCATATAGTTACAAACTGGCTTTTGTCCTTTCCATCAAACCTAAATGGCGGAGGAAAAATCTTTATATTTACAGACACAAACTGCTTCTTGTTGTTTAGACATCTATAGTGTGTAAATAGAAACAATTTCAAAGCTACTCTTGTCCACAAGTCACAGCTAAATTCAGATAAATTTAAAAATGTATTCTTTTCTCATAACACAGTAGATTCTAAGGACAGTATCTTACGTCAAACCGGGTAAGTACAGGTGATATCAGACGATTGCTTCAGCTACACTTTGGAACGGTCTGACAGGATATTCATTCCTTGAAATTCCTATCCACAACTAACTAACTCTATGGCCTGTGGAACCCGGAGGTTCAATGCCGCGTTCACAAAAGCTCTCCACTGACTTCTATCCTTAGCTAATTGGATCCAGTTTCTACTTTGTATTCCAATCTCTGCGAGATCCATCTTAGTATTGTCCTCCCATCTGCGCCTATGTCTTCCTAATGGTCGTTTTCCGATTGGTCTTCCAGTCAAGACTTTGAAAGCGTTTCTACTTTCTTCCATTCTAGCTACATGATCCGCCACCTAAGCCTCCTAGACTTGACGACCCTAACAATGTTGGGTAAACCATATAACTTATGTAGTTCCTCATTATGAAGTTTCCGCCATTCCCCATTCCCGTTCCTCTTGGGTCCGAATATTCGTCTCAGGATCTTGTTCTCAAATACTTTCAGTCTATGTTCTTCCCTCAGAGTAAGTGACCATGTTTCGCTGCCATACAGAACAACAGGCATAGTTATCGTTTTGTATATTTTAAGCTTATCAGTCCTTTCCGAGGCTTTTGTGAATATTTCTGAACAAGTGCTTTTTTTTTGCAGGATGAGGTTGTTAGCCCTACCCAAACCCCCAAGCTGGAGGACCACTCCTAGTCGGCTGTCCGCGACTGCTTATTCAGTATATTCGCAGCTAACCTCTATATCTAGAGGCCTTCTCCTCGATCCGCAACCTGAGGACGCGCCATGCCGTGGTGACAGGAACCCACGTTACACGGATTCCTATTCATATGAATATCAAATGTGATGATACCCTTAGAGAGGAAGAAGGAGCGGAAAATGATTATACCAGACGAAGAATTGAGAAATTTTGATCCCTCTACAGCAGGGTTTCTCAACCTGGGATCGCGAAGATAAACGGAAGAGATAAATATAATTAGAATCTAATACCGGAAAATATTTTTAAATATCAGTTTGAATTTTGTTCTGATAGGGATATTTTTATTTTATACACACTTTTAAGAAAAAGTAGGTCTATTAAACATTTTCAACATGTGCAGAGTTGTTTAAAAATAAATTTAAATAAGCGATACGATATGAAAGTAATGAGAACTGAATATTGAAATACCAGAAAAATACAAATGCAACGAAGCCTGCATATTGAAATACAACTAAAATTGAAAGCTAATAAGATACTTGAGCATGGATTGATTTCACTAGTGCGGTATTGTCCGGTTCAATCTTGGTGACACACATGATCAAGTCATTTAAAATACTCAATAAGTTTTTTTTTAACAAGTGTCCAATTTTTAAAAAAACAAAATTAGAAATCACTTTATGTTATTATCATATGACCCAAAATTAAGGGAGTTATGAAGTTTTAAAATTTTCAAACGGACTCCATTTTGAAACAGTATGACGGATCGAATTCGATATTTGTAATATGAATAAACTGCCCAAATTTGGTCCATTCGCTTTTAGGGAAGTTACTGTATCCATTATATACAGGAAATGGATTCTACTATTATAGAAATAGATGGATATCGTGAGATCTCCGCAATTGGTACACTAAAAATCTCACACAAGTTTATTACAAACCAGACATTATAATAGAGGATGTGATAAAATGGGTCATGATAGGAATTAGGTTGAGAAACACTGGTCAACAGCATACGCACAACGAGATGATTGTTCACACATATAATCATCTTTAGAAACCGTTGTTTACCATGCAAACACGCCTTGATCACGCGGCCTCTTTTAAAGTTTATTTTCGTGAAGTTTTAAGAGGAGTCGTCATTTGCATTTAATACTATTATCACCTGCTTTGAAGAATGTTTCAAACCAGACATTGTTTATTCATAAGTCGTTCTATTTCAGACGTTACAACAATCTTTTTTATAGCTATCACTTTTATTTTATGTCCATTATAATAATCAAATAATTACATTACATCATTATATCACTTCTGTCTCCAAAACGCCTTATCTCCATGGCAAAATGCTTTCGTACAGTTCGGAGAGGTACTTTGTCCTTGAAACAGTTCCAAAACGACTCTTGTCCAAATTACTTTTTCATATTTCCTTCAAGATAAACGAGGCAATAGTTTATTCAAATGAATCATGATGAAATAATTGGTGGAATGAGAATGTGAGAACAAACTCGATTACCTCGAGAAAACCTAGTATCCAACGTTGTACACCACAAACTTTCTTGCCGGGCATTGAACCAGAGATCCCACGCACACGAGGTAAGCTTTATACCAGTGAGCTACCGCCCCCGTCATTTCTTCAGAAAAGATTTATAAAATTACGAGATTAAATTATGTGTTTTATTGCCATTCTAGAGCGGTATGACGTCTCATAGACACAGTCCCCCTCCCCCAAATATAAAATAGATTTATACTGTATTGCAGTCACATATAGATTTGTTCACTATCTTATTATTTGTCCATATATACTAATAGTATTCCAATAAAGCCTGGCAAATTTATAGCCTAGGAAATATAATATTTTGGGGATATCTTTTGTGCATGTACTAGCACCTGGATCCCGCAATAATTCAAGAAAATTTTACCAATTTCATGTAGTTTTGCATCAATAATTCATGTATGTATTCTGATTCGAAAACTTCATTCGTTCTCAACATAAGGATGTATGGATTGTAATTTTAGGGTAAAAGAGTATGAGCTCGACAGGGTCGTAACTTATGGGGAGCAGTGAGGGCAACTGCCCCTTTCCTCAGGGAGGTACCTCATCATTCGAGGGGTTCCACTTTAAGACAAAATTTTCTTACTCTATATACGATACGAACATGAAATTATAAATGTAGCATCAAACTGGTTCACTACGTTGCATAAACAAAATAACACACAAAAGGTAAATAAAACAAACATGAGTCGTGGGCCCATTTCAGTAAAAAATGTCTACAATTTGGGGTCCTAGAAATAATATTTATTCGTATGGCTTTGAGATTTGTCAATATTGTCCCCTTAATTTGTCATATATGGAAAGGGCCCATTGGCGTGTTATTGTTGTAGTTATTATAATCATCCAACGTGCGGCCTTAGGCCCGGTTATTGTGGACCTAGTGGTAAACCGAGCGAGCCCTGGCAAAGGGAAGATTTGATTTATACAGACAATTGTAAATTTCAGCAATGCAGCATTTGAAAAAGGAAAATTCTAGGTGTTCTTTTCCTTGGATGAAGTGAACTTAACTTAGACGATATTGTATTTTGCTTCACGTTTAAATGTTTCGTGAATTTTTAGATGAAATGAAGTCAGATTAACCGCTTAACTTATAATTTTTTCCCAAAAGTCGTTCCAAATTTTATATTTTTTTTTAATTTGTTATTTCTATTTTACGTTGAAGGTAGAGGTATGTGGAAGCAAACATTACCAAAACTGTCCAAAATTTAGGCCCGAATTAGGCACTTGAAAATCACCTATTTTAAAACCACGAATATATTCGTTCGTAATAAAAGCAAATGAATCTTTTTGTTAGTCTTAATTTTTTGAACATTTTTTTGTGTACAAGAAGCTGCAACGAATCTTTTAAAATATTTTATGCAGTTCGTTGAATTTACTTGAACTTCAAGCTGATCAAAATTGAGATTTAAATTTTCCTGCAAAAAATATTAAAATCCCGAATATGTACGTTCCTCCCATTTGGATACCTGGATTCTCTGTGAACGGAAACCGTGGAGGTGGCGGCGGCAATCGACATGCTAAGTCCACTTCTATCCACTGTCGTACACTAAATAAGCTTCTATCTTCGCTTTCATTGCTAGGCGAACTGCTGGCATACGATGTGGTTGAAGTGTCGGAACCGCTAACTTCTAAATCGAAGTCACTTTCACTGTCCATCTTGACAAAACTTCAGTGGGGAAAAATGAACTCAATATAAGTCAATATTCCAATCAATCTACAACGAATTATTGCATTCTGTTTTGCAAAAAATACCATTATTTCAAAGAGAAATAACAAACAAATGAATTCTCGGTACAATGCAAATATGCTATTTCAATTTAGTCATTTTGTCAATAAGCATTGGCCTTCAATGCAAAATATTAGCAAAAAAATATTAGTTAAATGAATCTTACCGACATCTAGCGAACACCCATACACTCAGCTGCGTATGGCGAACGTAAGGATTCGTCGTTTAAATTAACATTTAGATCTTTTTTCTTTGCACGAATATATTCGTGTTCATAATTTTAGGGCAAAACCAAAATAACGTAATAATTCGTGGTTTTAAGTTAAGCGGTTAATAAATAAATCCAAAAACTGTACATATATATGCCAAAAATTGCACTTGGAAATGGAAAAAATTAAAACTGAAACAACTATGTGTTTTGAATCACACAATTTTTAATGAAACAAAAATATATTGTAATGAACAGTGTTTGTATTCACCGGAGGTAAAGATGCCACATCAGCCAAATTCTAACCATAATGTTTTTAGCTTCAGGTCTCCTTTCATAAATACTCTCCGCACAAAGTTTGTAACGTATGAAGTCATAAGCTATTTAGCGCTGATGTGAAAAGTATAAAAATTTGGTAATATAATGGGCCTCACACGTCTTAAAATAAATCACAGATCTAAGGAAAAAGATATTCGTAGTCTGAAAAATATGTTTGACTCTTGTTTAATTAATACTAGATGTGACTGTAGAATAATACTAGACACAAATCCAACATTGCCAAAGCTAAATGTTCTTGAAGACTCAACTTATGATGAAAATTTTAACTCCAATGGTTTCAAAATTTATCATGAATATGCTATTTTAACATGGGCTACAGTATACACAAATTCATCATTTTTAGATGTTTTCCTTGTGAATGGATGTTTAACTAAATAAAATTTATAGTAAAATTTTAGTGTAATTTACTACATTAAAATTAAATATCAAAATGTAGTTTGTAATGTAGCACATCTGCCATCTAGTAAGTATTAAAGGTTAAACACATGAATTTAAATATCCTATCTGAACATTGTCACTGAAACAGCTCACATCATAATTTTAAGTGATATTGCGGAATATATTTGGAAATAGGCGAAACCAATTTTTAAGAGGTTCACAGACAAGGAGCGGCTACACTTTTGATGCCCTCACAGTACAGTGCGGCATTATATGCTATAGTCATACAAAAATAAAATTCAGATATTCGTTAGATAATTTCAGTTTTAAATTCATCTTAATCATCTTAAGAAAATATAAGACGAAGAAATGTAGAAAACAGCTAGGAAGAAGAAGCAGATAAAAAGAACACACATCTTTTCAGCGGAACTTTTATACAAACTTCAAGGGCGTCTTTTAGGGAATGCAAGGGGCAACTACTCCCTGGGGTTTGAAAATACATATATAAATTGTATATAAATCGTAGTTTACAATTGATTTATTATATAAATTGATAGTGTATCAATGTACTAATAACGAACGTGAAATTTTTACGTCAGTGATGAAGAACCTCGCTTTCGCAAGCAAGGTCTGAAATGACGCTATTCAGAAATTCCTTGGTAATTACGTACTCAACGATATCCCAGATAAAGTATAGCAAGTAGATGCCATGAATTGAATGAGAATAAGTGTAATAAGCAGAATGGTGCGAAACATATATTGTCGTTTAACATGTGATACCTCTTATCTCCAATTTTTGCGATTTTGAATTTTTGGCATAAACTTGATGAGAACAACATAACCCATGTTCTTGCAAACTCTCGTACCTTACAAGAAGATTCCTGAGAAACAATCGATTATAGTGTTGACCTCCATATCGATTGTTGGCAATTTCAAGTAATATACTACGTATGGAAATGAGTTTTACAATCGATTATAGTGTTGACCTCCATATCGATTGTTGGCAATTTCAAGTAATATACTTCGTATGGAAATGAGTTTTATATATATTATAGTCATTTGTGTTGTGATTTGAGCAGCTGTGTGAGCTTTTTTTTTTTTAAAAAAAAAAAAGGATAACGCACTTTTTAGAAGGTCTGAAATATTAATATTGTAAATAGATATAATGAAGTAATTTTCGTCTCCTGAAAAAGTAATAAATTGGACATATACGACATCTAAAACGATGATATGGAGTTAGAAATGCCCGAGGTCATAAAGGCCACAAAACGAACCCCGCGAATTCCGACTGAAGTTAGAATGTTCTTCGTATCTCTGAGTAGACGTGTAGGGATGGGTGCAACGACATTGCGCAAATTTTTCTAAAGATTAGATCGTTGATAATCTAAGTAATTTATGTCTTATTAACGAGGAGCAGAAAGTGCTGAAATTGCGCAAATTTCCGCCGCGACGTTGCCAACAACAGGATTTAAGGAATTGTGTGAAATTTTGCATCGAAATGAAATGTATAAAGCTATTCCTTTATGAGATATATTTTATTGCATTCTAATATTTACAAAGCAACATACTTATTTACAGAAAATTTCATTTTACAGTTTGAATGCTTGAAATTTAAATCCTACAGCTTTTAAAAATGTCATACGTGCCTTCTCATAGTTTCTCTGCGAATTCCTGAACTCAGCATACTTCCTCATGACAAACTCGCTCCTTTTGACTTCTGCTGGTCTTTGGGCCTTTGAAATTCCTTTTAATATGGACGTTATTTTCATGGCAGTTTCCGTTTGGATCTCTAACAAAGCAGAAATCACCGTATGAATATCAGGAGCAGGGAAGTAAAATTGACTATTATAATGTCTGTGAAAAGCTTCTGGTCCATTTGTCGTCCGACGCATCGTGGATGGTATAGACGCCCACATGACAGGTGGATACCTAAAATTAATAAAATAAAAAGATCCTTAGTTCATGCACACAATTATTGACAATTTATATAAAACACTAAAACATTTATAACACTAGATTCAAGAAATATTTATAGTCTTGGTCCGTAATTTGTTTACAACTATCAAAACCTGCATTTTAATCTACGTCTTACATGAAGACAGAAGAAAATTTCACTATAATTAAGTTGCATTGAGAGAAAATACCATATCAGCACAACCATTAATGTTGTGTTCAAACTAGGACAACAGTTTTTGCAGTATTAAGAGTTATTGAAGCATGTGCTACTATAAATGAAATTCAAAAGGAAGCTACTTACTTGCAACCGTCTTCTATGTAGTTTTCTAGGACGTAATCGGAAAATTTATGCCCTGTATCATCCGGCGTCATTGATATTAGTTGAGTAAAGGCATCTGATACTTCTGTTGGATGTAAATATGGCAACCCAAAAAATGCCTTTATCCATGAACCTGTAAGAAAAGCAATAATAATAATAATAATAATAATAATAATAATAATAATAATAATAATAATAATAATAATAATAATAATAATAATAATAATTTGTTAGAATAAGCAAGCATTGGGAAAGTAGTGAAATTGATGGATCTTACTGTTGGCTTTATAATTTCTTCATTTCGTACATTATTAGAACAGCAGTTTATTTGCTTTTAAGAATGGTGACTGAATTAAGATTCTTCAGTCAAACAGAATAAGATTCTATTTTCAACTGTATTCTGTATTAATATATAACAAAACAAAGTCCACATGGTATTATTAAATTAATAATAAAGAATAATAGACCATAATAATATCAATAATACCTAGTTCAGATTTTGGATCCATATATGCTTGTCGCAGATCATTGTCGGCTTGAATCCTCCGCCACCATGTTTGTCCCAAATGGAATCTGCAGCCACGAATGTCACAATTTGGAAACACATTCTTGATGGCTTCGTGAGCAGCTGTTTCAAAATCAACGTAAATGATTTTCAAGTCGAATCTACTGTCTAAGTTTCTTATCATCTTCCACATGGCCACATACGTATTCTTGTCTTTCTTCGGCAAAAATGCAAAACATAGAGGTAGATAATATCCATTTTTATATGCATGTATTGTATATAACTGTGTGAAATGCTTAGGAGCATAAGTGAAAGTTCCATCTGCAAATACTTCTAACCCGCTGAACTCACACAGAAAACTGAAAAGAAAATAAGATTAGTGTCAGAAAAGAAAATAGTAAACAAGACTGTAGTGTCATATCGTTAGGTGAAATGCTATGTTACGATATATTTTGTGAGAATCAAAAAAAAAAAAAAAAAAAAACTATTTTACTATAATTTGGAAATAAGACGGAAAAAGGAACTTTTCTGTTCAAGCAACTACTTCCTATTCTACTTCTTGATGCTGTAAATGAAACTCATTTCAAAGTTAATGGTTATAAATGAAATTATACTTACTCGATATTTTTCTTACACGTGAAAAGAATTATATTAGCTTCATCATCAACAAAGATGAATCTTTCTCCGTCAATTGCTATATCATCCTGCTTCTGAACCATTTGCTGTATAGCCTCTACGGTGTTTCTGGGTAGACGAGGAGTCACCTTTCTTCGATTTTTATAAATAACGTCTCGGCATCTTTTAATTTCTTTATGATCAAGTGTGTCATGATGTTCCAATTTTGAAACTTCCTGCCTTATAGTCATAGAGAGATGATATCAGTGTTAATCCCTAATAGAACATTAAACATTTTCGTACTGATATTAATTGATGGCCAGTTGCACAGTGGCCACCGGTTACTATTTGCTACCAAAATATTTACCACCCTTTTAGATATTGACCAACACCAATATGACCTCTCTATGACTTACGATTCCTCAAATAATGCTCCTTAAATCTCTGGAAATCGGCCATTTTTGGCCAATATCATGGGAACGGTAATTCATAGAGAGACGATATTGGTCTTAATCAATACCTAAGAGGATGGTAAACACTTTGGTAGCAATATTAATTGGTGGCCATTGGCCAAACCAGAACTCTTTAAGTTCGTTGAAAACCGCGGCGAGACACAACATTCGACATGCTGCTTTAGAATTCTAACTGCATGTAGGAGGTACACGTAGATATAAGTTGCTGCATCACTCAAGGGGGCGAGCTTTCTTGCCAAGGGGCCCTATTTATCTCTAATACACTGACCACTCATTCTTGTAACAATTTATACGATAATACCTAGGTAATATATAACAAATGTTTCTCACAGCACCTAAGAACAACTAAGACGCAAATGCAAATCTAAGTATCATTTATAGAAAGGTGAAAGGATAGTTATTAAGATATGTGGTAGACACACCTGAAATATGTATACAAGTGCTTGTTTCTGATTGGCCAAAACTGGAAGATATAGACAAATCTTTATTTCTGATTGGTCGAACGTCTGTTCACGATATTTCAAGAGAACTTCTAGAAATATTTATATATATTGTTTATTTTATATATGTTTGTTTTCCTTACAGTATTTCAAAACTATTTGCTTTCAATAACTATATTCTTACAGTTTTAATCTTACAGTTAGATATGATACGGAAAATGAATGACTGGGACACATTCCCCAGTCACCCTCTCTAACGACGCCATTGCACACATATAATATAGATGACTGAAAATGCTATTGTTATCCATTACTTTGTATTTTTTTTTTTTTTTTTTTGTTAAAACGACTTGCATTTTGGTGACTGTTTTTATTAGTCGATATACTTATGGTAATGATGGCAACGTTGCACAAGATTTTTTTCGCAATTTCCAATTTTGTTGCCTGCTCATTAAGGCTTTATCTGTGTCAACAGATAAGCGTGGGAAAATTTGCGCAATGTCGGTGCACCCGTAGGGATCACCAAGTAAAAGTTAGATTGACAACTCAATGTGAAACAAGAGGAAAAATATCTTTCTTTTCGGCACTTTCGTTTTTTAACTACTAGATGAAAGGGAAATATTTATTATTGAGTTTTAGATTACTTCGGTATTAGTGCCGAATACAGGCCCACAAAGTTAAAAAAAATTGGAAGAAATTTACCAAGATATAATGCCACTGCACTATACTTGTGTAAGTTGATATGATTAAGGGAATGTTATACAATACTTTGGTCCCTTACTTTTTAATAAAATATAGAGTATTGTAGTTTTTGCATATATCTTGCATATCCGATATTCTTTTATATGCATTTTTTTTACTATGTACGTAATTTCACTCTCGAGCAACGATAGAAGAGACATAAATGATCATAAAAATAATTGAATTTGAGATTTCAATGGATTTACGCGTTTCAAGGGCTCTAAATGTCGAAAAGGTTGTTTTTCTTTAATGTCTGTCTGTTCATCCATTTGATCGTTTGTCCCGTATATAGCCATACACACTCTTATAGGGATCATACAATTCAGTGTATCCAAAACCGAATTTTAAACTTATGGCAGGGGTGCCCACAAGGGGGGCTATGACGCAAACTGCGTCATTGAAATATTTGGGAGGGTTAAAAATCTATATAAATATGTTTGAGGGGGTGTAAAAATTAATCGAAAAGATATTTTTTCATGGAAGAACACCTACGGATAGACGATTGAGGGGGGTGCGTCATGGACATGAGGGGGGGTAGGCACCACTGCTTATGGTATTTTATAAGATTCGCGGAGGCGTTTCTCGAATATTCTTCCTACTCCCAAAAACAGGAGTAGTTTACTAGAGGGTGAAAAACTTCGTTATTTTCTTGAAAGTAGCTCTAACGATTTTGTTTGTATTTTGTAAATCATATACCTTTAACAACTCTATAATGTACTTAAACCATTTTCCCTTTATAAAAAATCCAAAAGGGATAGTTTGTGCTTGAGGAGTGAATTATTTTCGGACAATTTCCTCAGCTCATTTTCATTCATATTTCTAAATATACAGTGCATTTGGTCTAAATTTGACAGTTTGGGCTACTAGTGAAAGACGACAACGGGGCATATCTGAGTTAAAACGAAATATACTGAAAACCCAAAAGAGTAAAATAAAGATGACAACAATGAAAAGATAAGTAAATTAAAACAGAAACATTCATGACCCTCGACTTATTCGGTTATCGAAACATGTCGGAAAGATGAGTGTCCAGTCCAGAGATCTCCTATCTGTTCAGAAGACTGGACAAATAGCAGCAAGCTGCGAACATCTGATGCGATAAGAGCGTGAAGGTAATGACTTCATCCTCAGAATTATCGCAGCGGATGTGACCAATGTCCACCACTTTACTTCAGAGATCAAGACAACCTCAACGACGTGGAAATATTCCATCTCACTCTTTCCATCACACACGCACAAAAGTGCTGCAGACCACAGGAAAGATTAGACTGACAGTGTTCTGGGATCAAAGAATGTCATATTTTGATTTTTCTCTTACAGGAAACGTTGATGCGGCACATTATTGCCATACCAACAACACAAAGGAAACTGAAATCTGCCATTCAACGTAAGGTACCAGAGCTCTTGAGTCAAGGAGTTTTGTTCTTGGACAACAATACAATAGGACACTGCAGAACATGCCCGTATCCACGGGGGTCTTGGGGTCGCGCCCCTAAAATTTTCACGGTAGGCTTGCAAATGAACTATAATATGGTGATGAACTACAATATGGATGGATCAGCCCCCTCCTAACTTCAACGGGGCTCCCCTACATTTTTGGGCTGGCTACCGGCCTGCCACATTCGTCGTCTGTGATAGTAGACATCGGATCAACCAGTATACAGCCTGGATCTTGTCCCATCAAACTTCTACCTTTTTTCTTGCATTGAAGTAAACACTACTGGGACATCACTTCAGAAGCAACGAAGAGTTGCATCAGGCTGTGAAGAACTTCCTCAAATCGATGGGCACCGATTTTTACCTAAAGGGTTTCTTGAAGTTGATATCAATATACAACAGAAGTGGTAATGTCTTGGCGACTACAGTGAAAAAATTAAAGAAAAGAAATATTGTATTTTGTTACGACTGTTTCTTTTTTCCTGTGAAAATAATGACGAAACTTACTTTCGGAATGTTTCTCGTATATGCGGTTAACAAAAACTATATTTGTGATAGTTACAGGCATTTTGTTATACAGTTATTATTTGTTGTGTTTCATCCAAATAGTCTCAAGTATAGAAAAATCCATATAACTAGAAGAGTTCATCTGTCAAATTCAAGATGACATTCAGCGCTCATGACTTTTTTTTTTTTTTGTATATATATATGTGTGTGCTGTTTTTCTGTGTTTCTATGGCCTTTCTACTTTTTCTATATTTATTCTGTGAAAGCACTTTCCGCATGGTCGACTCGACAACCACAGCGGAAATTTTCCACCGCTGCAGATGTCTCTGCTGTGCTCACTGTGACAAAGACTCGCCTCTTTGTTTGTGCTAGAAGACGGCAATGCTCTGCAGTTGTTTCTACTATCTAGATTTTTTTTAAAATGAAAGAAGACAAAAGAAAATTGAAACAGATAAAATATGTTTCAATTTACTCTGCATTTTCAGTGCCAGTAACTTAGCATATTTCGAAAGGGAGATACATAGAAGTTAAATACAACTTTGAACATGTTCCAATTGTAAACGTAGATTGTAACCATTGTTGCCCATTCTCGTCTCATTTTGTCTCGTCTCGATTTGTAAACACTAATGCGAATCTGTGGGAAAAGTCCCATTTCGTGGGATTTTTTCGCATTTATTATTCGAAATGGGATAAAGGGAATTTTCGTCCAATTTGACAACATATATGGGATTTTTCACTATATACATAATCCACGTCACAAAATTCTTCACGACATAATGAGTCATCAATAAGCGTGTAATTTTTGACAACTTTAATCTGAAATTTTTCTTACTTATCGCTAGTGAGAAGTGACTTAATCATATGGGATTCTTAAGAATCCTAATCACAGCGAAATTAAAATACCGCTAATTTTACAGTAATTATGTGATATCTTCAAATATATAAAAGATAATCGAAAAGTGGAACAAGAGCGGCCAAGACAATATTTTGCATGATGTACCGTTACACGAGTCACCTAGTAGCTTTCCGTTTGCAACCATTTATAAGCGCGAAAATAAATGCCGATTTTCTAAATGGCTGGAAATCGAAAGCAGATAAGTGAGTCGTGGTAACGGTATCTCATGTAAAATAATATTGTCTAGAGAGCTCATGTTCCACTTTTTGATTATCTTTTATCTATTTGAATATATCACATAATTACTGTAAAATTAGCGGTATTTTAATTTCGCCGCGATGTGGCCTCTTACAAATCAAGTACCAAGAACTTGTATTCTAGTATTTGAAGAGAGAATAAAACAAAACAATGAACAAATGAAAGAAAGACTTAAAATATCAAACGAGAAACAATTATTTCCAAAGGTTCCACATAGAATCAATGCATTTCTAACAACATAAACGAACACTATATACGTAGAAGATCGAAATTTTTGAAAATTCACCCTGAAATTAAAAAAGTAAATCATATCATACTTGTTTCATTTCTATATAATAATAATAATAATAATAATAATAATAATAATAATAATAATAATAATAATAATAATAATAATAATAATAATAATAATAATAATAATGTTTATTTCTGTGCCATGAACAGCCTAACGGCAAAAATACAGCACTTTATCAGACAATATAAACACATATTACATACAATGTAAGCTATATACTGAAACAATAAAAACATAATGATAAAATAATATCGGATTAATAATTCCTTGTCAAATTAACACCATTTTTTTAAGTATCAAAGTAGTCGTCATAAATAGTAAAAATAATATTTGTCAAGCTCTAAAATTCATGCGTTTATACTGATAAAAATAAATTAAACTAAATTAAAAGAATAATAATAATAATAATAATAGTGTAACGTGGGAAATTTAGATAAAGCGGGACTTTTTTCATCTTAAGGTGGGATTTTGTAGAGTTTCAGGTTTACATCACTATTTGTAAATTTATATACAAAATTTCTGAACTATGTAATGCTCCTTTCTGTATGGGCATTACAACCTTGTTATTATTCTGAAATACTTAATGAACTTCATGTTAATTTTGTTGAAGATAACTTGTTTTCAATCTAGTTACAGAAGCTGCGTTAAGGGGACTTGGAATACGGTCTGGACCAGAAATTAATGCTGATAGAAGAATAAAAAGCACAATATTTTAGTAGTTTTTACATAAGAACTTCCTGTTATATAATTGTGTGTATTATTCTGTTAACTTCATGACTGACAAGGGACATGTTTCGGTTCGAACGCGAGGATCAACATAAAACTTGGTAGATATATACAGGACTAAGTACTGACCACTGTATGGTATGTCATTCCCGTGTAAAACTCGTTTTCCGCCGACAGCGCCACCTATCCTTCGAAATACTAGCAGTTAAATTTCCCGTTATAAGTGCCGAGTGAAGATCAGTCGGGTGCGTTAGTGTGTGGTAGTAAGCTCCAATTAGTGTTAGGTGTGGTAGTCAGCATGGATAAATGGGGAGGGCTGTTGACATTACCCCCCTTCATGTAGTTGAACTGCTAAAAGACAAACTAAGGCGCAGATTTAAGAATCAAATATCAGTTGGAGCAGAACATGAGTCGTTTGCGACATTTTGGTGCAATTTAATTATCAATGAGTACGAAAATGAATTAGAAATGATTCCATATCAACACTCGCCAGAGATGATAAAAAAAATGTCACGACACAGCAAGATATGTATGATAGCAGTTCAGAGCGGGAAGAAGACAGCAGTATAGAGCGGGAACCGAGAATCGGGAACTGCAAACAGTGAAATGTGAAATTATCAGATTGTTTGATGAAGATTGTACTCGTTCCTGAAATAATAGCTGCTTGTTTCTAAAGGTTTTCAATGAAAGTCGTCTACGTTTTGAAATCCGATAAGCCAACTTATTTTGCAGCTTGGAAAGCCCAGCACTGTAAATACTAGTAATGCACTAATGTTCCACGCTTTCGCGCCTTGTCAAATAATCTGATGACTTCATACTTCATTGTTTGGAGTTTCATTTCCGCATTCCCTTTAAATGAAGCGGAGTTCGTAGACAGCGGGGTTCGTAGTCCATAATCCAAAATAGGTTTCCAGTTACTTAAAGAAATAATTTTCTTGTGTCGTGCCAGAAGCTTCCTGTACGGTACGAATTGTATTCTCCTTTATGATAGTCTTTGTATAAACACTGGACATCCTTGTCCGTAAATTGCGGCAAAATGTCTGTTCTTTTCAGTTTTCATGATGAAGATACGTCATATTCGCTTTGACTAATGCCTTGTTCCCGCTCTGGACTGCTGATGATTTCACATTTCACTATTTGGAGTTTCGTTTCCCGATTCCCGGTTCCCGTTCTAGACTGCTGTCTTCTTCCTGGTCTGAACTGCTATCATAGATGTCTTGTGTGTCGTGCCATTTTTTTATCATCTCTGGCGAGTGTCGATGTGGTATCATTTCTAATTCATTTTCGTACTCATTGATAATTAAATTACACCAAAATATCGTAAACGACTCATGTTCTGCTCCAACTGATATTTGATTCTTAAATCTGCGCCTTAGTTTGTCTTTTAGCAGTTCAACTACATGAAGGGGGTTAATGCCAACAGCCCGCCCCATTTATCCACGCTGACTACCACACCTAACACTAATTGGAGCTTACTACCACACACTAACGCACCTGACTGATCTTCACTCAGCACCTATAACAGGGAATTTAACTGCTAGTGTTTCGAAGGATAGGTGGCGCTGTTCGGGGAAAACGGGTTTTACACGGGAATGACATACCATACAGTGGTCAGTACTTAGTCCTGTATATATCTACCAAGTTTTATGTTGATCCTCGCGTTCGAACCGAAACATGTCCCTTGTGAGAGAAAATACCAGCAGATTATGTATCTGTAAAAGTACGTTTAGGGGCTCCGTCCCCCTTTCGCTAATCATCCGGGATAACGACAAAACACAAAATTCATGTAGCACTTTATATTTACATTTAAATCTCAAAATTAGTGGTAACTTCAAGTAAGCTGCTTGTTTCGCTGATTTTCCATTTTGTGGTTAAAGTGTCAACTAGTTGGTTCGGTAAAACTTTATATTACTTACATGTACAATAAGAAAAATTATTCTAACACTATCTATATATATAAAAGAGAACGTACAAAATCCTTTGTCCGCTCATCACGCTAATACGGCTGAACCAATTTCTTTCATTTTTGGGGGGTTATTAGGATTTGGACCCTAGATGGTTTTTATCATATCACTTTTATTTTTAATTACCAGTGTCTTGAGATAATTGACCATTCAAGTGTCCATAACGTACAAATCCTTTGTTATTAGTTCATCATAGGTAAAAATAAACGTATTTATATGCAACCCGCATGACCGTGTCACTCGGCGGGTTAACATAAATGACAGGCGATATACAGCGGAAAATAGCTTGAATCTTCTGTTTAAAATTTTTTAATTGATTTGCTTATTTTTACAGACACTTTTACAATATGCCAGCACCGGGATGACCGCAGCGAAGCGGGGCGGGTTAACATAAATGACAGGCGATATAATGTTAAGATTTACTGCAATCTTCTATGGTTTTTATCATATCACTTGAAAGCGAAAAAGTAAAAATTATCTAAGTAACAAAGTTTATTGCGTTCCGGGGTGACCGCAGCGAAGCGGGGTGAACGCTGCTAGTAGTAACATATGAGAATAAAGAGCAAAGTAGTCACAGTGGAAGTCTTTAATGTTGTTAGATGTATACAAGTAAGGTACGATGGTTTGGTACGTCATTTCTCGAACAGCTGACGCATAACATGAACGTAAGGAACCAGAATTAATATGTACCGGTAAAAGGAATTGTAGTTCTTCGAAAGTAAAGTCCAGTGGAACGATTTATGTAAAGCGTATTAGTTATTGTTATTATTCATGAGAATAACTGATGAATTAATCTATATGAAAATAGTACGAATGTTGTTAAAAGTAAATAATGCTACGCGCAATACATAAGCAATTTAATTTACCTGGTCACATTTAATTCGTTTCAAGAATGATTTGTTCCACCGTCATCTTGTAATAAACAAACTTACGTTAAGATGAAATACGACGTTCTTATCACTAACCTACTTCTATCTAACATATATCTAGAAAGATCTATTGTTTACAGTTATGGTTATTTACTTCCATCATTTTGTTCGCTCTGAAATAAACTTGCAACTATTCTATGCATGCTTTGAACTTCTGCATATGGTGTTTTAACTTGACTAAAAGCTAATCAATCCGACTTATGCTAATTGGGATTATTTAAAATATTTGTCGTATACGCATGTTGTTGGATCTCAGTGCTATAGTTGCATGTTGTTAGTGCAATTTATTTTGGACTGAATACAACATTCTGTTTCAAAATTCTCTTGACAATTTATTTAAATTTTAATTCATGTGCTATGTACTTGAAATTTACTCTATATTATCAGATCACTATTCTGAAGTTCTGATTCCAATTACGTCACGGTTCAAAGATTTCACCACCGTGCGCTGTGATATACTTAGGCCTGTATTTAAAAACACTCCTTAAGGCAACCTTAACTCAAGGATTCCTTGAGAAGCCTCCCTTGACTGAAATTGGTATTTATAAATCTTCCTTGATGTCAAGGAAGCCTTAATGAAAATCTCTCCTTGACTCAAGGTAGCTATCGACCAACCTTAAGCCTTCCTTGAGTTCTTTAACAGTATACTATTCGTATTCTGGCATGCAAGTAAATGATTTTGTTGAATGTGTCATGTATGTGGAAGAACAAATATTTAAAAAATATATTACTTTGCGATGACTAGTGATGCGTCAAGACCTACGAGGCACATGGAAAATCCACTGGAGCTGTATAACGATAATCAATTCTTTGTGAGATACAGGTAAGTCAACTATGCATCTTGATTTTAACTTTTATGCTAATTTTAATAACAGTAACATAGTGACAAAAATAACAAATATTCATTGTACACACAAAGTATGAGTAGTTCCACTCATTTTCCTTTACTTTTCTGGGAGTTTTTACAGTTGTATTCTCTATGGATCGTAGATCCTATTCTCGTTGGGCACTTCTCTCTTCGGACCTTTCGTTTTAACTATTTCGTCTAAATTTTTGAACCAAGACACATTCACTTCATGGCGTTGTTTAAATTGCTCTAATCATAATTTTCATTTAGCCATGTCTAAAAAATATTCTAAATATAATTTATAGTTTCAAGTTTACAGCAAACTTCTTAACACAATACCTACATTATATTTTAAAAAGTAACTACAATAACAAATAGGTTAGGATGGTTTAGGTTAGGATAATTTAATTTATTAATTTTCACAGTAGATCCTTGTAATACATCTAGTGCAAGATACAATAACATAAGAACCATACGCATGGGTGCTGCACAAGGTTAAGACAGAAAATCATGCAACTCAGGAACCAAGGAACATGAAGAGAAAGGGAAGTAGGACCATATATATAGCCTATTACAAAAATTCATTGCTTGTATAAACAAATCTTATACTTGATACTGGTTTGTGTTTGTGTAAAATTAAATTGGCAGAAGGAAATTATTTACGTGCTCAACTTGTATCTCAATATATCGGCATTAGATTAAGAATATAGTGTTTTGTTGTCTTTAGCCAAAAAATATAATGCAATTGTGTTACAGAAGGGAAGCAGACACTAATTACATAAAATGTAAAATATTTACGACTTGCTACCGAAGTAGACACAAGATTAGGTTAGGTAGGCGTTAATTGTACACAATGTAAAACTTTCACAATTTGGTATTATTCCAGATTAAGTATACATGTTTGAATTCATTAATTATGACTTATTTTGGTCATGGAATGGATTTTGTAAACTGTTTCTTATGGAGGGAATTGCATTCATATGTGTAGATTAACTTTAGGGGGACTTAAACATTATATGACATACCTATTTAAGAACGACAGTTCAAAAATCAAAAATCAATTTGTGGTAGATAGCCTTTAAAAAGCATGAATGCTATTTAAACGAGTCAGGGCAGGGCGAAACTAATAGCCCCGCTCTGTAGCACGGGGCTACTCCGAAGAGAGCAGGCGCGTCAGTGACGGTTGGTAGTTTTTGAAGCTTTGGTTTGCTCCATACTCTTGTATGTCACATATACGTTGCTCGTCTTGAGTGTCATTTACCATTGTAATATTCCTCGTTTTTCATGAAATTTTCAGCAGAGGTACAGGGACCTTCACAGAATACACCTGTGTAGGAGTAATGTTACGGAAATTATGAGGGGCGGACATAAAGGCCTATTCGGTTGTCCATATCTCCGTGCCTGGTTATTTCCGTAATATCTCTTCTGCACATGTGTATTGTACAAAGGTTCATGTACTCAAAAACCGGTCTCGCTTCCATTGTTCATATATTCGCTCTGGTCATTTCAGTAGCATTACTTCAACGCAGAAATAGAATTTCAGTTTGAAGTATGAAATAAAACTAACCTAACCTAGCTACTAACACCACACTTACTTTCCTGCTCCAAACTGGTCATGGCCTGTCTTTCCACGTTTAAAGTCCGCTAACACGCTCATTTGATTTTCAAGTATTAACTGGAAATGTTTACGTTAGGTTTCATTTCTGTTGATCATAGGTTTATTACACAAAGTGTGTCGATTTTGGTTTTAGTTTCAAACTGTATTCATTTCTCGTTTCAGGTTTTCGTTTTAAACTGTATTTTTTCTCGTTCCAGGTTTTCGAAAGTAACATTTCTGAGACAAATTTTTCCACTACTGGGTGACGATTTAGAAAATATTATTTTGCGGGAACGTTCACTACCAGCAATTCTGAAAGTACTCATGGTTTTAAGATTCTATGTGAATGGGAACTATCAGGTAGGTGCTATTTTCTTTGAAGCACATAACATATGAATTTAAAAAAATGTAGTTTGCCATTTTCACTATGTTTTCTTCAAAAACTAGTTTAATATTTTATTGCTCAATATTACCAGTAGTAAAATCAGTTTCTCTTTCATTATTTTCAGACCATACTATTATATACTGGGTTACACTTCCTATAATAGAAAATATAAAACTTTGTAGTCCCCAATAAAATGTTACATCACCAAATACACAATGAAATTTCGATTATTTAATAATGTTGAACATTTCACAGCAAAATTTTATTTGTCACATAAACAGTGGGTACCAGCGATTATGTGATTATATTTTAATGGCAAATTATACAAAAAAGGTTTATGTTGTTATCTTTGTCTTATCTTTCCTAATAATCAACATTTTATTCTTTTCCATAATTGCGCTTTTATTTTCTTGAAAGTTTTTCCAGCTGGAAACCACGATTCAGTGCTAGATATCAAAGTTTATCTCTGATGAATCAACCGCATAATTCGCAATACTCTTTGTTAATATGAAAGTCACTTTCGTAATTAATTTATATCATACTTTTAGAAAATAGCTCAGAACAAAAATAACATCAGAGTAAATCAATTTATTCATAGTTCCATGATTTTCAACAAGATAAAGAACTACACAAGTTGTTAAAGAAAAGAATATACACGTAGGTATTTCTTCCTACTCTCCCATTGCATCTTCACAATTGATAATTGATAAAATTATGTAGGTGAGGCTTAGCTACAGCATTTGATGCAAAATGACATAATCTAACAAACTTAGTTATAATTTTCATTTTCTGATTAATTTAATTTATTTTACAGATAATAAACAAAACAAACTGTAAATTAGAGTTGTTAAACTTAACGGCAGTGAGGCTCCTCCAAAAGGGATTTTATTAAAAAATTAGCTAAACTTTTACCATTTTTCACCTACTCATTCCTACAATCAAAAGTAAACACAAATGTGACTTGCCATAATTATAGGTAGCGTTGTTTCACACGGGAAAGTTGCATCGAATAATTATCAGTTTTACGATCTGAATAAATTTTGAAGTTACTAGATTAGCAAAAAAAAAAAAAAAAAAAATCCAAAAAGAAGATTTTTTTTCGTAACGTATTTCTGCTTGTTTTACAGATACCATTTCATGAGCCACCCAACAATTTGCCAACTTGTGAGGAAAGTATCATCAGTCTTTGCTCGTCGCCTGATATACCTGATTAATTCCCCATTCCTGATTGTTTGAGGACAGTTCAAGTTCAATTTCATCAAATGGCTAGTTTTCCTATAGTTGTAAGATATATCGACTATAGCTATATTCCCAAAAGAAATCCTCGCAGGAAAAGCAGTGAAACATTTAGAAACAAGAAATGCATCTTTAGTGTTAATGTACAAGTGGTGAGTGGCCCAAATAAAATGCAAAACAGAAAATATTACTTAAGAGGAAACATTGGAAATGGTTAGCTGTTTAGAACACAGGAGTGTCCACGTCTATGTGTCATACAAAGGCTTTAATATATTGATGCTTGTGCGTGCGTATTACGTGAAAACCAGAAATGTTCTCTGTCACCGGATCCACCTCGTGACAATGATTCTTCTAATGACTGATCAGTTTGTATTGCTAATTTGATTGTAGTCCTTATTCCATCTTTATCCCTGTGTATTCATACTATGATAACTTTTGAAAGTAAGCATAGCGCAAATATCTGTGATATTGCAGCGCCAAATATTCTAACAAACAATGTGAAGTTTTAATATCGGTTGTTGATTACTATATTCTTAAGAAATTTACTACAGTAAATAAACTTCTCTCAGTATATTTGTAACTGTTGTTCGAAATTTTATTTTTTATAACTTCATGCAGAGCAAACATTGTCGTACAAACATTTTGCTACTCACAATGTCCATGCTTGGTTACTCGGCACCCATATCGTGTTTTTTTTAATTATTGTCAGACGTTTTCATAGGACGTTTTCATTTATGTTTAATACCTTTCCAATATTGTTTTCACTGCAATCAATTGTAAACTCTATTCTTAAAAAAAATGCAAAGTATGCTTCATTGTAACCAAACGTCACAAGCTTTAACATCTTGTTCTACTGTATGCGGTAAAACAAACAGTACTGAAATCACATCGTTGACATTTATTTATTTTTTGTACAACATAATGAAACACCAAACATTCAATATTACTTGGCAGGGATGGAGGTCCTGTTTTGGCCCAGTTCCTGTGGCCATCCCCTCTTTAGGTACTCACTGACGTTTGCGTGTAATGTTAAGGTAGATGCCTAACTTTTTATTCCGTCACAATTCTGTCCAGAAATGGCTCATGTCTTTGACAGGTGAAAAGGGAACTGTAGATGTCACTAACTGCTGCTTCTGTTGAGGCGATAGTGCATGGGATACTCATTTACCGAGTTTTCACACGTACGTAAGGTCCTGCAGATGACGATGAACGGTTGAAATAGGTGACATGGAGTTCCCTGTCCAGTTCTACAACAGTAGGCCTATGCATTAAATTTGCCTTCACTGTTGTTCGCAGGGATTCTTGCTCAGCTGCACAGATGTCCCTTCTCGTTGCTTATCGGTGAGGCTAGTATCCCCAGACTAATCTTGTACTTCCGCACATCCAAACTATCCTAACTATATACGAAATTGATGTTTCGTGTCGCTACGCTGACTGATATCCCTAGTGTAATTCATTCAACATAATATGCAGTATATGATCCGGTCCTCCGACGCTGCCATAATCAAACACAAGCAACAAATCGTTCTTCTAGATTTCACGTGCCGTCTACTTCACTAGCCACTAGCCACGTGCTACTTCACTAGTCTGTCGTCAGATGGCGTTATTATAGTAGTCATCGAAAAGACGGCATTATTTATGGGATAAGCTGTTAAAATAATTGTAATTCTCGTCCTTGTTCCTTCTCAACCATTTACTTCCCTTCTAGGTCAAGTATCGTAAAAACGCTTAAACATGTGAGTAATTATTTTCAATGAAAAGTTCGTATGACAAATTTCATGTCACTAAACTTCAGAGATTTCTTGATATGGGGATCTTATTTCAAAAATTGTAATTCCTAAATCTTTTTCGTTCTCAGCACTTTATTTTTCTTTTTAGATAAAATATCAAACAAATCTGAAATACGTGTCTAATTATTTTCAATGAGAAGTTCACATAGCAAATTTTATGTCTCTAACCTTTAGATATTGCAAGATGTTTTAGTATCATTTCTTTCTCCCTCTTTTCATCGAATTTTCAAAAATTTTCCCTTATCGGTACCTTATGTCACATGTCTATATTCGGGGCACGGTTGCTCAGGGATAGAGCACTCGCTTACCTCTGGTGCGTGTGGTTCCTGGTTCGACTCCCTACCAATTAAGATTGTGGCAAAAAACATAGTTTTAGTGGGTTTTCTCACAGTACTCCCGTTTCCTCCTATATTCTCATTCACTAATCCTTCTATCATCATTCGTTTGCCTTAATTATCCCTCTCCCTTAGTCTAAAGGGTATAATCGTGGAAAGTTAAACTGAAAGATTTCATTTCACTGTCATTTCTATGCACTCCCAAATTGGAAGTTTCGAGGTTAAGCGGTTTGGCCTTGCCGTTGATTAGTCAGTCTGTTGCTCAGGACTACTTGTTATACAGGATAATACTTTATAGGGTTTAAAACTTCAATCAGTTATAATTCTGTATTGGAACCACATACAGACTTAGTTTACATGTCATTATACTGCAAAACATTTCAAGTTTTTTTAAATGACAAATCCAGTATAGCTCAATGTGTGCACTTGCGGTCATCCTGGACACATTGCAACAAAAGTCGATTTCCTGCTAAACAGTAGCCAGCATTTCGGGGGTAACGTCCGCGATGGCTGTTGTGATGCGATGTTTCAGTTCATTAACATTATCAGGTACGGGAGGGGTGTACATTTTATCTTTCACAAACCCCTACAGAAAGAAGTCAAGTGGCGTGTAATCTGTAGACCGTAGCGGCCAGGCAATTGATTCACCACGATCTATCCACTGATCTGGGAAACGCTGATCAAGAAATCCTCTTACGTCTATCAGGTAGTGCAGCAGGGCGCCATCTTGTTGCCACCATAAGCGGCTATCATGGTCATCTTCTTCTGTGAAACAACGAAGTTCTGGAGCATATCAAGATAGGCGATGCCGGTGATGGTGCTCTCAGCAAAGAAGAATGGTCCATTCACCTTTGCTCTGGAAACTCCGCAAAACACGTACACTTTGGCCCTCAAACACGAACCAGCTCCACGTACGCATGTGGATTTTTCGTGCCCCAAATACGACAATTGTGTATGTTGACTCGCTCGGAAAGGTGAAAAGTTAATTCATCAGTGAATACCACATTGTTCAAGAATGTTCATCACCACTAATGCGATCCAACAGAATTTGTGTCGGGTATGTTTATCCGCTTCACTCAGTGCTTTAACCAAGGACAGTCTGTATGACTTCATGGACAAACGTCTACGCAATACGAGCCAAACAGTGGTCTGAGGGATACCAGTTTCTTGTAATGCACATCGTGTAGAATTCCGAGGACTGTGGACAAAACTCTCCCTAACTGCTTCCACCACATCGTCAGTCACTGGTGAGCGCCCTGGAGGCTTTGTGTGTCGCACAGAACAACGTCTTTCAACAAATGTCTGCTGCCATTTGTACACTGTTGGTCTGCTGGGTGTTTACTCGTTGCTGACTCGCACGGTCCTTCAAACCAAAACGCACTTAGCTCACCAGCGAAAGTCTGCATTTTCAATGTCTGACCGGTGGCGCCGCGTGTGGTCACCTCCGCAACTACTAAACGAAGTGTTTTGCAGTCTGTATAATGACATATAAACCAAGTCTGTATGTGGTTCCAATCAAGAATTATAACTGATTGAATTTGTAAACCCTATAAAGAATCATCCTTTTATATATTCAAATAATAATGGCTATTACTTTGGCATTTGATCTGCCAAGATCTCTGGCTGCTTGAACTTAGGAAACTGGAAGGCACCATGTGTAAGATGTTTGCTATCACTTCGTCAGGGTAATTGTGATATTTTTGTTAACCTTTTATTATTATTATTATTATTTCGGTAGAGAGGATTGCACTGGAAGTTCTGCCTTAAGGGATGTTGAAATAGATACTGTAGCTTTTAGGTAGAACGTAAATTTGAACTCGGCCGAAAGATCCTGCACACGTGAAACAAGCAACGGCGATTATGGTTCTCAAGTTTGTCTTTTCTTCAGAAGTTCGTTCCTCATGGTTTTTCCCGTCCAAGATTAAAAAAAAAACATATTGGGAGATTAGGAAGATGTACTAATAGCGTTAGTAGGTACCGCCGCAATGCAATATGAAAATTTAGATTAAAAGAAGAAAGAACTGTGTTTAATGTGCATTATTATGTTCAGGAGAGGTAAGGGCACAAGAGATGCAGTTTGATTATTAAGGGTGATCGGTGAAAGATTTACAGAAAAAGGGAAAGAGGTGTATGTTGTATTTATTGATCTAAAAAAGGTTTCTTACCGTGTGAATTGGAAATATTGTTGTTGGAAATTCTAAAGAAAGTTGGTTCGAAAGGAAAGATCGAAGACTCATAATAAACTTATATATGAACCAACAAGTAAGTTTTAGAATACGGGAAAAAATGACAGCGGAGAGTCCAATTGGAAGGGGAGTTCGATAGGGATGCTGTCTCTGGCCTACATTATTTAATATATATCTAGAAGAAATAGTGATAAGAGCTAACCAAATGAAGACGGCATTTCGGTAGGAGATAGAATGATTAGGTGTATATGGATTGCAGATGATATGGAGTCTGTAGAAGAATCTGAAGAAGAAAACAATAAGATGGTAGAAAACTTGAGGAAGGGCTGTGAAGAATATGGGATGAAAATAAATGTTAGAAAGACAAAAGCTATGGTGATTGGAACGAAGGGATTGGTGTCAAATATAGAAGTAGGAGGTAAGAAAATAGAACAAGTGATTAGTTTTCGATACCTAGGTAGTATTATTAATAATGATATGAAATGTGAACATCAAAAAAAAGTAAGGATAGGAATGGCGAAAGAAGCATTTAGTAAGAAGAAAATACTATTTTGTGGAACCATGAATAAAAAGTTGAGAAAAAGATTCATACACTGCTGCGTGCGGAGTATTGTACTGTATGGGCAGAAACATGGACTTACGCAAAAATGATGAAAAACGACTAGAAGTTTTCGAGAAGTGGTTGCGGAGAATAATGGAGAGAATTAGTTGGATCGAACGGAAAACGAATGAAAGAGTGTTAGAAATGGTAGGAGAGAAAAGAACAATTTTAGATATTATTAAGAAGAGGAACAGAAACTGATTGGGACATTGGGTAAGAAGGAATTGTATCCTGAGGGACGTGCTAGAGGGTGTGGTGGAAGGATAGAGAGGGAGAGGGCTATTAAGACTAAAATGAACGAATGATAACAAAGCAGAGAAAACGTACGTCAAGATGAAGAGGTTAGCGAAAGACCGTGGAGCATGAAAGCTTTTCAGTTACAGCAAGTGACTTGCCAATAATGGCAGAATACCTGTGATGATGATGTTCATGTTCATTTTTATGACACTTGCAGGATTATAATAAGTAGTCGTTTATATTGCCTAAATTTTTTGTATGTGTTTATATTGACGTCATTTTCTATGGAAATCGTATTTAGTATTAAAGTATATGTCTAGTAATATAGGGTGGCCAGAAAGTCCCGTTACTCCTTGATAAATACTAATGTAAATTTTCCCGTTACCCCTTGATAAATGCTAATGTAAGTTTTCCTGTTACCCCTTGATAAATGCTAATGTAAGTTTTCCCATTACTCTTTTATAAATACAAATGTAATGTTTTCCATTGTTCCAGTTACAGTATTGAAGAACGTGCTATTGGAAGTTGTTAGGTACATGAGAGAAACCCAGAACTCACCACCTGTGATAGTGCGCTATGGGAGTTCATTATGGGCATCGTTGCACAAAAACGTTCGGATTCCACTGCCGAACTGACTGAAGCTGTGAAAGAAGTTTTCACTCAAGTTACACCTGAAATTCTCCTCAAAATGTGTCTCAGAACCTGGCGGCTTTTCATGAGAATGACGGTCGAGAGACTGATTCTTTCACTTAATGTTTCCTACCTCACTAAAACTTATCGAAAGCATTGTTGTTCATGTCATTCAGTTCTTTTCGTGTAGTTATTTACGTAGGTTTAGTGGTTTATGTTACTTATTTTCACTTGGCGTGGGAGACCCGGGTTCGATTCCTGGCGGGAGCTCATGTGGTTCGGATTCCACGTTAATCAATAGGTCCACGTCTCATATAGCCTTGCTGCTCAAAGGGACGTTAAACTCAAAATCAACTCAACTACTTATTTTCAGGAGTAAGGAAGCTGTGACCACCCTGTATATTTTGATAATGATTTGTTTGCAGTGCGGATATATAACTTATTTATATGTGAGGATGTTTATGTGTAGTTAGGCCTATCTAGTAAGCCTAGCAGAACATAGGAACTTCCTGTTTAACTATCTACTCCAGCGCACACAAGAAATTTGATAGTTGCAATACCATATTACATACAACTGAAAACACGAGAAAGGGTCTTGCATATGGTCTTTAAAACCCTTAGAATGGAAATAACACGGAGAACGAACCTCTGAACAACCAAACCAGACTGAAACATCAAAAATTGACGTGTTACTTATTTTCGAGATATTTACGAAAAATTGCAAAATTTGCAGGAGTTTGATTTTGCCGGCAAAAAACTTTTTAAGTATGTAACAGTGTTCGTTTTACTAGGCTTCTACTTAACTTATTTAAATATTAGGTTGGGCTGCCAAACACCAATTGTAGATGCACATATTGTTGATAAGTTTTTGCTAGTTCATTTGGGCATATCATATTGATTACTAGTGCAAGCACTGACATAATACATTAAAATATTAAACAAGAATGGAAGGTTAGAAGCAACAAATCATTGAGGAAACATAGTAGTTTGAAAGGAATAATTTACAAAATGCGAATTTCGTACTTCTTTTATTTTATGAGTTCTCATTGGCTGTTGGCTATGACCTCATCACTTCTATGACGTCTTTCCTTGAGTCTACCTTGAAATCAACCTTCGATAAGGAACAGTCGAGGAAGGTTCATAAATATGACTTTTTTTCCAGTAGCCCTTGAACTTCAAGGAACACTTATCCGAGGAAGCCTTGAAGTCAAGTCAAGGAACAGTTCAAGGAGTGTTTATAAATATGGGCCTTAGATTTCATAATGCCTCTCTAGAATTCAAGGACTTGGATGCAATATCGGATGCGTTATCACATTTAGATTTTACACCTCTATGGCGACCATGGGCCTACAGTTTCGCGGCGCATGCCCATGTCGCCGGTCGCGAAACTGTATTAAAGTAAATTTGTTGAGCAATAGGAAGAGAGAAAGAAATCCGTAAACAGAGTTATAACAACAATTTTTCTTAATTTTACCTAGAAGCTATCAGAAACTTCCCATGTCGTCACGAAACAGGACCGTGCCGATGGGGAAGGGGCGACGGCCACGGGCACCGAAGTAAGGGGACGAAAAAATCGAGAGAAAAAGGGGCAAAAGAAAAGAAAAAATACTTGGAATATATGTATGTGGGCGCCATCGTATACTCTCGCCCCGGGCGTTGATTTTCGACGGCACGTCACTGTCACGAAGTGCCCACGCAGGGTGTGACATAACATTTAGATATCATGTATTATTGCAGTATATTGTGTAAAGACTTGCGTATCTTTAGACTTGATAGTGAGTCGCCGAGTTGACAATGGAAAATACTCCAAAGATTGCAAAAAGTTATTTTAGATATATATACAAATTGTTCATTTTGCATAGTGGCGGATCTATCCCGGGATAGCCCCCAGTTTTTTTAAGTGACAAAAATAATTTAAGCTATTACAAATATATTTCTCATAATTTATAGTGAACTCATGATATACCTATCATAGTTTGAGTCCCTCGAGTTTTTACCTATTAGATCTGCCACTGATTTTGCATAAGCGCACCATGTGGCGTGAAAAAATGAATGTAGGCCTATTCTACGGATCTTCTATACAGCAGGAACAAAATTTATATTGTGTGGAATAAGGAAGAAACTCTTTATTCCTCTCATTAAAAATAGATGATACTATGTTAATGATAGAAAAATGGTTGGGATTTTGACGAGCTAGTCGAACTTAACAGAAACTTCAAAAAGGATGAAAAATTTAATGAATACGTCTGATTACCCACGGGAGAGGAGTAAGCGGGCCAAATTAATGAGTTAGACGTAGAATACAGCAAACGTTTTTCCTTGTAAATGCATTGGTACACGATGTTGGTATATTCTCAGTTATTTATGTTATGTTGTCATTCATTATCAGTATCTAAGCAGTTAATCCTTCACTCTATACGTTGTATCCTAAAGACACATGACGATGTGTTATACTTTGTAATGCTCCATTTTATAACGTTTATTATCTCAAAACGTCTGTCCATATATATACCATAAAATTTACTTATTTTCCTCCAATTGTTTTAATGAACTAGAAACAACAAATATGTCCAAATGTTATCGCATCAACCTCCTATAACAATGTTAAAGTTGTTCGGTGCAGTTCTCCATTTTCCTGAAAACCACGAAGAACTGAACCTGTGGCCCAGTTAAACGTCGCCATCTCGACTTGCGGAATCGAGAAGAAGGAAAATAGTTTAGGTCGGTTCGTGGCAAGACATGCGAGATCACAAGAAACAGAATATTTACAATGCCGTGTAAAAAAAATGCTGAAAAGAAGACATGACATAATGAATTTATGAACAAAGTTAATAATAAAATCAACAGATTTGTACACACAAATAGTGATGTTTCCCAAAATAATATATTATTGACTTTATCAACATATGCAATTGATCTATTGTTTCACAAATGTTTACACAATAGTGTTCGAATACTCAGATGAACTTCCAAATTTTATATTCTACATTTCCGTGAATGAGTGTTGTTACATATAATTATTATTTGCCTACAGAATTCAGGTAAGGTTCAGGTAAGTATTATCAATTCCAAGTAACAGTAGGTTAGGTTTGATTTTAAAAGGATAAGTTCAGATAGAAAGTAATGAAGTAAGTTCCAGACGAATTTCAAGTAGACCATACAGTAAGTATTTAGCATAAATCCAGGTAAGGAATTTCCAAAAGGTAAGTATCCAGTAGGTTTGCAGATAAATATTAATTCCCAAATAAGTTTGTTAGGATTGATGGTATATATATATATGATCTCTATTTGTACTTCTTATCATTCTACTGTATTTTAGTTGACCTTTCGAGCAATTGTTGCATAGTTTGTCTTTCTAAATATCCAGTAAGTTACAAAGTTGGCTGTTTTCTGATCTTTCAGTTTCACGGATGTATTAGACGTAGCAGACGTATCAACAGTAACAAAGTGATCCCGGTACTTTTTAAAATCTTATCCCTATTTCCAAAACCTCATTCAATTTGTTTTCTTTTATTTGTATATACTTATATTCCCTTAATTCTTATTAACACATTTTCTTTATTATTTTATTTTACTTTTACTACCTTTTTATCACGTAGCTTCATTTTATATACAATAATTATCAAATAATTTTTCTTTTCAGGGAATCGAAATCAACATTCTAGTACCAGGGATTATATTTTTAATACACACGTCATAAGGACATCTTCCTGCTGATAAATATCTAAAGGATATATTTCCAAACCATTACTGCATCTACGAACACATTGCTCCATTACAAGAATATGCAACCAATTTATGAATAGCTTACGCAAATTTAAGTACCATATGCATATTCAATAATTTTAAGAAATTTTGAGTTGTGAGGCCAATCATTGATTACTAGGATTTTGTCATTATCTCTGTATATAAATCAAGAGTGCATATTATCAGGTGGGACATGAAACTTCGGGAAGATTAGCTTCCCGAGCAAAGATTACTTAGCTCATAGCCATTCTTTATTTTCCTTTCCACCTTCAAAATAAATAATAATTTTTAGTAATTATCAAATTACCTGTTAGCTTCTTCAAAACTATTTTATTATATTATTGAAGAATAATTGGAAACTATCTTCGGCAAGTTTTCCTCTTTTCTTTCAGACGTTCAAAACTTTTTCCAGATCAAGAAAACAGATAATCATTAATTTGATACATTTTCTTCTTCTTTTAATCTTTGTTTCTAGGGATGATACGGGCCACAAAACTAATTGCCCACATCTAAATATTTAACACTAAACATCATTAAAATTTTCAATAGATTTTTTTAGAAATACAAATAAACAAAATTTAACTACAAAACAAATTAAAAATATCTGTAATGCACGGTATAGATTCAGAATACCGGGGCATTACACCTTTACCAGGTTTTTTTCTCTTTATTTTTGCTTACACATAACTGGATACCTGCAATGTAGGGGATTGCACAATTTTCTTAGCCCAAGGGAAACTAATAATAGGTGTCTTCTGCAATATTATTATATTGGTCATATCTCTCAGCTTATTTAAATTCAGTTCAACTTTCTTTTCTATAATTAATGACCGTGTGCACCAACGAAGTTCAACTGTTGAACGAGGGTCATAACCAAGCTCGGTGAAAATGTCTGTTGCACCAACAACATTTAAGGTTAAGTCTTGGTCAAATTGGTTCTAGAATCAACGGCCAAATTTAGGGGTTTAACCTTCGTTGATCCAAGTCAATCTGTTTACATTCAATAACGTATTAGCATTTTTTCACTAATGAAATTACAATACATTTCTTGTGTTTGGAAAAATTTATTGCTCGTGGTTTCAGGATTTTTTCCATCACAATTACGATCACTGAAATTAGACTACTCACAACTCTATGCACGCAATCTCGAAAGTCGAAAAGACCGACACGCGGTATGCTTTCTTCATTTGTCTCTTTGTTAATCGAAGATTAGAGACAAAAGACGACAACCAATCAGAGTTGATTTTACAAATTGACCGAAGTTTACTTGAACATGTTCTGAACTTCGACTTTAAATGGTGCACCAGAAGTTCTGGAACCACTTTTAAACTTGAAAGTTTAATGTTCAACGCGTATGAGTGAACGCTCATTTAAACTCCGTTGGTGCACATGGCTATAAGAGAACTTAATCTCTTTCGTTTACCTAATGAAGTAAAACAAATAACTAGGCTAGGAAACACGCGAAAAGTTAACAAAATAAACACATCATTTAATCAAGATTTGGACAGAATATGATAGAATCTTGTTTATACTTGAGTTTTATGTCCCACTGTTATGCCAGTTAGGCTAAAGGAGACGGCGATTATGAGAAATGAATGAAATGGTGGAATGAAGAAAGTGGGATTAAACGGGAGAACCAAGAGAAAACCCACGGGCACAGTGTTTGTCCACCGCAAAGTCCACACGGCGCGAGCTGGGATCGAACCAGGGACCCCAAGCACCGGAGGTCTACCACTGAGCCACCGCGTCCCCATGTCAGAAAGTATGCCTTCAAACAAAAGCCATCTGAAGTACGAGTATATTGATTGGTTTACTGACTTATATTTTGTATTTTCTTGGAAATTACTACGAATAAATTTTATTATTACTCAATGATTTTTTACTTACAGTTTCAAAGACAAAATGAGAATTTAAAGCTGATGAACACATCTATTCTTTTAATATTATTATGAACACCATCATCATCAGTATTCTGTCGTTATTGGCAGATCACTTGCAGCAACTGAGAAGCTACCATACTCCACGGTCTTCTGTTAACCGCTTCATCTTAACGTATATGTTTTCCGTTTTGAAATCAACCATTCATTGTAGTTGCTTTCTTCCACTCCTTCTCTTTCCCATACTCTGTAACATGTGGCAGTTCCTTCTTAGCCAATGTTCCAACCACTTTATCTTCCTCTTCTTAGTAATACCTAAAATTGTTCCTTTCTCCCTCATCATTTCTAAAACCTTTTCATTCGTTTCCCGCTCGACCCAGATTGATCTCTCCACTCTTCTTCATATCCTTATTTCGAAACCTTCCAGTCCTTTTTCATAATTTAATACGTCATGTCCATGTTTTTGACCCATGGAGTACAATACTCTTCATGAAGCATTTTATGAGTCATTTTTCAACTCCTTGTTCTACGTCCCACAAAATAAGACTTTCCTTCTTTATAAAAGCTTCGTTCCCCATTCCTATCCTTGCTTTTATTTCACGCTCGCACAACCAGATATCGAAAACTAGTCACCTGTTTTATTTTCTTCCCTCCTATTTATGTATTTGGCACCGATCGCCTAGTTTCAATCACCATTACTTCTGTCTCTCTAACATTTATTTTCATCCCATGTTCTTCACAGTCTTTTCTCATGGCTTCTAACATCTTATTTTCCTTCCTGATTTCGCGAAAAGCGTCATAGCATCTGCAAACTGTATATATCTAATCATTCTACCTCCTACCGAAATGTTATCTTCATTATGTAAGCATTTTTTTAACTATCTGTATATTACAGAAAATTAAAAATCTTGCCGTATTGGTCTACTTAAGCAAAAACTAGTTTTCTAAGTTGGACTTGCGTTTCTTAAGATGCATAACTTTAAAAATCAAATAGATACAATGTTTTTGGAATTGGTATCCAAGAATGATATTTTGAGAATAACAAAAAACAAATAAAGTTGCGAAACAGCGAATCCTTTATATCAAGAGAAATTGAAACTAACGAAAACAATTATGAATTTTAATATAAAATTGAAATCCATCTAAAACAAAATTCCCATCTGGTAGATGTTTTCTATGTAACATTGCCGCCAAGAAAAAATATTTCTTTGTTTCTGGCCTAGTTTAATGCAGGAAACATACAAAGTTCCAACCTAGGCAACTGGCAAGTTGAAAGTGAAATACGTGTTTCCAAACTTAACGTTTCGCTGCAATTTTCAAGCATGCATACTATATTGAAGCTAAAACAAAACATTTGACGGTAAGATAATTTCAAATTTTGGGCCTTGCATGTTACTGATGTTAATCCCATTTACAGTAACATAAATGATACCACAAACCTACACATTCACTGTCCGAAACTATGCTGTGTGCAAGTGACGAGAGACTGCTCATGAAGTATTTCTTTTTATCTTCTAAGGCCAATATTGTCTCTTTTTATCCTTTAAATAACATTTTCTTTTATATTAAGCACTCCAGTGGTGCTATTCAGCCGGTTCCGGCTGGAACCGGTTGTTAAAATATTTTCAGTTTGCAGAGCCGTTTGTTAAAACCAGACAACAGTAAATGTTACCAAGTTATGCCCAGAAACAGTAATTTTTTTTTTTTTTGTTTATCTTTGCTTTCAGAACCTCTTTCAGCTACAGGGTTAAACATATCGATATGATGTCTCAGAACAAGGTATGAGAGACTATGTCTTAATCTCAAATGCTCAGATATCAAGAATGAGAACTGGGATTACATTAGTATAGTTGTGAGGGTTATTTATATTCGAAACGCATGCATACCATTATCAACAATTTTTTATCCATTGCTGGTTTAAGGTATTTCCAATAATTTACTATCTAGGATAATTCATTTCCAAGACACACACACACACACACACACACATATATATATATATATATATATATATATATATATATATATATATATATATATATATATATGTCTTGGAAGTAAATGATGCTAGATATGATGGTTGTAAAAAATATATACAGAACCGCTTGTTAAAAAATTAGAATAACTCCACTAAAGCACTCTAATCCAGTAGTCCAAATTTGGCAATTCTTCCCCGTATGAGGCGTAAATTAGAAGTTTAATATGCATAAGATATATACACAGTGCACTTCGAAATAAATACCCAGAATCGAACACAGACCATCCATAGTGTATTAAAGTACAACAACTATATGTCACCAGAAATGTTGAATGCCACTGTCTATCAATTACATTTATGTTGTTTTTATTTTTTTTTATTTATTTCTGTCATCACTTTCATCATGATGGTCATCAAGCAAGAACCAATTTGATGATAGCAAGAAATCTCAGATTTCACAACGCCATTCCATCAAGGAAGATAGATATGGCAATGAAGAAGGCAAAAAAAAAAGTATCTGAGATATATAATCACTTCTTGTACCAATAAGAAATGGCTTGGTGATGGTGTTCTGTTCTTACAGATTAATCACTGCTCATTTTTGTACAGCAACCATAGAGGGAGAAAGCAATAGATACTTGGGTGGGAGAAATCCGGTAGCAATTTTTGTCATGCAATGAAATATGAAAGTTCTCCCTGGTGGTCAATTTACTGTAAGACAATATCGTTTCTCATAAGTCACTGCCTTTCATATTGCCTTAGCCAGTCTTTTGTTTTCGCTTCAAACAGGAATGTCTTCAAATATCATCTTCACAATATATAGAAAACTCTCTTAGTACAATATATTTCTTTTCGTGTATAAGCCACTTCGGTAATGTATCATTGGATGCTGATTAAGAAACTTATTCGTAAATATGTTACTCTACTGTCCATATTTTAGTAATTCGAATAACGTTTCGAGGCAAGGACATGTGTTACTTTTAGAGTTAATGATCGTGGAAATGTCAGGTTTCTAGACTTCGCTTGGGGAACTGCAAAAATTAAATTTGCGCGCCTGAGTTTTGCAACCATGAGATTGTAAAATTCACAGATACTACAATATACCATATGATGTGCGGTGTCATTCAAGAGCTTTGGTTCTTTTTGAACATAATGACGTATCATGAAGCTAAGATAATTAGGGTACGAGCAGAAACTTCTTGGGTCGTATGCAGAGACATTTTGACGCGTGATTAGTGCCACACTAAAGAGTTCGACTAACATAAGGTTCCTATAGTAGTCAGGCTTTTAGTATGACGTTAATCATACTTCAAAACGACTCTGTATATGGCGCCTTATGTCTAAGGTTACAATTTAAAAAAAAAAAAAAAAAAAGATGAATATTGTTCAGGGTATCTTCCCAACTTACCTGGTTTTCATTTCGCCTAACAGTATCAGCTGTCATTCACAGATAAAAATTACATTCACTATTTTAGGAGAAATGCGAATTCGCAATTGACCTAATTTTCATTCCGCCTACACATAAAAAAATGTAATTAAATTGCCAAACATAAATATAAAATCATTTACCCTTTACTTTGTAAGTTGATATACATTTCCTTAGATTATATTACAAAATTTGCTGGGCTCTTTCTTTCTTTCTTTCTTTTTTTTTTTTACAAATTTACATTAAATTTATAATAAAATATTATATTTTTATTGATAAAAATGTAATTTTATACCATTTCATATTAGTAATTTTACTTTTTATGTGTAAATTGATTTACTTAGAGAAGTGGCAAACAGATTGCCACCGTTTTGTTTGTAAATTTACCTATGAATTTTTTTACAGTGTAATACCATATCAAGGAGAAAAGTGTTATATAGTAGATCTGACAGTGCTTAACCCGCTGTAGCACGCGCAGCGGAGTCACACACCGCGGACAGAGAAATTGTTGTTTTCTTACAACTGATAAGGGAGTTTGTGCTGCAAAATTTACCTGGGCATTTGTCAAAAACATTGCAAACAAAATATTAAACAATTTAATCTCTCTTCAAAACACAATACACATTAACCCTTTTAAAATATGATGCCACAACTAGTGATGGGTAAATTCCCGGGAAGATATTTTTCGGGAATATTCCCGGTAAGATTCCCAAAATGGGAATTTATCCGGGAATTTATGTTCAATCAGAAAGAAAATTGCATTCTATTACTATATTATGATTTCAAAGTTGAATTAATTTTTATATCACAGCGTATTATTACTGTTGTCCACAGGGGATTCTTTAAAATGTATATTCTGAACGGTACTGTGTTACTTTATTAACACTTTGTTATATTTAGAAAGTAAGCATAAATGTATATTTATTTACAATATGTTCTATCAATTAAATATGTGTGAAAAAATTATATAGTAACAGTTTAAATTTATATGTAAGTGGATTTGCTCAACTTGACTCCATTACTGATATTATAAACACATTAAATTTATAAATGTTATAAACCAATTACATTGGGTAAATGCTAGAAGATACATGTCTCACCAATTTATCAACAGTTGTGCATACATATTTATGTTCACAAAATTTGCAAGATACTTACTTATATTTTAGCACGTACCAATGCCATACACGACCTTTCATTCTACCTATATCTCGAAATTCCATACGTTAATTCACATGTAAAAGAAGTCCGAGTACTTCTTCAGAAATTCGAGTAAGAGAGAGGAGACAGACCGACGTCTATCACTAATGGTGATTCAGGGCTTATTAATAGTACTTCGTCTCTATTTCTACATAATTCTAAATTACTTAACAAAATGGTTCTTTTTCATCATTTGTAAATTAGTACTTTGCTAATTTTAGCTGTTTTTTAGCATTCGGGGGCAACTTTGCACCTACCTTTTTGCGGTATTCTATTCCGATGCGTTTGTTTTACGGTTTCATGCGTTAAATTACATTACCAACATTAAATTCCGACAGCGTTGCAGAGCGAGCGTTAGCGAATGAAGGCGGGTTAGAGCCCCGCATGGCACGTTGCTTTCTATCCTCGTTACCAACAATTCACTTTCTTTTCTCACATAAATCACTTCCACTTACCTTTCCGTTTTGTATAAATCCCCTACTGCCCTAAAAAAAAATGTGTTCTATACTTTCTTGACTACTTGAGCATCAATATCAACTCATTTCTTCCATAAATCATCCCACTTTTTGCTAGTTCTGGCCCCCCAATTCTAAACAATTATCTTACTTTTTAGTGCGAATGGAAATGGAACTTAAAAAATCATATATTAGTTATATAAAGTACCGTCGAATAATTTTAAATTTTTGAACCTCCAAATTCTTTAAAACCTAGAAGTAAATCATAATATATTAAAATAAAGTAATTAGTCACATGGTTTTTATAATTTGGAAGATAAAGTAAAGAAATAGAAATAAATTCCTTCCCGGGAATTTATAGGCCAGGGAAAAAACCCGGGAATATTCCCATTTTTAAATTCCTTCCCACCGGGAATATATAAGCTTTATAAGTCTCTAGTAAAGCTTTTCAGACCGGGTTTTTTGCATTCATTCAAATATGGAAGTATCATAGAACATATTTTATGGGCATTTTGTAGCCTCGCGTGCTCTGTCTGGTGGCTGTAACCAGGCCCGTAGCCAGCATCCGAATTTAGGGGGGGCTAAATGTAAATTAGGGTGGGCACATACACAGAGACAGACAGACATTATACCGTATATATATATATATATATTTATATATATATATATATAATGTCTGTCTCTGTGTGTGATTGATGATTCTTATGCTCTTAAAACTAAAACTACAGCCTGAAGGAATTATTATTAAAATTTTCCCCTATAGCGCTAGTACAACTTTACCTGAAAGCTAGAATACTGTGTTTCCTTTTTATTTATTTATGGCAACAAAATATTTCTCCCGTTTTCTCATCTTCAAGGAAATAAAAAGAATATTTTTAAAAAGAAAATAGTTGGCCGAACAAACCAATCATTAGAATTTCCAAAGAATTAGTACAGGAAATATGTTGTTGTTTTTTTAAAAAACAACATATTTCCTAAGTAATTACTGAATAGTCGTATTTACAAAAGACGTTGTGGAACGTATGAAATACACGTATTGTTGAAATTTTTAATCAAATCATAGCTGAAACATGTTACCTAAGGCAACAAAAACATCACTTTTATTTTGTCAAATTTGGTTCTATCTGTTAATATCCCGCCAAACAGCAACCAACTTAGTCTTCTAGACCAGTGGTTTTTAAACTTTCCGATAACGCGGACCACCTGGCAATGTTATCTGAAATTTCACATGGTATTAAAATATATATATATATATATATATATATATATATATATATATATATATACTGATTAGAATTACCACTGACAAGAAAAAGATCAAGAAAATAATGCAATAAGTAGTTTATTATAGGTGGAGGTGTGTGTGGTAACACTTAAATCCTTGAAAATATAAAGTTGAAAATGTGAAGGGCAGTTAAACCGTGCTTTTATGATCTAATCACACGATTTTGATATTGAAGAAAAAGAACAACATCGAGTGTAGTTTCTCTTTGTTGCTTAACAATACAGCAAGTCCCAAGTTTATTTTTTTTAAAACTGATCACTCATGGAAAATTAAAGGAGGGAAAAAAAAAAACTTGCTTCAACAATAAGACCACAGTTCTATATTATTGTTTCAGAGTTGTTCTTATCTTTGCTGGAAAGAAAGAGGTTATAAACCAATGTTGTGTGTTTGTTGATTGAAAATGATTGAATCAAAGCAACGTTCTTGTTTCTCTGTTGCGATCTATCTTCCAAGATAATTTAAAAGAAATTTGAAATTGGTGGTAGTAGTGGGAGCTTTCCGCCACTGGAAGATGAAATCCAGGAAATTTCATGGCGTCGTGCAATTAATGTACAACTCCTTTTGGAAAAAATATGCCCTAACAAAGAAGATATTCCTCTCACCTGAAGTAATCCTATATAACGGTTGAGCGGCTTCAAGGCAGAAATTTAGCAAAGAAAATATTCAAATTTACAAACGTAGGTATAATTTCTAATTGCTTTCTTTTTAGTAACTGAAAAATACTTTTTGCATACCAGCTGTGAGTTCCATTTTATCACAACACATTTCAAATTTTAGACGTCGTGGACTCCGTAGCCGGGTCACGCGGACCCCCGGGGGTCCGCGGACTCCAGTTTCAGAACCACTGCTCTAGACTCTTTGGAACATACTATCAACAATCATTTAGGACGATTGCTACCAAAGTCATGTTTAAGTAAAAATAATCTGTTGTTTTGGTACTCGAGCATTCAATAAGAAATAACTCCAAAAAAGTTCCCTGTTCTAGCGCAGTTACCTTCTTTCTCGAAACGAAATGATAAGAGAAGTAACAGTTCATTAAATGTTCTTTGTATAGTACAATTCATATCAAAGTATACATTAAATTCTTCTTTACATTGTACAAATAAGAATTCGAGATCAGTTGCTTTCGTACGTACTAAAAAAAGTGTAAGTTAAGAACTAATGATTTAAACAGCTACTTACTTATTTCTATTGAAGATATCTCTTCTTCACAATAAAACTACATTAACAAATTGCTACTTTTGTGGGCTACCCCGTAGCCTCATGGGTACAGCCCTCGCCTTCGGCGCGTCTGGTTTTGGGCTCAAACCTACTGGGATTCCTCGGATTCAAACCGATAGTGATTTGGATGTTGCTTTAAGCTATAGATCCCGTGTCTATATAGCCTCTCTGGTGAAGAGGGACGCTAAACTCCCCAACGCACCATTTTAAGTCAAAGGTCAAATTTCAAATTTATGAAGCATTATACATATCATCGAATAAGGTTCAATTTTTAATTGAAAATTTTTCCTATAAGTGCAACTACTACCTCCGTTTAGTCCGCTGCATTTTTTGTTTACATACCAAAGATTGCAAGGTATTCTTTTACAAAATAGTAACTTTGGATGATTAGGCTTACGTCTGATGATTTGCATGAACATTTCATTCTGGCACCAAAGATTGGCAACAATTATTAAATTATTTTAATATAAGTATCTAATAATTCATCCCCGATAAAGATTAAGTGAATCGAACCTATCTTTAGTTTAAAGATATATTAAAAGTATTACTTACCTATTCCAAGTTATTTAACAAATAGTCAAGTTGCTGCTACACTACAATTCTCATTCTTCAAGTCAACTTCGGTGCATCTTCAGAAACCAGCATCGATCAACTTTCAATTATAACCATGTTCAACTCACAATACACCAAGAGTAAATACAATTCAGAAAAGGAAACTTTTCTTACTCCGTTATCACGTGACATAAACGTAGTCACAATTCGCCGCCCCCCCTCTCTCTCTACATGTCCAATATACACAAAACAAACCCATACACCTGTGTGATTATTAGAGCGAAGCAGTTGCGACCCCCTGCTGAGGGATGCTGTCTTTTCAATCTCTCGCATATTGACCGAAACCCAATGACTTACAGCAAAAGGATGTTTTCTCAGTTGCAAATTCCAAAAAGGACAGGAAGAAGTAAACTCTTCGTCCGCAGATTAAGGTAAAAGTATGATGTTTCTGAACACAAATCCATGTTTGTCGATAAAATAACCATAAATTAATTTTCTCCTGCAGCGAGGGTCGTTTGCACATGAAGCATTAAAAAAAAAAAAAAAAAAAAAAAAAAAAAAAAAAAAGTCTTACGCTCAAAGAAATATTAGTAATTCAAAGAAGCGTAGCGCATAAATAATCCAATACTTTAAATGAGGATAATAAAAGTAAATTTTAATTTAGCACTCTAAAGTACATTTGGAAATAAAATTTCTTCCAACATTTCAGTCAGTGTTCGAATTAAACTTTCCAACGCCCGCCCTAGCCCCCCCTGACTACGGGCCTGGCTGTAACGTCACAAACATGAACGATGGGTTTTAAAAAAGAGTATATTTGAGAAGTTTTTTCAAAAAATCCCTGAAACATTACTGTTTACCCTAGAATCACGGTTTTACCTCGGTTTCGTTATGAGACAGGCTTTCGAAATATACCACTCAAATTTCCCTATCGTATACCAGAAGCGGGAAAATCTCGTCCAAAATGGAAAAAGGGGAATTTTTAAAGAAAAAATCCCTTTTCCCCATTTTACTCTTTACAGGTACATGATAGCAAACTTTGAGTGGTACCATTTGAAAGGCTGCCTTACGCTGAAGAAACTGAAATATGACTTATGTTGCTAGTCAACAGACGTGTGTCGAAAAATCTTGATTTCTTTTTCATTTTTTACACATTTTTAGTCAATTACTTCAGTAAAGTATCTACAGTATTATCACCATTTATTCTAAAGTCATGATACGTACCTCGTTTTCTTTGGCATGAACCAGTCTTTCAAACGGTACCACTTGCATGTCTCTAGCATGGGGCCGGCCAGAAAGGCTCAAAATCGGGGGAAAGGGTATTTGTTTTGACAAAATTTTCCCTTTTTCGCAAATTTTCTCCACTATGGTACATGCTAGAGACATGCGAGTTATACCGTTTAAAAGACTGGTTTTGGCCAAACAAAACGTATCAATCATGTCTCTACATTAATTAGGGATGAGTCAGGAAATTTTTATATAAAAATGGGTTATCCCTTGCTCACGTACAGGAAAGCTGATACTGTTTGCACATGGGGAAAAAGGGATTTTTTGACAAAAAAATTCCTTTTTCGCGAATTTTCTCCACTATGGTACATGCTAGAGACATGCGAGTGGTACCGTTTGAAAGACTGGTTAATGGCAAAGAAAACGAGGTACAATTCATGTTCTCACAATGAACAGTCTTGATGATGATGATGATAGTATAGAAATTCACTAGAAAGGTATTATCAAGGGAAAATATGTAAATCGGCTGTAGCATCGAAACTATTCATCCCAGACCCACTCTTTGTATAATTCTCATTCTCTTCATCATAAAGCAAAGTATTTTTTTTTAGTAGCATTCGCATGATCGTATCCCATACCAAAGGGAAGGTATTCGCGATAAAAAAGAGATTTTTATAAAAGAAAATCCTTTTTTTCCACTTTGAGCGGAAATTTCCTGCATTTGGTACACTTTAGGGAAATGTTACTGACGCAGTTGAAAACACTGCTTTACTAGAAACAAAACGGGGTATGAACCATGATCCTACGATAAAAAGTCTTGACACAATAAATGATTGAGATAAAGTGTACAAAATGCCTCGGAAAAGCCATCAATTAAAAGGGTTAAAATAAGTTAAATAAATATTGCGGAGTGCGACTCAGCGCGCGAGCCCTGATGTTACAATTGACAACACATGCTATGGAGGGTTAAATTAGCGCTAAAATTTCAAACTACAGTTCAATCCGCTGTTACGTTCAGCTCAGAAATATAACATAGTAACTTTAAAACATCGTAACATTTTTCAGCTACGCTACCAATGTATTCAAAATTTCTATCCTCTATGTTCCGTAATACTTTCTATGTTCTAGAGTGCTGTTTTCCAATAAGAACGCTTGACTTTCCATTGTAATATTGTCCTGTCCTTCTTTTCTTCGCGTCGTCCACAGCAGATCGCGGAAAATAAGACAGGGGATCTGCAGCTTCCTCTAGCCCACTTTCACGCAATACGGGACTTCACGTCGTTGGAAAGGTAGATACAAATCAGTTTATGCGCAACTTGATTTTTTTAATTTCAATAAATTCAGTTCCTCGTAGTACAGCATGAGATATTCCACGAAGAACTAGACTTAGCCCAATATTTAGTCGCCACTCTCTTCTGGGGAAAATTATGATTATCTGATTCCAAATTCTTTAATGGAATATAGTGCAGAACATGGTACTATTTTCTAACAACGTTTGGTAGAAAAATAAAACCAAAACGTAACTTACACTGTACAAAACATCATGCAGCTAAACACACATACTACGACTACAAGTAAGAAATAACCACAGGTTTCAAGGCAAAGTCACAGAGAATTAGATATATTGTTAATCTCAAGTTGAATACATCAACAAGGTCAGAATACAAGATCAATACATGCAATAGATCCTATGTTCTTCGTCTACAATTTATGGATAGTGTTAGTATTTTTATCGTAAGTAGTAGTAGTAATAGTAGTGGTAGTAGTAGTAGTATTAGTAGTAGTAGTAGAGGTGGATATAATATACCATTCTATATGTTACTAGTAGAAGCGACTAGTTCTTTAGTAATATGAGTTATGTTGGTCGAATGATAATAGTGTTTTATTTGTTAGTCCTCTATAAAAGCTAGTATCCGTGTTGCTATTCTTACATCTGCAACATTTAATTTCAATAGTAATAGTATTAACAAGCCTCGTTTCACGTATACATATTATAATTACTCGTATACCTTATAGAAACATTTATACATGCGTCAAACACCAGACGCAATTGCTTACCATTACATTAATATATTATTGTATTTCAGATGCAATTTAACATATTTCACGCAGGCATGTAGCCAGGATTTCGTGGACGGGGGGAGGGGGGTTCGGGACATGAAATACTGTGGTCATCACACCAGGCAGGGGCTCGATCATTCTAAACTATTTTACTGATACATATATTGGTTCGTTTAGCCAGGATTTCGTAACGGGGGGACATTATATGAAACACTGAAGGCCCAATCAATCTAAACTACTTTACTATCAACATATAGTGGTTTGTTACGACAATAAAATGAAGATATGTTGGTATTTTAATAACAAACTACGAAGAAATCTCGAGTCAAATAATTAAAAAAAAAAAAAAAAAAAACGTATTGAAAATCATTTTACAATTTGTACGTTCTTCCTCTGTTCATTCAAATATAACAATTTTCCTTTCATTACGACTTCAACTATTGTAAAAAGTACATATTCACTATTATAAAAACTACACACATGTCCAAAATGATTGTCGCATATCTATGACTGTCTTCTTGTAAGAATATAATTTGATAATGATTTTGCAGGGTACTTTTTAATACTGATACCACGTGTATAATCGGGAAATGTATAGACTCTATTTGTGGTAAATTTCATAGGAAAAGAATTATAAATACGAAAATTGGAGTGAGTAAAACGAAATGTTGCTAAATGGACAACAAAGTTTTGTTTTTGTTTCATTGTTCTTATTTACTGTTCATTTGACAAAATTTGCCACTTACATGTATTTGCCGATTATACACATACTAACATTGTAAGTTATACTCCTACAACAACATATTTATAGACATGCGACAATAATTTTGGACATGAGTGTAGAAACTCAATAATGTCTTGTAAAATATTTTAGAATATCCATGTTGTTCCTTTCTCTGTTGAATCAAATGTTAACAGAACTTTCTTTTCACATAAATTTTTGATTTTATTATTCTTTCAACTATGTGTTCCAAATGACAGGTTAAAAAAGTAGTAGAAAATTGTTTTTGAAATAACATGTTTGATACTGCAAGGATGCGATGAGAAAAATTATGATCAAAAATGTCCACGCTGTTACACAACCGGCATTATGCTTTCAGAAGCTTGAAATCTCCCTGACTAGTAGCAGAAATTCTAAGAATTGCGTAACTTCCGGGAAATTTCAAATTCCCTGACTCTTCCAGGATATACCATTCACCTTGCTACTATGTATTACAAGTAATACAAATCTCCTCATAAGAAAGAGTAGCCAAAAGCTTTCTGTAGTTTTTTTTTTTTTTTTTAATTTTTAACGCCGATTCTTCGTTTTCTCATTTCATTTCGTTTTACCCTTTCTTAATTTTAATTCATTTCTTGTCTCGAAGAAGGGGGGTCCGGACCCCCCTTGGCTACGTGACTGTTTCACGGTGCAGTTCAGCATTATTTCTGAAGATTGAGGACTGTGTAAGCATTTAATGTGACTGCATAAACATATGCTTTAGTTGAAAATTATTTTGAACATCGTAGGATTATAACAAGAAACGGGGAAGCAAATTCCCGAAGCGTAGCTTATTACTCTTCCGTCATGTTTCCTTTGTTTAACACCATTATCGATATTTAAATAAACAACAAGAAAATTACCTCTAATTATTTAGCTGAAAACTGGCCTTTGATTCTCTTTAGCTTCTCATTTATATTCTTTTTAAAGACAGATAAATTCTCCAACAATTGAAAACTATTTGTATTGTACCTTTTTTCTTTCTTTTCTTTTCCAATGTTGCTTCAAAGAAGTGTTAATTTAGGAGATTAAATGGTTGCGTAAACTGAAATCAGCTTTTAGGATTTTTAAGTACATATTTATAATCCGGTTGCATCTTGATAAATAAACTTATAAAATAGAGAATTAATTGATAAGATTAATTATTAAAACATCTGTGCAACTACCTGAAAGGTAGAGCAGCAGAATATATTTACAATTGATTATTTATTAAATTGAAGTCGCGACAGAAAGACCAAGACGTTGCTGCGCATTGAAGAATCGCTATGTGATATTTTGTCGGAAATGAGTTATGTCGTGCAAATAAACCAGAAAGCTGTCAAGCAGCGTCCCTTATAAACAAGGTGACCAGACGTCCCGTTTTAGCCGGGACAGTCCCTTATTTTGAACCGTTGTCCCGTTTTTTTCTGATTCTCAAACGGGACGCCTAAATGCCCCGTTTTTAAGCAAAAAAGGCCCAGGTGTCCCGTAATTATTATTCAAAATATAAATGGTCAATGCTAATTCTACACTCTTCTGTACCAACACTCATTGGGAAGGTTCAGCCGTGCCTAGAACTTCTGAATATTCAAATGAGAATTGAGTGTTCTGTGGTTCAAAAGGAAATTGAGTGTTCAAGTAGTTAAAAGTATTGTTGGGTAGTACTTAAGTTAGAAACGCTGTGTTATCATTCTTACTTTTGTATTTTGTAAATTGAAAACACTGCCGAGTCCCAAAATGCAATGTGGAAGTCACCCCCCCCCCTGTCGCCGATTCGTATGCGTCCCGTTTTTTAAAGTAAAAGTTCTGGTCATCATGCTTATAAATGTCATACGTTAATATTCAATTGTTTCACCACAACAATGAAAAATTATAGATTGAAATTAGACTTCTGGTTCTCATCGCGTACGCACTGATGAATGTATACACATCCTCTATGTGCTTATAAAGGCGTAAAAGGTGATTCGTAAACACAAAAGTAGTAATATAATACTGTTGACGCAAGCTTCAATAATATTCAGTGCATAATATACGCAGAACCAATTTTATTATACAGTATTTTTCTTCAAGTGTTTCAGTGTATTTGGAAAAATTTTAAGAGTTCGGAATGTTTTTTGCCTCTCCTGAAAAGTTGTGGTTTTAACACAGCGGTTCTTCGAGGCGCAGCGACGAAGAGGAGATTCAGTTATTGGAGGTTGAAATCCTGGTGTCTAGCACAATCAAGAAGTGGATAAGTTTCAATGATATAATTAACGTGTTACAACGAAGGACCTGCATCGATTTCTTATATCGATACCGTACTCTATCATTGTATTTACATACATCTGATTAACAGATGTATAGTATGGAAGAGTAAATGTATTTTATTGAGTTTTTGTTAACCTGAGATATATTTTTTTTAAATCTTTTACTGTAAGCGACGATAGGAGAAAGGAAAGTGTGGTAATCATGAAAAAAAAAAAAAAAAAAAGACCAAATTTGGGTTTGCACGTTCCATGACACGTACATGCCGAAAAAGGAATTTTTGAATCTCTGCCAGTCCGTTCGTCTGTTCCAATGAAAATGTCACTCCCCTAAAGGCCACATCGATCAACATTCTGCATTCTCAACAAATTTTAAACTTTCTATAGGACTTAAATTTTAAACTTCCTACGTTTCTATAGGACTTTCTAGGAGGAGTGTTTGAATTTATATAACCTCCAAATATAAGGATAATTTTTTAAATAGTTAAAATTAAATATTGCGATTTTCTAGAAAATGGCTCGCATGATTTTATATACCGTACAACAATATTTTATTAACCAACTTATAATATGGTGCTTGTAATTTCTTCGGAAAAATCGAAAAGGAGTAGTCTATTCTGTTACCTTATACTCTGTATAATGTAACATGGCCCGGTAGTTTTGAACACCCATTGTATATTTAAAAAAATATTTTCACTGAAATTAAAAAAAAAAGTTTATTTCTCGTATTATGGAAAAAGTAGGTTGCCAATTTTGCGTAAATTTTATTCAAATTGATAGTTTCAAATATGTATTACATGAAAATACATGGTCAGTAATTATATTTTGTAAGTTTACGTATTTAACCGGAAATATGGCATTATTTTAGAAAATAAGTGTATATTTTAGCATTTTATAGGGCTTTAGTTTATTTCTATGGATATTTTGGTATAGGGAATCTTCAAAAGAAAACTAAAATATTTATTTCGTAATTTTCTTCAAAATTCTAAATTTGGAAAGTCAGCCATAATTTCTTCTTTATACATCTCTTTGTTTCGTAGTAAATTATCTGTGATTGGATCATCCGCAATCACAGCTGTGGTTGAGATTTTCGGCTTTCTTTGATCTCAGGAGAAAAATCTGTCATCCTATAGTTACGTCACAATAATCCTCCAATTACGGATCTTCTTCCGATTGTCTTTGTCTTACATCAGAAGTAGCCGTAGGAGATAGACGTGAAGTTTTCAACGTCTGCACAAAATTGTGTAAATTGTTATTTTAAAACAGTGACACTCATTTGGAATGGCGTTTTTCTAAATTCATAGAGCTTGTGACGTTCCAAAGCCGTGAGAAATTGTTTGGTAGCAGGTTAAGACAGTGGTAAATAAGAAAACTTGAGAATGGTGATTGGCGTCGTAGAAGAAGAGGTGAACTGGTAAACCATTTTCCATCGGAACATGTCCGACGCTATTCCAGCTATTTTTTTAGGCCACGTTGTTTCATCCTTTATAGGATCAAGTGGAAGAAGTAAGGTAATTATATTTTGTGAAATGTCCGGCCTCCAACAGTTTCAGATCGTCGTGGGATGGAATCCAAGTAAGTGTAAAGCGAGAAAACCGAAAAATTTACTTTGTATAAGCAGAACCTCTAAATTAATTGTTTCGTGGCATACCTAAAAAGTGTGGTTTTCTGTGCAAGTGTTGAATCCTAACATGATGTGCTAATTTCCGTAGTTTTTTCCCCAAAATTGCGTACATACGGATTCAGAATGTGATTACCTGAATATATTCAATGGGGGGGGGGGGGAGTTAGAGTCAACATTACGAAGACGATTGTCGTAATAACAAGAAAATGTGTGTACCACAGGCACACACATTTTCTTGTTGTTAATTGCCGGAGTTTTTCCCCAAAGAAAGAAATTTTAGATTCCCTGTTAAACTCAAAATTATTTATTTCGGAAAAATCGTAGTAGTGCTCGAAATTTTACAATTTGACATTGTACTTTCCTTTGTTTAATCTTTCTAAAGGTTTTAGAATTTTGGAAACAAATATGGTCTAAATCACGGTTAATGTTTAGTACAAGGGTACACCGATTTGGTACCGGTAACAGGAGATCTCAGCTGTTTTATTCTAATACCCATCGAGAAAATTTACCGATACAGTTTTAAAGATTTATTTGCATATATTCCAGTATTTTAAGTGAAAAGAGAAATTTTCAAAGCGACACATTCATTGATAGCCACTACGTCTTTGTAGATCTGTGGTAGCTATAAGAAACGTAATTTGTGAATGAAAAGGGTGCTTTATGTATGTGTATGATTTTTTTCTTAGGTTAAGGTAGTATAGTCAGGTTAGGATAGGTTAGTGAGGTTTAAGTATTGTGCAATTTTTCCTATTGAGTGTTTCCTGTGCTACTTGTTATTGCAATTAGGTCCGAGCTTCAAGGGACGTAGCAAAGAATGCGTAACCCCTCTATGCCGGCCACAACTACAGCGCACAAAGGTTTGAGCACCGAAATGAAAAATGAAAACACAAAATAGATAACCACAGAAAACTTGTAGATTGGCTTAGTGTAGATTTCATGTAATGTGTTTGTTGATTTTCATTGTGTTGTGTCGTTATGATGTAAATGTCCAAAAATATTGAGAATATTGATGAATACGCATATTTAAGAATTTTCGTGAAAAACCTCAACAAGATGTAAACAATGTTCGACTCTGACGATTTAGAAAATTTTAATGTTATTTTCTTTTGGTTTATTTAGGTTCAGATGGGTATATCCGTACAAGAAAATGTAAAGATTATATATATATATATATATATATATATATATATATATATATATATATATATATATATATATATATATATATATATATATATATATATATAACTTCCTGTCAGAACTATTTCAATGAATGATGTTAAATAAAAATTACTAGTCGTAAAGTAACATCTTTCTTTTCAAGCACAAGAACATATCTTTTAGTTTTAAGTAGTAAATTTGAGTACAGTTATATTTTAATAGTATGTGAAATATGGACAAGGTATAGATCAGTACGTGTACAATTCTTTTACTGGTAAAATGAAAGTAAATTACTGTGAATCGAAGAAAAGAGATTTTCCTTAGTGTGACCGGGGTTGAAAAATCGAGTCTGCAAAATCGAGTATTTTTTTTTCTTCTTTTCTACCAATTTGATCAAAATCTCAGTTTGATTTTTTTTATTTCCGTTGCGCTACTAAATTCTGTTTGGGACTCGTATGAGATTTTTTTATTTGATAGGGCTATTACAGACAAAATTAAGATCTCCATGATACTCATTGCCAGCTCCACTCGTAGGGCGATGTCCTGTGTCGGTAGTTTGTGGTTCGCAACGTATCTCATGATGGGATGCGGATGATGAACTGCAGGCCTGGATACCGGACTGTGAGTTCTTGGTTAATGTGTCGGTGACTGTTGTTGGCAAGCCCACACGGGTCCAGTAGGTTCGTTACCACTAGTCGGTGATACATTTGCATAGTCCGTAGTCTTAAGGAAAGTGAACATCATTCAACACCAACATAGTAAACAAAAGTTAAAAATAGTTTATTTTATTTTTATTATTATTATATTTTTATTTTTAAAGTAAAATTTATTTATTATTATTTATTTTATTTATTTATTATTATTTTTAAAGTAAAAATCTTCGGCGTAGGTCTTTTCAAATTGATTTCTAAAAAAAAAACGCTCAGGCGATTTCGTTCATATTTCATAAATAAATATTTTATTGTTAACCTGTTTTAATATAACTAACTAACGACATCTATGGCCTATGGAACCCGGAGGTCCAATGTCGCGTCCACAAAAATTCTCTACTGACTTCTATACTTAGCTAACTGGATCCAATTTTTACTTTGTATCCTTATTTCTGCTAGGTCCATCTTCATATTATCCTCCCATCTGCACCTAGGTCTCCCTAATGGTCGTGTTTCCATTGGTCTTCCAGTTTAGACTTTGAAACCGTTCCTACTTTCTTCCAGTCTGGCTACATGACCTGCCCACCTGACCCTCCTAGATTTGATGATCCTAACAATGCTCGGTTACCGTATAAATTATGTAGTTCCTTATTATGAAGTTTTCGCCATTCCCCATTCCTGTTCCTCTTGGGTCCGAATATTCGTCTCAAAATGTTGTTCTAAAATATGTTTAGTCTACATTCTTCTCTCAGAGTAAGCGACCATTTTTGCAACCATACAGATAAACAGGCATGATTATCGTTTTATATATATCTTAAGCTTCAAATTTCGCCACGACAAGAGATTTTGAACTGAATAATAACACGAATTCCCTGCTTTTAGTCGACATTTAATTTCTTCGTGAATATGGTTTTCGTCTGTTAATATTGATGCTAGATATTTGAAGGAATCCACTTTATCAAAAATATTTGATATTTTAACGCATCCATAATTTGCCGTATTACGATTCCGACAAACTTCCATATATTTAGTTTTCTCTGCATTTACTTCTAAACCCTTGTCCCTACAAGCGTTTAGGGGAGAGGTGCCGAATATCGCACCCATTTTATTTTTCGTACGTAGCGAAGCAGAAATAGTTGAAAATGAAAACAGAACAAGGACAAGGCAAAGGATGGAGTGTTTGCCAACTCGTGTGATGCCTAGAATGGATTTCAATACATTACATACTTGTACATAACGTTTTAAACAAAAGTCTACGATTTTCCGAGTTGAAAACAAGTGTGCATAATATCGTACCCCGGTGCGATATTAAGAACACATTCTGTAAGGGCATAATGTGCAAGACTTTGTCGCCGAAAACAAGAACAAGAAGTTATAATGAGGCATGTAATTAAACAGAGGCTTCTTACATGTTAATATGCTACAACTATTAAAGCCTCTTACCTGCTAAAATAGAAAAAAAAAAACATGTTTGGTCTACATTCTAAAGCATACAACACATTCTTGCACAAATTATCCAGAAATGGAACATGGACATTGCAGGATAGCCTAAATGTGTGCTACAAATTACAAATGAAACATCGAAATTGCATAGGGCTATACAGCTAGAAATATTTAATGAAATATGGAATGGATGCTTTGAGAAAACATTAGAAAATATGTAGTTATAGAAGAGGCGACATAAAAAAAATGCCGCCAATGCGGTTCAGTGTTCACGTCAAATTCAATGTGAAAGTGATTATTCTAATGTTCCAAACACAAATCACACACAAACTGCTTGTAGTCGTCAGTACTCGTGCATAGCTCATGCCACCAAGAGCTACACTGAATACAACGGATCCATTTTTCGCCTCCTTTGTCACGTGAAAATGTTCCGTTACAATAAGGACATTCTCAGTCTTCATTTTCACTGTCTTCATCAGTTGACACTAAATGAAAAGACATATCCAAATCTTCATCACTGGTTATGCCAGGGCTTCTCTCCCGTGCTCTTTTCTTCCCCTTCTTTAACGTTTGTTTATTCTCTGTACGAACGTGTGTCCTTTCCAATTCGCTTTGCTGTTTTCTTTTCATTTTGTTTGACTGTTCCTTTCTGAGATGCGCGTTGATAATCTTCAGTGAGTTTATTTTTGTATGGTGAGCTTGTTAGAAGAGTAGCAGAACCACCTCGTCTTCCTCTAGACATACCAGAATTAGGCACATGATAAGGCACTGAACTTACACCCGATGGTAAGACGAGCGACGATGCACTGGAGGTGCATCCATTTGAAGAATGCAAAGACTGGTTGAACGTATCGGTGTTTCCTAAATAACTGCCTTCAAAAGTCGTTGAAGAGTGAGCAGCAGGTGACTCATGCAAGCCTAATGCTGTAAATGTCTTGGGGTCTTCTGTTGGTGATGTAGGCCTAGGTGTTCTCACGTGTGTGGAAGCCACAGTCCCTCCGTTTGCTTCTTCCTTGCTGACTTCTTCGTTTGCTTCAGCAATGTATTCATGCTCAGGAAATATATTGCGAGGGCAGGGATACAGACCAGTCACTCGATATCCATTGGCAGCTATTTCAATTGTGGCAACCTTTTTGTAAGCTTCTCCAAACAATGCTGCAACTTCGTAGTGGGTAACTGCTCTGTGTTTGTTATGTTTGAGCCATGTCTCTATTGCTTGCGCATAATATGTCTTCAGTGGTTGCATAAAAGCTCTGTCGAGAGGTAGCAATTTATGTATCGTGTCTGGTGGCAAAGAACAAATGTGAACACCATTCTTGCGTGCCAATTGAAGCAACCTAACTTTGCTCTATGTGAGTAATGGCCATCCAGAATAAGAATAACTGGATTATCTTTGGGGGGTCTGACGTGCGTTAAGAACTGCTTCTGGAATCATTTAAGGAAACTATCAATTTGTATCCAGCCTGAGCTATGGCAATGAGCGATGGTGCCATAAGGGGCACCATCCAGAAGTTCCTGCTTCATATTCTTTCTAGGATATACAATAAGGCGTGGTACAAAATGCCCTGACACACTCATGCATGAAACCACTGTGGCTAGGGAACCACGTTCCGCGGACGAAACTAAACCAACTTGCCTTTTCCCTTTAAGAGCAATCACCTTTGTTGTTTTGTGCTGGACGATGGTAAGGCCTGTTTCGTCAATGTTGTAATTTTTGTTGGGTCATAATGCACAATGTTAACCAGTGGTTCGTATATATAAAAAATGCATTAAAGTTTTCTTTAGTGAACCCCTTAAGTCTAGCAAGATTTGTCGGTTGATGTTTTCCTAGAGTGAGCTTTGGATTGCGAGTCATAAAGCCACGAAACCATTTAGCACCAGCTGACTAATCGTTCTTCGGAAATGGATGCGAAATTGATTTCAGCGAGTTGAAAAGCTAAAAGTTTGATATGCTTGGCCGTTAAACCAAAAAACACAGATTCCATATCTACACAATACTTCACTAATTCACTTTCCAGATTGTACCCAAGAGTAGGTTTTCGCCCTAACCTAATGGAAACTAGCTTATCTATATCCTGTTCGGCACAACCCACACGGAACATGCCCTGTACAGCCTTATGTGACATCATTCCAAGGTGAAAAGTGATATTCGTAATATCGCACCCGTGCGGTATTTGGAACATGTGCAGGGTGCGATATTCGGCACAAGTGGGCATGCTAACATGGCGCCTACTTCTACTAACACATTTGGTATCTACTTCGCAATATACACTTTACACTATAACTAGGTAGTTACACATACCATTTATGCACTAATTATATGATTATATCATACCTTTGACTGCAGAATATATCGTTGACGACAATCTTGCAAAATATTTTGGCCTTCACCAAAATTACAACAGCTCGTGCTTTTCTTCCACCTGCACACAGCGCGGCAAAACTCCGTCTACTGGAGTAGATACCTCAGCCGATTATAGCACACGTGTTAACACCAGAGTGCAGCACTCCCCGGCCGAAATCCAACGGGGTACGGAATTATGAAGGGGTGTGATAATCGGCACTTCTCCCCTAATAATACCTATGTATTTCTTTCTATTGTTCTCCTATCATTCCCTATTAAATTTAAATAATCAGCCATAAGCTGCTGAATACCATATAACTCTAGACCCTGGCTGCCATCTTTAATTTTCCTTATAGCATGTCCCAGAACAAAGTTGAATAATAATGGCGACATCGCATCTCCTTGTTTCAGGCCATTCTCAGCATGAAAGCTCGTGGACAAAAATCTTCCTACCCGGACTTCACTTTGGGATACATTTAGACATATTTTAATTAATATAATTAGCTTTTTCGACATTCCAAATTCTGTAACAAAGATGTACAATGTTTCCCTCCTAACCAAGTAGTAAGCCTTTGTAAAATAAATAAATAGTTCATGTACCGGAGTATTGTTTTCCCACTTCTTTTCGAGTATTTGTTGAATGGTATATATTTGGTCGATAGTTGATGGATTTCGTCTAAATTCGGATTGATAATCTGCAATAATTTCCTCTGGGTATGGGTTCAGTCTTGCTAATATAATGTTTGAAAGGAGTTTATAGGATGTTGACAGAAGGGAAATGCCTCGTTAATTATTACAGTCAATTTTGTCGCCTTTCTTGTGAATTCGAACAATGATTGATTTTTCCACTCTTGTGGCAATTCTTCTTTTTTTCAGATAAGAAGAATAAGTCTGTGTATCTTGTTCCACAATTTTTCGCCTCCAGCTAAAATTAACTCAGCCGGAATTTCGTCCACACTCAGAGGTTTGTGTTTCTTTAATTTCTTTACAGCGATTTCTACTTCTGTTCGGACCGGTGTGTATTTCCCTATCTCCATGCACATTAGATTTCGACTGCGTATTAAGCAAATAATCAAAGAAATGCTTCAATTTATTTAAGTTGTTATCTGTGTCAGTGAGAACTGTTCTGTCAGTTTTCATTAATAAGCACGAGGTTAATAGCCTTTCTTAAAACCGTTATCCCTTTATGCTTGAACCGGATGTTTTTATTTTTACTATTATCTTCAAGTTCCTTAATTTTAGCTTTCAATTAGTCACGTTTCTTTTTTCTAAAAGCTTTGGGAGTTTCCCGCCTGATGGCTACGAAATTTTGTTTAGTTATGTTTAGTTCAGGTTTTGTAGCCAACGTAATTTTGCCTGTTTTCTCTTCTTTGCTAGTTTAATGCATACCTGGTCGAATCATGGATTGTTCCCATGTATTTCTGCGTGTCCCAATTTTTCTTTTGCTAAAATTTTACTGCTATGTCTAATTTCAGCCCTAGTATCCTCAACATTAGTGCACTCCGACTCTTCTAAAATGAAGAATCTATTCGAAACTTCAATCTGGTATTCCTCTCTTACTTGGCTCTTTTCTCATTTCTTTAAATTAAATCTCTCCGTTTTCAGACATTGAATATTTCCTTTAATCAATGATAAACTCTCTCTTATTATCTCTACTACCTGGTAGTAATCAGTGTCACAATCAGTCCCTGTAAACGACCGAACATTAATTATGCTAGATTGCCTTCTATCTACTAAAACATGATCAATTTGATTATGTGTTTCCCATCGGGTGATGTTCAAGTGTATTTATGAACGTCGCAGTATGGAAAGTTTCTATTCTTCACGATAACGTTTATGGATGTTGCAAAGTTCACGAGTCTAACACCATTGTCATTACCTTTGTTCAGTAGACTTTCGTTCCCTATAATCGGTTTGAAAATATCCTCTCATCCTACCTTCGCATTGAAATTCCTTAATAATATTTCATATAGTATCACGGGAGTTGGTCAAATATCCGTTCCATTTCTTCGTAAAAAACTTTTTTTTTTTTTTTTTTTTGTCATCGTCATCCTTATCTTCTGTTGGGACATGTCCATTTAAAACAATAATGTCGTATTACAGACCCTTAAGAGTAATAAAAGTAAGTCTATCAGTAACAAATTCAACCCGCTTAATTGAGGATATTATTCGATTGTGAACGAGAAACACTGTTCTTAATTGGTGATTTTTATTTCCTTCTCTGTAAAAGGACGTAAAATTTCCGGAATTCACAGTTCCACTTTCTTTCCACCTGACTTCCTGAATGCCTACTAGGTCCATCCTGTATTTCTTTAACTCACTCATTACGGATTTTAACGCGCCTTCCCTGAAGACTTCTGATATTCCATGTTCCAAATCTCATGTCCATTTTCTTTTGTTTGGTCGTACTAAGTTATCAGTCCTGGTCCAAGGCTACTGTGAATGTTTCTGAACAAGTCGTTTTTTGTTTTTTATTTACAGGATGAGGTTGTTAGCCTCCCCCAAAACCTGGTAATTTGGGAACACATTTGTCCTATAAATATCTGTAAAAAGTAATTTACTCCTGGGGATGAATTTTCAAGCGATTTTCATTAACAACATTCGATTTGCTTGACATTTTATAAATATTTTATTAATATATGCACAATATAGGATAAGTAATTTCACCTGAAACAATCCACAAGGAGTGGTTTGTATTTGGCAGTAAGTTTATTTGGGAACGTTTTCCTAAAAAAAAAAAAAAAAAAAAAAAAAAAAAATTACTCCGGCGATTATCTTCATATTTCATATTTTCATTATTGACCTATAATGTTGAGGATGTGAAGATATCTACAATAGGTGGTTTATTTTGGGGAATGAGTTTTCTTTGGATAAAGTTTTCCTAAAACACCTTACAATTTTGTTTGCATGTCACAAATAAGTGTTTCAGTAATAACTACACTATAATATGATTTTGTTTATGAAATTGGAGAGAAGTAGTCTACTGCGGTAGCCTTATTCTTTGTGATATCACGCTGTGTTCTTAACAAAGGCAGAATACAGTTATGTTTCTTGCTGAAGAATTGTGTGTATTACGAACACTAATACTAATAAGTAAAGCCCGGAATTAATGGCAAAATAAAAGCCCGAAAATGGCTGGAAAATTGAAAACAAAAACACTCAAGAATGGCAGGTAAAATGGCAAAATAAAATAAACAAGCAATCATGAACTTGGGGGGAAAATAGATACTACAGTAAATATGTAAAAGCTATAATAAGCTATAATTAGTTTAGTACTCGAATAAAATGTTTCTTTTGCACTTTCTACTTACCACTTAAAATTCTGGAAACTTGCGCAATCCGTGTATTAACATCTTTCTAAGATTTTCAAAGGAAAGACTTTGTCCCCTGTCAGAGGGAATTCGCTCTAGATGTGAAAATGATCTTACCATTTCTACAGAATTCACTGGAGCATACTTGAAACATGTAATTTGGGAAGGATTCATGACACTGTCAACAGTTGTATCAGCATCAACTTTCATAAGACTACTGATATCCTTCAATTTTCCCAAATCGGGATTAACACTTCCAACACGATCACACGCCGAATGTACTCGCCCTTGTCACCAGGTACAACACTCATATCGTTGAGAGTATCATTGAAGATTTTCAGAGAACTAGCGAAAGTCTGTTTTTTTTTTTTTTTTTCAAGCTTGGCAATAGCATCTGGTAATTTTGCAAAATGTGTTGCAATGAAGACATCCCTTATTCAAGGAATTCTTCTTAACCAAACTTTGATCAACCTTAATTGAAGGCGCATCATCCTCATCAAAAGTATCAATGATTCTTTTGATGGGTTCAAAGTTGTTAGCATAATAGAGAACGGCTGTAATCCATGTACCCCATCTCGTTAAGGGCTGCCGCTCACTGGCAACATTTTGTCGGGCAACTATCTTGTTGCTCTGGCTAAATGCATTGAATCTAATGGGAGTCCTCTCACTGAGGCGACGGCGTGGTGTCGCCAAGCAGGGAGATAAAAAATAAACGTTTTCTACAAGTTTTTTTTTCATTTAACATTCGTTCCATATGTACCGCGTGGAAACAAGTGTTCGCAATGGAAGCTAATACATGTATGTCTTTAATTATTATTGATGAAGACAATGAGAAGTTAATTGAGAAAATAGAGAAACGGCTAGCGTTATATTAAAAAATGGAAAAAATAGCTCCTATTCAGATATAATTAAAAAAAAAAGATACTGTGGGAGTAAGAATATTTCGTTGTTAAACGAATGTGGGATGAACTTTCCAGCCAAGAATAAACAAAACAGGTAGGTAAATTATTCGATAATTACATATCGCTGGCATACTACGCACTGCTATTTTTATTCAGTTATCACAACTAGAAAAAAAAATACAGATAAAATAACCATTCTCAATTTCCTTTACACTTCAAATGTCAAGAAAAATCAACTGTACAGTATAAAAATGACTGAATTTAAAACGTGAAGAGTACGCGGAAAGAACAAGGAAAATCAAATTTTATTTTGTGCCTATACGCAGAACATTTGAGGTTACAGACATGGTACAGTGTTGTCGGATTGCATCTAAGTTTCGTTTTGTTAATTGTTTCCAGTCGTTTTATATTTTCGTTGTTGTTGTTATATTTTGATTTGAAGTATTGTTCCCGTTTGTATTATAGTTGCTTACGATGTACAATGCTGTTATTTTTTGTTCCTCATTCGCGCTACCTTCAAACGTTTGACAGTATTGGCGTATTTAGGATAATTTTTTGCTTACTTCTAAAAAGCAAAAACATTTTAGAAGATCTTGTTATAATAATGTTATGTCGTCTGAGCCCATCCCCCTCCCTCATTGTTAATCTCTTCTAATTATTTTGTTCCGCATTTCAGATGGGTGTCTCACTGTCGAAAAAGTGATTCGCAGGACACACACGTCCTGTTTTGAACTTCAACACACCCAAAAATCTGTGCACGCTTATTCTGAGTGTGGATTGACTAACTGTCTCTCATGACCATGTAAAAGGTGTCCACGCGTGGATACATATCTAATAGACCTTTAAGGACGCTCAATCCACCCAATTTTGAGATTATTTTTCTGCAGACTCCATGGATGGACATGTTAAGAAAAATAGTTCTATTCACTATATAGCGAGTAAAATTTTTCCTTCGGCAATCTCTCACTGTATATATAGGATGTACCCAGTGTTTCTTTTCTTCCTTTTTAAATTCAGCATTAGCGCCCAAACAATAGCACATTCTTCAAAGTCCATCGTACTGTGTCCAATCCCGCCAAATTGTGATATCAAATGCCCGACAACTTTTCTGTTGCCGTCGTCAGTGAGTGAGGGTGTGACAACAAAAATGTTTTGCCGCCGTGAAGTTGCTGACTGTAGGCGACAGCGACAAGATAGTTGTCGCCAGTGAGCGGTAGGCCTAAGACAGGCTGTGGTGGAGGTGGAAGTTCAGGGGCTAATTCGCGAAACGCACTTGTTCGCGAGGGAGCTTTCAGAAATACCTTTTTCACATTTGACACAAGAAGGTCAACATCAGGAAAATGAGAACGAACTTTCTTTGCAATTCCATGTAGCACGTGTTCCAGACAGGTTGTTATGCCCTACAACTGGCCATAAGAGTCGATATTTTGTTTACTTGTTCGTTATTTATTATTTGTGATGGCCATAACAGCTCTTGATATTTTGTTTACTTGTTCGTTATTTATTGTTTGTGATGACATTTCGCACAAGTTCAATTTTCTACAAAGCTGGAATTTTGATTTAATTGTTAAAATGTTAACCTGTTCTATTTCTCTACCAAGCAATATTACAAATTACATTGTTAGTATTTACTCTGAATAAGGTACAGTGTATTACATATCTGTACCCTGGCGAAATGGTTTTTCTTTTTCAGAACAAGAAGAAGAAGAAGAAATATTAATTTAAACTAGAAAGAACAGGACACTGATAAACAAGTCGATCTTCTCTGAACTATTGATTAGAAACAAAATAATTGGATTTAAAGTATAAAAAAGGAAAACACTGTTTAATCTGGTAATATAATTTTAATAGTATTTATTTAGAAAATATTTGTTAAAACACTGAAAATATTGTAATTATGGAGGGCAGGAGAATAGTAATTTCATTAGCTAAAGAGCTTCATCTGGGGTTAAGCCCTTCTCCTTATATGCTGCCGAATAACTGAAAAATTGTAATTTCACGACAAACCATAATGATCCAACTAAATGCCAGTAAATCTGCATTTATCGTTTTGTAGACATGAAAACTATTATGAATGATATTAACTCAATTATATTTATTGGTGTAATATTTATTCAAGAAAAATACCTACTATATATTTTAATGGCATATTATCTCTAGTCAAAAGACGTTAACAATAACATTTAATAGCACGGCACTAGGTTTAATCTAGTTACGTTATGCAAATTCAGGTAGAACATGTAATTCTCTGTGATGCAGTTATGAGGTCATGTCTAGTTTGGTTAGCAACAAAACAAGGATATGTACAACATAGGCAAAAGGTTTTATTTATCATACAAAATGACGATAATATTAAAATACATAAATGTATCAAGGATTAAATGAAGTGTAGTAAATATAATATAGTAAAGAAATATGTCCCATGTGGAATATATTAGCCTTTTCGCTGAACTGCTGATATCCTATGACGTTAGCTGGAACAGGGCATGGATGAAAGCTGCGAAAGAAGAAGTTTAATCTTGAACACATATAATATGAGGCTTGTGACCATTGCTTTTAATCTAATTGCGTTAATTTATTACACGCCTACGAATGTATCGTCGGTTACTTTCACTACATTTAATTACTTGCGAATCAGATGAACATGGTATCTACAATGTTAAAGCCTATGGAACAAAGCCACTATATGGACTACGTCCCAAAATTAACAATATGAGTAATATTCAAATACATGCACTACGCTAGCCCCCATAGATGTAGCATTGGTATTTATTTAAAATTTCGTTTTAACTTCTAGAAATAATTTAATGTAAATTGCTCTGAATGCAAGATCTTCATAAACAGAACATGAAAAAAATTGGTTTGGTATTTATTTCTTTAATTTCTGAGGTTCCATTGATACGTTTTAAATAATAGTGTACGTTAAATTCCTTTTTCAATGACTGTATTACATATTGAGGCACGGTTGTTATCTCATACTGTGCAATGTGATTGAGAAATCTTCACGATTAATGTTACAGCCTCATCACCGAACTTGGATCTGAAACAAATAAAAATGTCCACGATTTTTCTATGCGTGGTGGCGACTCAGCATATCTACAAGGGCTAAACGATTAAGTTGTCATAACAGAACTTAGGTAATTTCGTCACCGGAAATTTCGCCACCGGAATTTTCGTCACGGTAATTTCGTCACCGGTAATTTCGTCACCGGTAATTTCGTCACCAAAATATTAGCATGTAGGTAATTTCGTCACCGAAAATTTTGACGTAGTAATTTCGCCACCGGTAATTTTGTAACCGAAAATGCCCAGTGTCTTATAGAACATGACACAATGAATAAACTCGAAAAAGTTTTTGAAATTGCATAGATTATTAAATAAATAGTTACAATAGTTACATATTATTTTAAATATTATGTCTGAGATAAGAGAGAAAATTTTCAATAATTCTATCACAGAAATATTAATTAGCATGGAAAGTTTGTCACGGTTATCTTTTCATATTTCTTAAACTAAGTAGAGACAAACTAAGTGACCAAAAAGCTTACCTGATCTTAATCAAACTTGGAAAGCAATTCAGTTGGTATTGTACTCTGCAAAATCGAAGTTTCGGATACTCGACGCAAGAACAAACACCAGTAGAAGATCATAATGCCAGCTTCAGTAAATGTTAAAAGCACAGGCAAAATAGCCCCTAATGAGTTTGTATATTACTATTTACACATTTTATGTTTTGCCAATATCAAAATTTCCAAACAGAAAATAGTAAACAAAATGTAAGTCGTTATAATACCATAAGCGTTTTACATGTTCATTTTCTACTGTGCATCACATTAAATGAAACACCAAGCAAAAAATCTGTCAAACTTTTAGTTCCAGCATTGTACGCTAAACACAAAGACTGGAGCCGTTTCTGCAAAGTCTGAAACTTTTTTTTTTTTTTTTTGGTGGTTGGCCCACAGCATCTTGATGAAGCATAGTTGAAACCGTTGCTTCATCTTGTTGAATTCCACGAATAAACCTCCAAATAGTTGGGTGGGATATTCCTACCAGTTGATGAAACTTCTGGTTCCACGATTCACAAATATTATTTGTCCTAGGATTGTTGTTCAGGGTGGCTTAGTGAACATTCCAGGTGTCTGGAGGATATAGAGGGGCACATTGTGTAAACGAATATTTCCAGATCGAGCTTTAACACGGCGATATGTGCCGGACACGTAAGTACTATAAGAACAGTCCAGAAGTTCCCTCTCTTCCTCCAAAGACTCTTGTATTAATCGATGCACATGTGCTATGGGAAGAAATGCCAATCAGTTCATTTTCTCGCAAAATAGACGAAAATTTTCATTGCTCTTCTACCGTTCTGTGAACCCAAGCTTTTCGACCTTCCTTCATGTTGACTGAGTCAGGTGAAAAAAAGCAACGGTGTACACGAGTTGAATTTCCAAAAGTTGCTTTTACAGCCTGCATTTCCGCTATCTCGAAATCCAATAATCACAGTTACAGGGTCCGGATATTCACTAAATTCACTTCACTGATGTACCACCTCACGAAACAGTTCTTTATATGAATTTTATGTCTTGCTCTGTATTAGGGCGTACACCTAGTAAAGGAAATCTCACCTCAAATAATATATACGTTTTTTTTTTTTTTTTAGGAGCCATTGAAAAGTTCCCTTCCATCATCTATGTTCCACTTCTCAATAGCTCCATAAGGCTATATTTAAAGGAAACTTCCAGAAATATATATGTTTTTCTTCCTTTATATAAATGTGTTTTCTTTACATATATATCCAATAACAATTTGCCAATGTTTACTCAAGGAACTATTGAAAGAAGAATATTATATTTCAACTCTGAGTGAAATATTTCAACTATTGAGAAATGAAACATGGATGGTGGACACGAGTTGTTTTCAAAAGTTGCTTTTACAGCCTGCATTTCCGCTATCTCGAAATCCATAACCACAGTTACAGGGTCCGCATATTCACTAAATTCACTACATTGATATATCACCGCACGAAACAGTTCTTCATATGAATTTTGTGTCTAACTCTGCATTAGGGCGTACCGTACTGCTCAAATACCGTAACATATAGGGCTTTTTTTTAGGAGCCATTGGAAAGTTTCAGTCCACCATCCACGTTTCACTTCTCAATAGCTCCATAAGGTATTTAAAGGAAACTCCCAGACATATTCTTACGTTTTTCTTCCTTTAAATAAATTTGTTTTCTCCACATATATGCAATAACAATTTGCCAATGTTTACTCAGAGTTGAAATATAGTATTCTTCTTTCAATAGCTCCTAAAAACGATCACTCGTTTCACATGATAGTTAACGTGGAGGAAGGTCCAAGAGTTTGGGCTCAGAGAATGGTACAAGTACGATGCAAATTTTCGTCCAGTTTGCGGGAAAATGAACGGATTGACATATCTTCCTATATTTGTTTGCTATTTTCTGTTCTAAAATTTTGATACTGGCGAAACTTAATATTTGTAAATAGTGATATATAAACCCATTAGTTCCCATGTTGCCTGTGCTTTCAACATTTGCTGAAGCTGGCATTATTTTCTTCTACTGGTGCTTGCTCCTGCGTCGAGTACCCGAAACTTCAATTTTGTAGAGTTCAACACGAACTGAATTGTTTTCCAAGTTTGATTAAGATAACGTAAACTGTTTTGATCATTTGTTTGGCTCTATTTAGTTCAAGAAAGGTGAAAAAATAACCGTTACAAAATTTCCTATATGATAATATTTCTGTGATAGAATTACTGGAAACTTTTATCTCTTGTCTCAAATACGATATCTAAAATATGTAACTCTCTATTTAATAATAATAATCTATTTTGATTATGCTGCATAGTTTTGCTTCAGTTGAAGATTAAAAAAAAACAACTTCAAAAACTTTTTCGAGTTCATTCTTTGTACTTGTATTATGCTCTAAAAGAAACCCGTGATGAAATTATCGTGACAAAATTTTCGGTGACGAAATTACCTATATGGCAATATTTTGGTGACGAAATTACCGGTGACGAAATTACCGTGACGAACTTTCCGGTGACGAAGTTTCCGGTGACGAAATTACCGCCGCCCGTCATAACATAGCCTTCGGTCGATGGAATGGATGACTGCTGTGCCGGGAGATGCGCAAAGTGGAGCGTAACAAGGCGACAGCAGCATAAGTGGGAATAGAACCTTAAGGGCTTTTGCTGCATTTTTTGTATGCAGCTCCGTCTGTGACAAAAAGAAGGACCTTATCGTATTTTGCACATTCTGGCCACAGAATACTCAGCGATGTTGTAAAAAAGTGTGCAATTGCCGTGGCATTTACTTTTTCTTGAACTTCTGATGCAATCCGAAATGTTTGTGTGCCTTCTTTCCCTCCCAAAATTCCAATTACAATTTTTGGCAATGGAACGTCCTAGAATATCGCAAGTTTCGTCAATTGAAATCCATATATTTTTGTCAGCAACACTTTTACGGATATCGTCAATAGTTCTGCTGTACGCGCTATCAACGTAAGTCTTTCTCAAACATGATTCACTTGGAACTTTTTGTTTTGTGTACTTCTCGAGAAAGTTTCTAAAAGAAACATTTTCTAACTTTCATTAAAAAAGTCCGCGTTAGTTAGAGCTTCGCAAAGATCACTCGTAAAACTATTATTACGCGAAGCGGGATTCGTGACTGTTCCAAGAAGATTTTGAACCTTTTCACCAGCTGATTTGCGTGTCCTTGCAGAATTGTGTTTTCCAGTGCTCATATGGTGTGTTACAAAATAACACTTTTCAGTGGAAACCACAGTTTCATATAACTTACAAAACAGTACAGAAGCATATGTTGAAAACAAGTACGCCCGAACTCACTCACAAATTCTTCCAACTTCTGTTGCCTAGAAAAAACAACTTTCGGCATCTTGAAATACTGAAACGCACATAAATGTCAGTTCTGTATCACGCACACATAAGATTCACAATAACTGTCCACCTGGCTACTTCTTCAAAGTAAGCATCTTTGTTTGTCATTCCAAGAACCGATCACAGCTTCAAAATTCCAAGAACTGAATACGCACTAGCATCCCCGTCCCTTCACTTGCCACATTCCAACGGGAATTGACCAGTTATTATCAGACGCCGAGATCGCTTGGCCAGATAAGAGCGACTCGGATCTGTGGTATGCTGTCATTCATGAGTAAATAAAGAGTAGTAGAAGAGAAAACCTCTGACAATGGCAACAAATTGCTTCTAAATTGTGAAATTGTACTCTTCCTGAAAATATCATGAAAATTGCAATAATAGCACTTTTTGCATTTTGCAATTAATTCCGGATTCTATTGATAACTTACATATTAATTTTAAACCACGACTTAGTTTTTTAAAATAATTAATATCTATATGGTTACTGTATGTGATTTTTGAAGTATTTGAAATGTTTTATGGTATAATTACTTGAAACAAAACGTACGTATCATTAAAATTAGCATGTTTGATGTTTGTTGACAACCCCTTGTTGTTATGTGCGTCACTTATCAGACTTCCAAAGTGTGCGTTACATAAGTGAGCAGCCCATTTCCAAACGGGTCCTTCTCCCCAAATTTTGGAAATTGAGTTTTTGGTATCGTTGGATTCCTCCCGTAAATCTACATCGGATTATATGGTTGTTACTCGAATGAAAAGATTCCAAAGTCACTAAAATAAAAAATAAAAATTTGTCCAGTTCCATAAGGACTCATCCATTCAATATGGTGCGTAGTTTTCCAGTTGTGTTCTACAGAATCAAAAGATCCTTGTCCAGTCAACTCTACCATCAAATGAATGTGTACAGTTTCAACGCGGCTTTTGTCCATTGTTTCGTTGAAACACAAGTATCCATCGTAATTTATTTCTACAAGTGCATTCATTTTGCATTGCATAGTAAGTTATGATTATACACATTGACAAGAATGTTTTTTAAATAATAACAAAAGAGCAACGAAATTTGAAGATAAGACTTTTTGCTATACTGAGGTGACGTCGGGTCTTTGTAATTGTTGGCTAATGTAACTTTTGTAGTTGATAATACGCCAGTGAGATGTAAGTTCAATCCCAAATAATTATTCTTTGAAGCAGTCCTATTGTTTGTGGACGTACGTTGATCATGAATGTAAATAATTCTGCCAATGAAGCCTCAGTTGCAGTGGAACCTGGAGAGAATGTTAGGCCTGCTATCACCGGTCAAGGACGTAAGAAAACTCGTATTTCTGCCACGTTGAAGAAGAATAAGGGAAAGAAACATATACATTTATTAAAGAAGTTTCTTTCGCTTTCAAAATGTGACCATAAAGAGAGAGGAAAGACTTTCATTGTTCAGCTTTAACGCTGTAAAATATCCGTCGATTCCACCAGATGTTTTACCCAACCAATAGTACCTATGAAATGCTTAAAATTGATCGGGATAACCTTATTTTGAAGTACACTAGTAGTGAATCAGCGAAACGTCACAGACTTAGGAACGAAAGAAAGCAAAGCCCGATATTGGAACAAGTATGTGTTACAATTTGTCCGTATTACAATGTTTTTATATATTACAATATTCTTTTTTTGGAAAATGAAATTGATATGTTTTCTGACACATTCTATTAAAGTGTATCAGTGTCTCTCCTGATATTTGTGGAGAAGTAATTTATCTGTATTACAATGCTTTTCATATGCATTATAGTGTTTTTTGAAAATAAAATTGATATCTTTTAAGATACAGAAACAAACCGGTCTTTGTCCATATTGTACAGAACCAAAATGTCCCTTGTACTCTGCACAGTTCTAAAACGCCCCTTGTCGAAACATATTTTCTTAATTTATGAATATTATATGGATATTGTGTGCATGCACTGCATGAATTAAAACATTTATATATTACTTCAGCAAAGCATACTAAAATATTGCAAGTTTTCCTTTAAAAAAAAGTATAAGTTTTTTTTTTTTTCAGTTTCCCAAAATTTTCTCTTGGTGGACAAGGACCTCTTTGGAAATGGGTTATTCAAGTATCGAATGTCTTATATAAAGGTAACCAAGAAAGTCCTGTCGCTTTATGTGGAGGTCTGTGTTGAACTGATCCTCACACCGTGAGTTGACTGTGAATGGAGATAAACCGAAAGTCAGTTGTTGGTGTATGTGACTACCTGATTGTGGCAATTCAGTTACATCCTGAACTTGCGTAAAGACACAGTGAACATGGAACCTCCACAGAGCGTCATAAGGGCGTGTGTGCTGTACAGGTTCAAACTGGGGTCAAACGCTGTTGCAGGGGAGCGGAAAATATGCCATGCATTTTGTGAGGGTATCATGACTACGCGGACAATGCAACGGTGGTTTAACAATTTTAAAGGCAGTGATGAAACACTCGAAGACGCATAACGTGCCGGAAGACCAACACATGTACAAAATGAAGATCTTCAGACAGCAATTGAGGCGAACAGTGGCCAGACATGTGAGGAACTGGGACTACAATTCAGTGTGGGACTACAATTTAGTGCGGCATCCTGAGTCGGGAACTACTACTAACTAGTCAGAGCATCAGTGCAACTGTGCACCGTCAGTAGTTAAGCCGTATGCAACAAAAACTTAAAACTCCTGGACATTGCACCGCCCGGTTATCACCTGTTCCATCCCTGGGAAAATTACCTTAGACGAAGCGAGTTTAAATCCCTAGTAGAGGTGCAAAATGCACTTGATACCTTCTTTGCTTCACGGCCCACCAAGTTCTACCGCGATGGAATCCATGGCCTTCCAGAACGTTGGCAGAAAGTCGTAGATGCTGATGAGGACTATTTTTAATCTTCCAGGTACGTCTTAGATGACATATCGATGTTCGAAAATGGTGTGTGAAAAAGCGACAGAACTTTCTTGGTTACCTTTATAGCACAGCCTTGTTCGTCCGTCTGTCTGTCTGCTGAAAGGGATCAGAGCAGAAACGGTAAGAGATATTAAGAACTGTTTCTTTGCAATCGCCTCAGCGTGCCGAAAAAAAGTTCTATATCCTCCGTTAGTCCTTCATCCAAACAGGAAGTGTAGAAATAAACCGTCTCTAGCTTTAAATTCATTGCAATAGAACAGAGAAGGTAATTGTTTGCAACAAGTGAAGTTTTGAAATCGATTCAGTGTCTCAAGGAAAGATGGTATTCCCACCGATAACACTTGAAAAGATGATGGTATAAAGTTATTAGAATTTTTGGTTCCAATATTGATAATCATAGAGCAATATCAGTAAGATATAGTAAGTAATGGTTTTTACACACATTCAACGTCCCAAGGATGTTTTAACTCCATTTATATACCTCTACTGATATCGAAAGTTGTGATAATATATGGTTTCTTGTTATAATCCTAATGATTTTTTTTTTAAAAAAAGACAGTATTTATGTGTAGTGAGAAGCGGATTTTTGATATATCATATTCGGTGTCACAGGATAAGTTTTCATCTTCGCCTTTCCTTCTCTGTTGCGACCAGAAATGTTAGAAATCAATTTTTACTTGTAGTTTCAATATTAGGTCTCAATGAGCGAAAACAATCATAGGAGACGACAAGCCATTTCCTATGCGGATTCAGTATTCGAAGAATAAACCTGAACTCAGCTTTATTCCTTTAACGTAGTAAGAAATAGTAGAACTTTTGGTTTCAGTATTTATTTCTATCCGATGCTGTGCCCCGCAACATCGGCACACATCGTATAAAATCATCGAAAATGACCGATATTAGTGCTGAATCCATAGTTTTCAGGGTCGCTGTGATTAACAGTAACACCTGCGATGTCGTTTAAATCCAAATTCAATCACGTAGCATGGGGAAAGGAAAGTGGGAGATACATGAAAGTGATCCAAAATAACCGTTATCAGAGAGCGCTTTAGTAATAGTAAAAAGTAATTGACTAACGGAACAGAATACTAATTTTTCTTAATTTAACCCAGCGAAGGTGGTATTTGATGCTAGTATAGTAATAATTGTAAGAGATAGTAGAAAACTGCTTTCAACATGGTTCAGTGTCAGCTAAGCAAATTACACTTCTCGTATTGTCTCTCTATTGCAGCCGAAAGTTATAGACCTGTTTCAATATTTAACTCACGTCGTTTTGAAGTGCAGTGAAATTTCGTATCTGTGAAACGAAACTAACTTGTTTATGTATAAGTATAGGTATAGAAACATTTATTCTACATAAGGGATTCTTTTGGTTTGATATGAGTTTACCTTCCCGTTTAGCAGCGCGGTTATATGGGACCTGAACGTTACGTTACCAGCTTAACGTAAGCTCGGCGAAATAAACTTTAGCGAAATGCAAATTACATTTCGCCTAAATTGGTGAATGTAATTTTCATCTGTGAATGACAGCTGATAAAATGTTAAACGAAATGAAAATTAGACATATTACGAAGTAAATAATTTTTAAGTGGTTAATGTCAAGTTGATGTAATTATTACTCCAAATATATACAAAGAATTGAACGTTCAGTATTCTTTAACTATACACAATCGAATAAGGATAACGAGAAGACACATGTTACTATGTAATTTGATACGAACACTATTGTGATACAAAAATCCAGATATGAAGTACCATTTTACTTCTCAAGATTGTCTACAGGGTGGCCTTAAAGTCCTGTTACTCCTTGATAAATGCCAATGTAAGTTTTCCTTTTACCAATTGATAAATGCTAATGTAAGGTTTTCCATATTTCATGTTTTGTGAACCATGACTAATACTTCCAGTTACAGTATTGAAGAATGTGTTATTGCACGTTGTTGAGTGCATGAGAGAAACCACACAAGTAAAAATTGGCACAAATGCGTCCAGACTTCCGGACAAGTTTACAACGAGATTCTCTCCCAAGGAAAAAACATTTTTGCCATGGGAACAGAAACTATTCGCTACACGAAAGTGAAGGATAAGGAAAGAAGTGTCAGGCCGTCCACACGAGCAGAAACATGTCATAACTCGATTAAGGGAATATCTTTGTTATGTGACTTCTTATTCTATTCTTTCATGAACCAGTCCGTTCCTATTTCGATCTCCTGCCGATCGGGTGAACAGCGTAAAATCCCTGCGACGTGAAGGAACGGAAACCAGGAAGTGTTTGTGTATTTCCTTTATCCCCCTTTTAGTTATTTCTTGTTTTCTTCTTAGTGCGTTCTGAATGTACTATCATAGTGTAGTGTAGAGTATATTAAAATATTAAGAAGAATTAATATTGAAGATTGAAGTAAGAATGACAACTTCGGATTCTGTAAGTATCCCTATGACTAACGTGTGGATTCACATCAGATCAAGAGTATAATTTATTTTTCAGTAAATGAATATAATAAGAAACCATATGACTGGAGTACTTATTCCATTATAATTGAAACATATTTCTAAAATACTTATGAATATCGACAGAATTAACATTAATATGGATCACATAATATAATAAATTCTAGGAATAGTTGTAATGATAATTAAAAAATATTACATGCATCTCTTGAGTGAAATATTAGATTTTGTATACTGTTCTTTTCCTTACGTTTTATATAACAACGATTTTGAAAATAAAAATCGATTCGTATTTCATGCTCTTTTTATAAATTTAGCTATTTGGCATAAATAAATATTACAAAAATGATTATTTTCTTAAATGAAATATTTTTTCTTAGGAAAAATTCTTTTTTGAAAATTCAGGCGAAACACCTATATTTACGTAAAAGATGCTAATAAAATAATGAGTAGAACGTACTTAGACCTTTCTTTAAAAAGAAATAAGAATATTAAAATCGACTAATTAGGTGCGAAGTTATAAGGTGTTAACAACAATGACTCATCGTTTCCCCGCACCCCCTCCCCCTCGCAACCGCATGTCTGGCATGTACACCATTACTTTTCTCATTCTCTATCTTATAAGGAAGAAAATTATACCACCCACAATACTCTGCCATTAAATTGCACACGGGATGAAAAAGTGATCACTAGAAAACTAACTAAACGGACTTACCTCAGCTCTTGAATCCATCACAGATTACGTAGCTAGGCAAAATTTTACTACTCTAGTCGTATGGCTTAATGATTGATTCAATGGTGATATTATACGTAGTTAGGAAAGGAAAGGGAATGAGCACCAAGACTGCAAGTTAAAATCTTTTTACATTTGCCCAATTGTTGCAGTATTTTAGTCATTTCAGCAATACATTCATATTGTCATCGCTAGTAGCTTCATCACCCACAGTTTTTAAAGGTTCGATTTTTCTACTTTACAATGTAAATCAAAATGTATTTTTGATGTACTGTACTTTTTTCTTAAATTTTGACATGACAAATATTTGAATAGAACATATTTGGTGCAGGGAATATTTATATTCTATTTATACATTAAATTCACTTATTTTGGCTAATTAATAACTATACTACCTGAGATTCAGAGCCCAGAGGAGCACAAAAAAATTCAACATTTGGTTGTTCTTTTTCCCTAAAATATTATAGTAATCTTACTTTTTCTTTGGTTTGGTACACTCCATCATTACTCTAAAATTGAAAGCCTAAACCCATAGAGATACTTCTATACAAGGTGTTTCAAAGCAACACCGACAACGTTTGGGAGGTGATTCCTGACACCAAAATAAGACAAAAAGTATAGACCAACCTGGGTGCAGAAACCCGTCATTTCGAAGTTGTAGGATGCCGAAAACATGAAAGAATGAATTTTAAAGGTCCATAGCTCCAATACTACGGTACCTTTGGTTGTCAGGTCCAAACTTCATTCAGGAACTAATATGTGCCCTATCCAAATATCTATGTCTCAGAATTCAGGCCACTCTTACAACATTTTTTATAGTGTGGGGGCTGCGGTGGCTCAGTGGTAGAGCATTCACCTCTGGTGCATGCGGTCCTGGGTTCAAACCCTGCTCCCGCCAAGTGAATTTTGTGGTGGACAAACAACGTGTGCGTGGGTTTTCTCGGGGTTCTTCCGTTTCCTCCCACTTTCTTCATGCGACCATTTCGTTCATTTCTCATAATCACCGTCTCCTTTAGCCTAACCGGCATTACGTGGACGTAAAACTCAAAGATTTTATTTTCATTTCAATTTTTATAGTGGTAGTTGAAAGGTACTTCAAAATATGTTCTTAGTCAAACTGCTATATAAATGTTGCGTGAGTACCTTAGGATTTTGAAACATTATTTTTCGATAGCGCACATATTAATTCTTAAGTAAAGCCTTGACCCGACTACGGCAGGTCTCATTGTTTTGGATCTATGGACCTTTAAAATTCTTTTTTTTTCATGTTTTCTGCAGCCTATAACTCCTAAAGGAAGCATTTGTGCACCCAGGTTGATATACAGTTTTTGTCTTATCTTGGTGTCAGGAATCACCTGCCAAATGTTGCCGGTGTTGTTTTGAAACACCCTGTATACGACAAAGTAAATGCACTGTAAAACAGTCCGTGGCTAAAGCAAGCCCCTCAAAGATATGCTTGGTTGATTTTGTTTGTTGAAGGTTATCACGGGTTGGGTGTAACGGAAGGTGAGTGCCTCCGGCCAAAAATTATTTACATGTCAGGGCAGCAATATGTCTAAATGCGCGACGGGATAAAGTTTCAATTTAACCATTACAAAATTTATCTTTAAAATTGCATAAGTTATTTTAATAAAAAAACTAATAATGGTACTAAATATGTGAAAGGGCTACTGTAGAACCGAGAACCGTCAGCTTTATATATATATATATATATATATATATATATATATATATATATATATATAGATAGATAGATAGATAGATAGATAGATATAGATATAGATATTTAGATATATAGATATATATATAACTACTGAAGAAATCAATTGTTTTCTGACAAGATTGAATTGCTTTGTATTAAGAAAAGTATATTTTCTCGTATTGTAAAACTTTTGAGACAGCTGTTCGATAAGGTCACCCTCACTTTCTTTAAATCTATAATAAAGCTGTATTACTGACAAGTAACACCTAGCGCCTTTTAATCTGGAATGGTGGAATGCAACACATCCTGAAAAAGCCAGTCCTAATGAACAGGGATGGCACTAAGGGTGGGCGGGGGTGGGCAACCGCCCACCCAATGAATGGCCTTGCCCACCCCAACAGAAGTAGAACAATGAAGGTGACATCCTGTACTTCAAAAGCAATCGGTATTACTATTGATTGTAATGTAATAGGTTCTAGGACCCTGTTTAACTCTGCAATGAACAGTGATTTTATTTACAAACATAATTCCAGATACAGCTGAACGACAATTTGCACTGGAATAAGCAGTCTTCACCATGAAAGTGAACATTTCCTCTCATTTGAGAAAATTGAACCACTTGCACGTCATTATGGATGTGATGTCGATAGTGTAGAGTAGTGATGAACACAAGAGTCTTGGTCTTGCAGTTTTTACAGGTCTTGCATGCAAGACCAAGACCAAGACTAAGGAGTGCAAGACCAAGACTAAGGAGTGCAAGACCAAGACCAAGACTAAGGAGTGCAAGACCAAGACCAAGATCAAGACTCTTGTTCAAGAGTCTTGCACAAGTACCGGTACTACTTTACTTTTTTTTATAGAATGTAAAAAAGAAGGGGGGAAATCATTACATCTTCTACTTGAATTTCTTGGCTTCAGTAAAAATGCCGCTGGAGTGAATGTGTTCCCAGTAGTTTATGCAAGCCGTATGAGTCGATCTGCCCCTGTAGCATATACAGTAGCTACAGTATGTCGTTTTCTGCATTGGTTGTTCGCATTTTCTGTAGACATTGCTCGTTTTCAAGCCACACATGTGTCATATTGAGCCATGTGAGCTTTTTTGGTAGACAACACCGTGTGCATGGGTTTTCTCAGGGTTTTTCCGTTTCCTCCTACTGTTTTCATTCCACCATTTCAGTTATTTCTCATCATCAGCTATTCTACCATTATTGGCAGGTTACTTGCTGCAACTGAGAAGCTTCGATGTACAGTGATCCTCAGATAGTCTCTTCGTCTTGACGTAGCAATTTTCTGTTTTATTACCTTCCTTCAACTACAGTCTCCTTCGCTCTCTCCCTCTCTTTCCTTGCATTATACCCTCTAGCACGTCCATCATAATATAGTTCCTCCTCATCCAATATCACAACCAGTTCCTCTTCCTCCTCTAAACAATATCTAAAATTCTTCTTTTCTTCCCCTACTGCTAATATTTCTAACACCTCATTCGCTTTCCGTTTAACCCAGCTAATTCTCTCCTTTTTTTCTACATGCCCACGTTTCGAAAGCCTGCAATTTTTAAATCGCTTTTGCGTAATGCCAATGTTTCTGCCCCATAGAGTACATATAGGAATCAGTAAAAGAAAATTTCGATATTTTAATGGAAGTTTGCTTAATACAAAGATTAGCTAATCGTGGTTGAAAAGAAAAACTCTGACGCCTTTAGAGTGTAAAAATAATTTTGCAATTCATAGTATTTCAATAATATGTGCCGTCTTGATTTTCTTTCATGCGTCTCAGGGCTAGCCTCTCTAGTTTGGGAACCAGTGGAGTATTAGATCTCTTAAAAAAATAAAAAAGATTACGAAACGTTGTAATTTATCTTATAAGTAGTGAAACATGGGGACCCATTGAAAAAAAAATAAAGGTTATCGCCTATGTTGTACACTATCATTGTACACTATCAACATACTTACACGAAGGTAAACTATATTACATTTAGAAATATACATTGTATTTTTGTTACTATTGGCGTATTGTAGAATTTATCCAGAGTAAAATTTACCTATGAAAAGCATAAGATTTCTTAAAAGCAAGACTTGTAAAACTCTTGCCAAGACCAAGACCAAGACCAAGGGTTCCAGCGCAAGACCAAGACTAAAATTGGATGTGCAAGACCAAGACCAAGACCACCCCGCTCTTGGTCTTGGTCTTGGTCTTGCATTTGCTCATCACTAGTGTAGAGGTGGAAATGAAACTTCTTCCGAAAGTTTTGAAACGTTATGAGGAGGAAAAGCAATGGAAAATTACCTCCGTTTCTCAGTTTACTGAAGTGATGGATCGTTTCAAAATTGCTTTTTATGAAATTCACATGTCATTGTTGATTAAGTCAAAACAGTAATCGTGAGCGGAAATGCACATTCCCGGCCCTTCGTCCAGGTAACCAGCGCTGTAGAAAACGTACCGAATCAAGTTCCTGAACCTGGGAACTCTGAACTAATGGGTGATGAACAACTGTATGCCAGGAATCGGTTACCGTGCCAGATGTTCACATCACTTATCAACACCAGTGTGTCAGTTACGTAGGGGACAAGTGACTTGTACTGCCTGACGAAGTGCACATCCAATTGTTGAGTCTTTCCTGTACATCGTCCTGGGATCAGCCTCTTCTTGAAATCAACGTCTGCGGGTTTAAGATTATTTTTATGTTCTCATTTGTCTTATTGTTTTCTCTTTTCCATATGCTGCCGAAGGAACTGCTATACATATTCCAGCCAAGTTCTTTGGATCACTCTGGGACATGCAGATTCTTGTGACGCGTCTTCGTCCACAGCATTACACTGTATTCAGGTTAGCGAATGAGACGTGAAGGAAATGCCTAGACGTTGTATTTCCTATGGATTCCTCTATTAAGTTTACAGACACATCACTCCCGAACCGATTGCTGACTGACGCTAGGAGTCCATATACATCTTAATTAGGACTCTAGTATATTCCGGATTCAAAGGAAAGAAGTGTTACTTGCGAGAGTTGGAACAAAATCAAATTTTGGGGACCGCGGTGGCTTAGTGGTAGAGCGTTCAGCCTTTGTTTAAACCCTGCTCCCGGCAAGTGTACCTTGTGGTGGACAAACACCGTGTGCGTGGGTTTCTTCAAGGTTATCCCGTTTCCTCCCACTTTCTTCATTCCACCATTTAATTCATATCTCATAATCGCCGTCTCCTTTAGCCTAGCCGGCATAACCGTGGGACGTAAAACTCAAAGATTTCTTTTTCAGTTTTCCTTCCAAAAACAAATTTAACATAGAGCCACCGGCAATCTTACCCGTTGCGACAGAACTGTGTCACACACTAGCAACTGAATAAACAATATCGTGTAACCGACAACTAAAGCAATTGTATCCAGTCAGATTGTCTCCAATGTTCAATAGAGAACGCAAATAATGAATCAGAGCTTAAAAGTCGTGTAATGCACGTACAAGCTATAGGTTTTCTGAATTAGTCTTTTGAATCTATCAGAATGATTGTGTTAACTTTTACATTAGCAAGATGTTTGATTGAAAGAACCCTTCTGGAAATAACAATACAAAGAAAATGAAGCACAATTAGCCGCTGAAAGGGAGAAAGTGGCAGCAGCATTAAAAAATCATTTTCTACTTCGAAAAAAAAAAAAATGATCATAGAAATGAAAACGTGGAGTCAGAGAATCAGGAAGGCTCAAATACCAACAACGAATTGACTAATATTCAAGGAGAACACAACACAGTACAAGTAAGTACACTATGTTACGCACTTTCCCTTTATTTCATTCTACATTCTGGTGTAGAGTAAAAATATTTTGGCTATGGTGGTGATTAATTTTCAGAATTGAATTCCAATAAGCACTTAAGATTTAATAATAATAATTATTATTATTATTATTATTGAGGGCGATGTGAACCAAATTATGCTGCTAGCTCAATTAAGTTATTATGAGTAAATGTTGAAACAAAGCATTTCATGATGAGTGTTTCTTACAGCATAGGGTAGATTCGATACTTATAAACTATTATTTTATTTAATGAATTCTCTTCAACTTTAGAACTTACACCGTTCAAGTAAACATTTTTGAAAGATTTATCTGCAATTCACTTGACTAAGTTAATTTTTCTTCCTTGTTACAAATGTATTGAACGATTACAAATATCTCACATGGTGAAGAAGAGCAACTGAAATCAGGATTCGTTTATGTACAAAATGAAAACGGATCAGTACTTTCGCAGCTAGATATTTTAGACATAAACTTAACATTTTATTTAGTTAACGTAGAGAGCTTTCATTGAATGTGTGCATTATTGTGGGGAAAATCTTTCAAATGCTACATTGTATACAAACAGAAGGAAAGAAAGTGTGATAAGTAGTTAGTTTTATAATGACAGTAGTCATGGGGAGGACCAGGTGCAAAGTTGCAAAGGTTGACTATTGCCCTTGAAGAAAAAGACTCTTAAACGTATATAGTTTTATTTAAAAATATGAAATTCTTTGCGTCTTGCTCCCTACTTTTATTCTCTAATCACCGCCACTGAGAGCATTGACACTAATCAATTCAGCATTAACTTAAATTTGACAGACCGAGAATGGGTATAAATATTCCGTATCAAAATTCTAAGAGCGGACGCGGATGTGTCTATTATTCGACTTAGTAGGCCTAGTATTAGTTGCTTTTGAGGCATCGGTGTGTTTTGTACCACACGGAACAGTCGAAAAAACTGTGAAGAAAATCGAAAAACCATTATTGTCCATCATTCAAGAGAAATCTCCGATAGATAAACCGATTTTCTACTTATGCTACAAGAGAAACAATGTTTTCCATTAATATATATATATAGGGCTACTGTAATATATATACTCTTAGCAAGTTGCGGTATATGTATTTAATATTGTATAGCAGTTTCAAATTTAAATCCTAAACTTGAAGTGAAGTCTGTTAGGCTCTATCCACATTTAACATCCGCTTACTGTACTTTTCATTAAAATGTCAAAAACAATATAGTAATACATAACTAATAAATTTGTAGCAAGTTATACAAAATAAAGACGTAATATGATATTTCGAAACGTTTATTTATATTTAACGTTTATTTATACTCTGTCAGTTTCTTTTGCACTCATTATATCTCCCAATACCCCAGAAATACAATTAATATTAATTTGAGTGGCCAGAAGACAATGATTAAAAAGCCAGACATATTCACTTAGAAAGTCGGACTTTATGAATTTGTTAACCTTTTGAAACATATATCACTCCACATATGACAATTCAATTCATTTATTGCATTTAGGTATCTTTGGCTCAAGCAAACTGGGAAAGTTACATTTACATGTTAAAATCCTTGGCTCATTGATATTTCTCTGCTCCTCGAGCAGCTTTCAATACACGCTTGATCTGCAAGAATTCTTTAAATATGTCATTGCACGTTCCATTCTCACTTTTTCCTTCAAAGTTGAAACAAACATAAAGTTCGGACTTAACTCTAGAGATATTAAGTCGGTTGCGTTCTTTTGTTCAAGCACTATTCATTAATGAAAATACCCATTCGCAGTAAGTATTACTACTTTGTATGGAAAGAATATATGAACCGACTTTCTTCAAATTCTCAAAACCTTTTCCGCTTGGTGTTTTCGCACATCCGAAAAGCTTTAAATACCTTTCTTCAACAGTAATACAGTTCTTGAACACATGTCATACTTCTTGAAACACCTTGAATTCTTCGTAAGGCTCATCTATGTCAATGGATTTAATATTACACGCTTCAACTGAACTAACTACATCTTCAAAAGTACAGTCGGGATTTTCAAGTGAAAGGAACTAGAATCTCTTATGCAATCTTGTTTCACTGAAATCATAACCCTCGCGAATGTATTGACGAGTCCGTTTATAAAAATAAAAAAAACAGATTCGCAGTTTGCTTTATTATTAGTTACCAATAGTTTCATCTTAGAAAGGGCACTAGGAAAGTGTTGCAATATAATAGAACGGGTCATCACAGGAATTTGCAACTTAGTGCGTGTTTAGACATGTCTAAACCTGAACTGTAGAAGCTCTAGTCATTGTCTCAGTGTCAGTTGATTTTCAGCTGTGTTAGTGAAAACAGGTGGAGACATCGTCGTGATCAAAAACTGAATACCGGGCAATTTTGCGCTACTATTTTGACCGTGGTTTAAGTGTTGATCAGTGCTTAGAGGAAATGACTCCTGTGCTTGGAGAGGATTGTCTTCATCCTACGACGATATTTGGGTGGTACCAAGAGTTTCAACAAGGAAATTTCAGCCTCGAGGGCGCCCCAAGTTCAGGTAAGCCATCTCTATCTATGGCTGAACAAAACACTGCTGCAGTAGGAAAAATGCATGAGACAGATAGACGGGTTACATACCATCAAATAGAGGTATGCTTGGGCATTAGTGCGTCAGAAGTTCGTGCTGTTCTCCGCTATCATCTTCGAGTTAGAAAGCTTTGTACCCTTTGGGTATCACATGACTTGACCGACAAGCAGATGGCACACAGTGTTTCATGGTGCAGTCAAATGTTGAAAAATTTAAAAGTAGAAAGTCTTCCTCTGTGAACAGTATTGTGACAGGTGATAAAACTTGGCTCTATTACTATGACGTCCCGAACAAGGCTAAAAAAAAGTGTGGGTGTTCGGAGATGTCTGTTCGAAACTCCTCATCAATGAAGAAGAGAATCTTCGCGGTAATTTTTACTGTGCGAGGAATTGTTGAGCCAGTTTTCTTTGAAACACAGAAGGCAGTCACAGGGAAATGATATACCGAGGGATGCCTGTCTGAAGTCCTTACGCTCTCAAACAGTTGCGTCCAAACTCAAGGATGGACACATGGTTTCTTCAGCACGTTAACGCTCCAGCACACTGTTCAAAGGTTTGCTCAAAGTATTTGGCCAGCACTGGACTAAAACTGTTAAACACCCTCCGTACAGTCCAGATCGCTCTCCCTGTGATTTCGCGCTGTTCCTCCATGTGAAGACCAGACGAAAATGAAGGCGTTTCACAAGCGACGATGCTCTTCTAAGACGATGAGTGTGTTCAGATCTCTCCCCAAACATGGCAGAGTTTCTTCGACAAATGGTTTCGAAGAATGAAAAAATGTGTAATATGCGGTGGAAAGTACGTTGAAAAAGTATCAGAAATTGGGTCGTATTGCCCTTTGTAGAATTAAACACATATTTAAATAATTTGTCTATTATTCTATCTGTAAGCTTTCTATCTAGATCTTTCAACATTGAATAAAGTGTTGTAACAGTACAAGTATTACTGCACTTAGAACTTACACAAATGTACTGATATTGTAAATTCTGAGATATTTCCAAACGCCGGACTGTCCGGTGTAACGGTTCAGTTTTACCCCCCGGTAAAACTGTCCCGGGAAATTTTTACCCCCGTGCCATATTATTCATACAAGCGTACATAGGTAAAAGTTTCCTACATATATGACACCTACATCCCTCAGTAAAACCAACAACAAAATTTCACCTCCCACAACAATTCCAACAATGAGAAACACAAGGGGGTAAAATTGTCCCGGGAAATTTTTACCCCCTGCCATATTATTCATACTACCGTACATAGGTAAAAGTTTACTACATATATGACACCTACATCTCTCACTAAAACCAACAACAAAATTTCACCTCCCCCAACAATTCCAACAATGAGAAACACAAGGATGGTAAACTGTTTCGGGTAATTTTTACCCCGTGTCATATTTTTCATACTAGCGAACATAAGTAAAAGTTTATATGGCATCTACATGCGTCGTTAAAACCAACAGAATTTCCCCTCTCCCAATAATTGCAACAATGAGAAGCACAAGGGAGTGACACTGTTGCAGGAAATTTTTACCCCGTCGCCATGTTGTTCACAGTAGCGTACTTCTGAGTTTCCATTTAGTTGTAGTGCGTCGTCTTGAAATTTGAATTTTAACTAGTTCAGAATTTTATGATATTTATTTACATTTTGTCTACCCAAGAATTTTTTTGTAAAGTTCAAATTAACAAAGGTGTTCCGGTTGAAACATTTGGAAACGTCGGTCACCTGTACTGCGACATGTGGAAATTTGAATTCGGGTTAGCTCAGAATTTTGCCTATTTTGTCCAATTTTGTCCAACCAAGAAAATTTTTTAGAATTCAAGAAAACGAGGAGTCACATTCCAAAATTTGGGCCACTTCGTTCACCTGCTGTGTGACATATTCGAATTCGATATTTAACTAGCTCAGGGTTTTGGCCAATTTTTGTCCATTTTTTTGCACGCGGTGGACCACAATTTCGATTGAATGTAGGCCTAACGTTACGCATATAACGATATATGCAACCGAAATCGAGGTGTGCCATAGGTGGCTTGCCAGGAATTGCCATGAAAGTAGCAGGTAAATGCATACTTTTAATAAGTTGGAGTTATTCGCGGAAATCCAACGATGGAATTTGTGACACAAATAAGGAATAACCAAGCACTAACGGTGTGTAATCAAAATTGTGGTGAGAATTTGCAGAAGGTGGAATGAAGTTAGCGAGCCAATAGTAATCACTTTTATTTATTTATTTTTAGAAAAAAGTGAGGGTTATTTATAGTGCATTAAAGAAGAGATTTACAACAGTAGCGAAGCTGTATTGATGTGTGAAATCATAATTGTGGTCTTCTCTAGTATTGCGCCCGGCCTGCGGCATGAAGCTACCTGGCCACTAATGGACTTTTAAAACATAAACGCGTTGTCTCTAGAGCAGTAACGAGGGGATATGCGTCAATAACGAGAACTAACGACGTGTGAAATCGAAAATGTCTTTTGTAGGTATCTTTTCTTTCATGTTTGCATGTAGTTCGCAGGCCGGTAATGACCTTTTTAAAAATATAAGCGTTATATGCAGTGCATTAACGATTGAATATGGGGTACTAAAGAATACTAACGAAGTACCCAAGAGACTTGGGAATCGAAATTGTGGTCTGGCATCGGTATTGTGTTTGGCCTATGGCACGCGGTTTACTGCACTAACGAAGCACTAACAGTGTGTTAAATGGAAATTGTGGCGTGCCATTGATAGCCTGCAAAGTTCATGGACATCGAATTTGGAGATGTAGCACTACACGTGACAAAAATGGCCCAAATTTAAAACGACCGTTCCTCGATACTTTGAAAGCAGAACTTTTTTCTCGGGTGGACAAAAATGTACAAAAATTGGACAAATTAGGACCTAGTTAGAATTAAACTTTGAAGATGTCACAATACAGGTGATCGCAGTGCGTCAAATTTTGAAATAAAACACCTTTCCTAATTTCAGTGGTAAAATAGTTCTTCTAGGGTTGACCTAATGGTACAAAAAATGGACATAATTCTGAGCTAGTAAAATTTAAAATTAAGCATGTCGCACCACAACTAAATGGAACCCGGTAGTATGAAATACGGTATTATGAAAAATATTTCAAGGAAGATATAAAATTTCCCGTGAAACTTTTACCCCCCTTGTATTTCTCATTGGGGGAGGTGCAATTTTGTTGTTGGTTTTAGTGAGGGATGTAGGTGTCATATATGTAGTAAATTTTTACCTATGTACGCTAGTATGAATAATATGACAGGGGGTAAAAATTTCCCGGGACAGTTTCACCGGGGGGTAAAAATTTAAGGAGGTAAAACTAAACCGTTACACCGGCCGAAAGCAGGACATCTGACCACCTTAATATTAATGTTAATAAATCATATAGGGCCATATGATTACCTATGAAAATATTAAAAATCTAATAATGACAGACAGCAACAATTGGAGATGGGTGGATCTGAATTTATTAACTTGGATTCTTAAGAATTAATTCCTTCAGTACTTAAGAAGAAGTCTTAAGGGTAACTCTTTCAGCAATTGTTACACTTGTTTTTAATTTTATGAATTTAACTCTTGTGGCGAATGCCTCATCATACTGCGCTTAAAAAAAGTAGCAAAGTAGATGATTTTAACTGAAGAGACAGGGAATAATAATACGTTTTAAAAACATAAAATATGTGGTAAAAAGAAAATGATGGTGGGTAATCCTTACAGTCGGAAATCATCTTCGAATAGTTATTGTTTCCAGAATTGTACATCATTGATAAGATATCATAGTTAAATCCAATATAGCCATGAATATACTACATTTTCTTCTGTTAGATCTGCTTGCCCATTATGATTCAATCTCCTGAAATAAGTTGTGGAGATTCATGAATTTATTTTGACAGTTTTATTTTATATATATTAAATATGAACACCACTAACGAAAGTGTCATTCAGGTTTCGGTTAGTTGAATTTAGGAGATTATGTTTCATATTTAGATAAATATTATTGCCTGTGTTCAACAAATCTCACTTAATTTTGCGGTTATATATTTCATGTATGGGAATCACAATTAATCGATTTTATGAATTAGAAAACTTACCTATTACAGATAATTTGCGTCAGATACTTGTTATGCGAGGTCCATTTTACGTCTCCAATCGTGAGATTGCAGTTAACAGCAAAAGACGACAATCTACTGCAAAATAATTAGAAAAGACGTTTTTGCAGTGGGGAAGAAGTTGCTCTGTTATCACAGATGATAAGTTTTCTTTATTTTATAATATAGAAAATCTTTATTAGATAAATATAGAACACAGTAGTGTCTCAGTGGTAGAGCGTTCACCTGTTTTGCATGGTGTCCTGGGTTCAATCCCAACTCGCGTCAAGTGAACTTTGTGGTGGACAAACTGAGTATGTGTGGGTTTTCTCGGGATCCTCCCATTTTCTCATACTTTATTCATACCAGCATTTCATTCATTTCTCATCATGACCGTCTTTTTTAGTGTAGCCGGCATTAGCGTGGGACGTAAAACTCAAATATTTCATTTCAGCAATATTGAACAAGAGTGTCTTTTGGAACATTTTGGTTGTCTTTTGTAACAACATTTGGATTGTCTTGCAAAGATCAGTAAATATATATTTTTATTTTACAAGAATATCTGCAACTGAACTTTGTTTCATTCTCGTAAACTCAAACACCCTGCAATATTATCAGCAAACCAGAGGCCAGAGGCAAGGATCCCATTTTCTCGTTTCCTTCTTGTCAAACGGAAAATTTATAAATAGTGCAATCCACATTATACTTTATTTTTTGTTTAATAATATTTTATTTTTTTTCCAAATTATGCTTTATTGTCAATTTCAATCATTGTTTTACATTAATCATGTATAATGTATAATATTTACTATAGATTAAATATCCTAAATATCTTGATCTATTCATTAATATTTTATGCAAGCATATTTTTTTTTCATATTTAATGAACTTTCTACTTAATGCACTGTAAAGAGATATGCTTTACTCGAGTCAGTTTTTTCTATCACTTGTGTACGCCTTAGAGGTGCATATTTACAGAAAGGAACAGTAAAAGATGCCACCAAAAAGTACAGAAAGTGCTCAAGTTCAACAGGTACACATAAGAATATAGTTTGGAGATATTGTGTACTATTCATTGTTGGCGGAAAGTTTTCTTTCTTCTTTTCTCCACATCAAAGAATTACATCGAAAAATATACAGAAATAAAAAATAAGCTTTTCGTTGTTGCATTGTTATGTTCTCAATGATTTTGCATGTTAAACTTGCAGTTAAATAGAATTTTCCAAAAATTATGTTATATATTTTAAATTATGCTTGGTTGGGGGGAAGAAAAAAGGGCCCGCGAGATTTTAACTAATTGTTCTAGTACTCGACGCGAGAAATCGATTAGTGAAGGAATTTTCAAAATCGGCAGGCAAACATGGAGAAAATCGCATTTTCATGTACCGGTTCAAAATGGGGAAGGAAATAGCATTTGCATGTACCGGTTCCAAATGGGGAAGGAAAAACTCGCGGACCCTTTTTCCTCCATTGTGAGGTGCAGGTAGCTATAGAAGACATCTATGCATACCAAAAAGACACCAACACAATATCGATGAATAATATAAGGTGGAGTGGCTAGGGATATTCAAATAATAATGTAAATCTAAATAAAATGCAAATTAAATGCATTATCATAAGTAAATCCCTGTTTGGAGATAATGGTGATCTCCTGTGGAAGCCGCCACTGCCACACTTGATAGTCGGTAGAGCATAAATAAATGAATAAAACAAACAAAAATCTCAGGGTATTCTCTGACAACAGTTATGGTCTTGAAGCTACTTATAAAGAGTTTCAGAATTAACAATGGTTAAAAAAAAAAAACTAAAATTTCAAAACAAACAGGTAGCAGCCTGTTAATTACTCTCTATACTCATAACTGTGTCTTTTAAATTCTTTGGGCGTGTTTCTTCCTGGGCCCCATTCAGAAAGATGGTCAGACGTACTAGAGTAAGGAGAAATGTTTCCTTGACTCTCACTCCTGAAACAAAAACATAGGGATTAGCATTCAGGTACTCACCGTACAGGAAAACAGACACCCTCGCTATACTTTTGGTAGGTGAAGATTTATTTGTTCTTATGCAGACCATAGATGAGTGTAGGTTACACTCAACACTTCCATTTTACACACACTTATTATGGTGCACCACTCACACTATGTAACTTATACCCAAAACATTTACACTGTAAAATTTTATAGGAAAGAAAAAAATAATATTGAAACTAGAGGTCTGTCTGACCTCTCAAAGATCTGCTAAACAGGTATACTAGAACAATATTCACTCCTCATAATTGTAAGTTCATAGTCTCTGACAGTCCTCCAGAGAGGAGGACAAACAAAATGATACAAACTTTTTATATGAAGTTTCATAATTATATATATATTTGTACGATGCAGTGTCCTGATGATTTCAAGGTCTCTATTGTCCACTTATAGTAGTCTATTCTACAGAAGGGTTGACACACTGTCCTTGACGGAAAATCACAACGGTAGCTCCCACATTATCATTCCACTAGATTGAAATGTTCGTAACAAGATGGACCAACTGGATGGTCACTAGATTGATGGTACTGACTCAAGGAATGTCAGCATAGCCGCAAAACTAAATGACTGCTAGTCTCCTTGTTTAATAAAAAGTCCAAGGATGGCACTGCCGAATTTGCGTGACAGGCCTAGTAAATCCCAAATAGAGATTTGACAATGAATGTTCTATTCCATAGTAGGAAATAAAGATCAGTGCCACTGCACTGTTAATAAGTTCTATTGGCAAAATAAATGCTACTTAGCAATGCTGGCCTAGATATAGCCAAAATGGCCATAGTTTTGACAATTTTTGAAAGATTGACTTTTGGTAAGACAAATGAACATGAAGTGATTTTCAATCTTGGAGAATAACACTGTCCTGTAGCACTTAGTAATTCCACAATCAACTTGATATTTAGAAGCACTGTCCACTAATAAGAATTGCTGCCCGATACATGTCGGTACATGTATATTATTCACAGAACTCCAAGGGAAGAACGGAACCTTCACACATGTTCTGGGTAATTTACTTCTCAATACTTGAGAAGTTCGAAACTGCACACACGATAGTTTAGAAGTATACTCTTCTGTGTCTATGAAACCACTGCCCCTGTTCAGCACATGAACAGGTTATTAAACTCAACAATTCTAAGAAACTAGTCGACTCGCTCTTCTAAGAATTTTCCCACAAAGGGTTTGATGCCTCAGGCGAATATCGTGGGTGGTCTAAACATCCAATACCGCAGAAAACTAGCTTCTGCCTGCACACCTAACCAGACACCTCTTGGTAGCTGCTGCCATCACGTTCGAGAGCGGCCGATTTAAAAGCTTCTGCACCAAACAGAAGTCCATCACAATAGCATTATAAACATTTGCTATTTTTACTGAAAACAACACTTTGGATAATAGGTACACATGATTAAATATACAAAAATAAAGTAAATAATATACAGAATACATTGGTAATAATATACACAGCTGTCATCTCTCTGAGTTTTTGTAGGAAGTCTCTTTTCCTTTGGCTTCCCTCAAAACTGTCTGCTAACAACCCCGGTAGCCATCATCGCAAGAGAGAGAGAGCAGAAACATCTTAGGTTTTGATTAATTTTGAAAATATACAAGAACTAAATGTCTTGAGCGAAGGGAAACACGTTGACAAAACTAGTCATGAATTTTAAACGGTCTTTCCAAGAACTAGTGAGCGTAATACGTTAATATTAATATTTTACACATAAAATGAGTCAAAATAAAATACATGTTTTTAAAAGTGCAGTGCATCCTGGGAGAAATACTTAGATCCGCTTGCAGACAACTAACGAACTTTGGGTGAAGCGAAGCCAAGAGCTTGCGACGTGTGAGATTATTTTAAAAGGTGTGATAATCTTACCTTTAGAAATTCAGAATCTATCATGTTGACGCTAAAAATTTTACGACTTTTTCAACAAAGCCTGGAGAGCGTCTGTAAGCAATGTATCCATCTCATCATTGCTATACAAGAGGAAGTTAACTGTGTACTTCCTATGCTTAATGAGTCATCTTCTCTTGGTCATTCAGGGATTTCTTCACTCGTGAGTTGTCATAGACCTCACATGCAGTTTCAAGGCGGGCTAGTGTCGCCAAGAAAAAAAATTCTCTGTCCAACTAGCTCTGTAGCCCCAAAGTTCAAACTTCTATACTTGAATCCATTGCATATGATATGATTTCTCCTTATATTAACCATATGTAGATTAGTATGATGACTATTTAATTTCATTAACGCAGGTAATTTATACACTATAATGTCCCATTAATGAGATGCACGCAAGAAATAAATGATTCATAGCCTATAAAGGAAATAGAATACATACATAAATACAATATACATCAATATAGTATTAATACTCTCGTATTACGCTCGGTGTTTACCCAACTAATATTCATAATAATAAGGTAATCATTACCATGAACGCTAGTTATTAAGCAATAATTTTGACCACAAATTACTATATATTTAAATATTGATATGCAAATGTGCACTCATTTGCATTTTGATATGCAGATGAAGGAGAAGGCACTCGGCCTTCCACATGTCCCCCCTTTGATTCTAGGTGCTGTATTTACTAATACAGGACGTAGATCAACAGGGTGCACATTTTATGTTCCTGTAAACAAAACAAGATAATACAAGAAAACAATAATAAAACAAAATGAAATCATCATTACAAGAAAGATAAGCAAAATAACTAAAACAGAGAATTCAGGTAGCCCTACATAACTTAATCTGAATACATAAGTTTCCAATATAAACAAAATACACAAATACACTAAAATAACGCTGTAACACTACACTATGTACACTAACATGTCATAATCAGGTGTTCGATGCTTCCGGTGTGATTTCTTGTTGCGTCTCCGTTGTACCAGTACCACCATTGTTTGCTTCTTCTCTAGCAACATACTTCTTGAGCAAGAAAGCGTTTCTGGTCATTTTGACCTCATCTGTCACAGGATCTTCTACCGTGTACATGTTTTTGCCCGTGGTAGCAACAATTTTCCACGGACCCGAAAATAAGAGAAGGAGCTTCTTTGATACACCTGCTAGAGCATCCGACTTCGGGAAAAGTCTAGATAACACAAGGTCACCCACATTGTACACTACTGTACGGTGTGACTTGTCAAAATTTCTTTTCCGTGCAGCAGCATTTTTCTTGTGATTTCTCCTAGCTATATCTATATAGTACTGCACGTCATGGCTCTGATCCACTTCTGGGATTTCAAAGAGCCTTGCTATGTCTCTAGACATAGACTGTCCAAAATGGCATTCATAATCTGACACGCCAGTGGTCAAGTGTTTCGCAGAATTCAAACACTTCTCTATTTTCTCCAAGTGTTTGGGCCACAACCTTTGGTTGTCATGGCACAATTTACGTAGTAAACGTACGGTAGCCTTAACCGCGACCTCTGCCATTTCTCCCTGAGGATAATATGGTGTGGAGGTTATGTGCCTGATACCAAGCTCTGCTAACTCATTTTTCCAGCGCTCAGACTGGAAAGGTGACCCTCTGTCTGTCAAGACGAGTTCCACACTAGGATTGACTTTCAAATATTCCTTCAGCTTTCTCACGGCGGTGGTAGTGTTGGCCTTCCTACATGCATAGAATCCCACCAGTTTCGAGAATGCATCATAGAAAATGAGAATATAATGGACTCCCCCAATTCCTTCCGTTATTGGCCCAAGCCAATCTGTGCATACCAGGTAGCCTGGCTTCTCTACGATGACGGGATTCAGTGGTCCCGGACGATAACAGTGGGGAGGGTTGCTCTTTTGACACAATTCGCAGGAAGCACAGTATTTCCTCACGCTTGCTCTCATCTTTGGCCATACGAAAAATTCAGTCAGAAGTGGTAGTAACTTGCTAGCCGACATGTGCCCTCGATCTGAATGGTAATAATCGAGCAAAGGAGTTACTAACACTTCTGGGATGAATATGCGAACTCCTTCCCGGTCACGTTTACATAAACGCCCGTTCAATACTTCCAAACGGTGACAAGCACCATTCACTCTTGGTGAGTTCGTCTTCTCTTCTACTTCTTTCTTGATCTTTCCATACACTGGATTAGAAGACTGCATCTCGGGTAGTATGGCTATCATCTTCCTCAACTCACAAGGAATTTCCGTCAGTATGGTCATCAGTGACTCCTGGAGGATAGGCTTCCGTGCAACACTGAGGTCTTCTTCTGTGTGAGGAGGGTACCGTGAGTGATAGTCACTCAAATTTTCATTTGACTTTACAAACTCAAATTCGAAATTAAAATTGGACAGCAACATTGCCCACCGGGTGATGCGCTGGTTTGTAAGTCTACAATACAGAATAAATTTAAGAGCAAGGTGGTCGCTGCGAATTTTAAATTTAGTTCCTACTAGATACTGTTTAAACTTCACAACCCCATCTATGAGTCAAAAAAATTCCTTTTCAGTCACCGAATAATTCTTCTGTGCTGCGTTGAACACACGTGATGTGAAAGCGATGACCCTAATGTCATCATTATCATCACCCTGGTACAATAAAGCGGAACACACAAAATCACACGCATCGGATTCTAAGATCAGTTGTTTATCAGGCAGGACGGTCTTCAGTACGACTTCTTCTTGGAAGATCTCCTTGATCTTCTCCATCGATGCCTGATGTTCAGGTTCCCACTTGAACCTCACATTTTTCTTCAGCAGACTGAACAATGGATAGAGAACCTCCGAGTATTTTCTTCTGAAGCACCGGTAATACTGGCAGTAACCAATAAAAGAACGCAGTTCCTTCACGTTTCTAGGTGTTCTGAATTCTAACACCGACTTCACTTTCTCCGGATCTTTTCCAATTCCGTGTTGAGAAAGCTCGAAACCAAGTATGTTTAATTTCTTTCTAGCAAAATTACATTTCTTTAGCCTGAGAGTTAGGCCACCTGCAGTGAGTAAACCCAACATTCTGTCGAGGTGTACAAGATGTTCACTGAAGCTCCTGTCGGCGACTATCAGATCATCGACTTACGCGCCGCAGTACTCTCGCGCTTCAGTTCCAATAAGCATATCGAGTGCACGAAAACATGAAACAAGGCTCGGTTTCGTTCCGAAAGGTAATTTCTGAAACACGTAGGAAATACCTTCATGTAAAAATCCCAGATACTTTTGATCACTCTCTTTAACTTTAATCTGAAGGAATATCTCGGTTGCATCTACGCAACTGAACCAAGAGTTGTCACAGATGTCTTGGAGAACAGACAAGGGAGGCATTGGTCGGTCGGATAAATCACCAGAAATCTTCGCCAAAACTCGACCGTCGATACATACACGTATACGCCCATCACTCTTTGCAGTCACAACCAACGGATTGATATATGCAGTAGGTTGTTTTCTTATCACTCCTCACGCAAGCCATCTCGAAATTTCATTGGATACTAAATTGCGATAGCGCTTAGGGTAAGGATAAAGTTTGGTCTTTATTGGACGTTCGTCCGTTACTCCAATCTCATGCTCGTAGTTAACTATGCAACATGGCTTGACATCAAACAAAGCCTGATGCTTGACCAGCACAGCCTTTAAACTTTCTCTCTGTGAGGCTGAGAGATCTGAGTAGTTCGATACAAACTCTTCAATATCCGAATGGGAGGCGCGAGTCTTCACTTGCATCCACTCCTCTGGTGGGAATACGTGATTCGCCAATTCTTGGGCACTTGGGAAACGTCCATCATCCAAGTTTGGTGCACGAGTTGCTTTCCCTCTTGAGGTCTTATACTCCTCTTGTGCATTAACCCTTATGGCCTTCCGTCTTTCGTCTGACGGGAAATAATCAAAATTAACATTTTCAATTTCATCCATTAAACTAAATGGTTTTCTGCACTCACCATTCACCTCTAAGCATCGAACTACTAGATCTTCAGTCTCGCAATCTACAGATCTAAATGCTACTTTTACATCATGTGGATGTTTTAGATGCAGAAGGCCGCTGTCATAGTCTAACACGGCACGAGATTCGGTGAAAAAGTTGGAACCTAATATCAAAGACCTATTTAAACCTGATATAATAATACCCAACGTATGGTATTCCTTCCCTTGTATCACAATGACTAACAGAGTTTGGCCTACTAATATCGCTGCTTTATTTCCAAAAGCCGACGTTACCTTTATGTTTTTTGCACTCAAAAATGCAGGTGGGGGATGGCTATTTGAGACAGTGTCCCAAAATTCCTTAGAAATAGCGGAGCAGGTCGCTCCTGTGTCCAAAAGACAATTTACATCCATGCCAAATAAACAAACATTAATTTCTGGGAGTGAAATGACATTATTCGGTGGTAATGGTTCATTACTAGTGTCAAAGAGGTTCTTAAATATACCATTAGCTTCCTCGTATATTTCCCTGTCTAAGTCGATGGGTTCTCCATTCCTACTTAACAAAACTAATTTCTTTTCAAAATTGCCTTCATCAAAATGCTTAGTGTTCTTTATTTTTAAACAAAAATCACAATTTTCTTCTTCCTTTTCTTCTGAAGTACAAAATTCTTTCACTGCAGTCTCGCAAGAATTCTCATTGTTTACATTTTCCAAACAGGTTACTGACTTACGCACATACTTGGGATATAATTTTGTCAACTTGGTTGAACAAGTTCTCTCCGTGTCCAGCCTACCGTTGCCGCAAGCACGTGCGGACAATTCTCATTCCCTGGTAGAGGGAGATGAGGAATGGTTACTCCTGGTAACATTATTCGTCTGGTTCGGTGGAGGGGGCGCACGGTTATAACGTTCTAACAACTGTATCTCTTCTTCCTCCCCTCTAAAGGAGTTTCGTCGCTGCTTATCCGTGTTACGCATACTTCCCCTCCTACCGCGGGCTCCACGAGTGTTTTGGTGGGTGTGTGAGTTCCCACCACGTGACCAACCAGACGACCCACTTCCGTTACTCTAGTTACGGGGTGGCGATCGCTGGTTGTTATGATGCTGTCTGTTGCCTCGTCTTTGGTAAGGACGCTGATGTTCTCGTGTTTGTTTTGCTTGCGTACGAGACAGCTGCTTACCCCTATGGCCTGGGGGGCTATTTCGTTCAGACTCCATGCTCACCTGAAGCATGTTGACCCCCTTCCTTGGGTTTTGTTGAAAGAACTGCTCTCGATTCGTCATCGAGGACTGCAGTTCCTGCACCAAGTTTAGCAATTCGGCAATGGTTTTCGGGCGAGACGAGACAATAGCCCGAAATAACCAATTGGCAAAGTGCCTCGGGAGAACTTTCAAAAGGGTTGAATCTGTCACCCTTGGTTCTAATATGCTGTTTTTGTGCAGCAAGTCCAGCAGATATTCTGCTGGGGACTTGTGCACCCGACTGTCATAATGAGAAGTGAGTATGGTGGCCCGTAAATTTGCCAAACGTTCCTCGCTCAGATAGCAATTATTAAACTCTCTAACAAAATCCTCATATGAATTAATCTTACTTCGATTTACTTGAAACCATTGGTAGGACGTGTTCCTGAGCGCTCTGGGTAAGAAACTGAGTCGCAGGTCCTGAGGTACTCCTGTGACCTCAAAATAGCGGTCCAGATCCTGGATGAAATTATAAGTTTCAGTCTCAGATTCGGTCCCAATGTATACTGGTAGAGTAACATCACGGTGTATGAGACCGAGAGCAGTGGCCAGATTTTGTCTCGTCTCATGAGCACATGAGCGTGACGTCGACGGTACATGGTCTGTCTCGTGGGTGTGTTCCAGGTTCCCAGGTTGAGAATCGGGCAAGTCGCGCCTTGAGGAGTTGTTCTGAGATGGTGTACGTTCCTGGGTGGACGAGACGGAGATATTAGCGAGACGTCCCTCGATCACCTCGCTCGTCTCTTTCTGCACAGAGTTCTTCCACTCCTCCATCTTTTTCTCAAGTTGAGCGCAGACATCTTGTACGGTGTCGTGCATCTGTCTGATGCTACCGTTGCACTCAGATCGGATCTCCTCGAGATGCGTCTCTTGCTCGATTTCCCCCCCTAAGCCTGGCAAGTTGGGAAGCGAAGCTCACCTCCACTCTCCAGACCTGATTATTAAAGTTCTGCGTGGTCTGTTCGACACGAGACGAGACACGCTGTAAACTCTCATTCAGTTCAGTGTAGTTTTCCTCCATTTTGCTGGCCGTCTCAGCAACGCGAGAATTTAGGTCTTCTCGAGCGCCTTCAATCTCCCCCCTTAACTCCACGGTGGTGACCTCCAACCGCTCAGTTAATTCGCGCTCGCTGTGATCCAGTCTCGAACTCACGGTCTCCAACTGGAGTTCGAGACGAGCATTGCTTGAGTCGATCGCCTGTTCGAGTCGTTGGTGCATGCCTCTTGTCTCCCTATGCACCTGCTCCAGACCGGTCTCTATTCTCTGTTCTAGCCTCTCGCTATTTTGTCTTGTTTCATTACGGACCTGTTCTAAGCTTCTTTCAAAATGTCCACAGCTATCCTCTAATTTCGACCCTAGTTTCGCCTCAAGATTCTTTGCATTATCCACTAATTTCTTTGTGCTTTCTTCTAATTTTGACTCTAACTTCTGTTCTAAACTCTTTGCACTCTCCTCAAGCTTTCTTTGGCCCTGTAAAATTTCTCCTAAAATGGCCGCTAGATTTAAACCACTAATACTACTAATTTTGTTACTGACTGGGATATCCTGAATACTCGGGTTGACAGTCGGTTCAGTTACTTCTTCCCGAAGAGGCACTTCCGGTTCCCTACCGGTGGATGGCGGAACCGTTTCCACCACATCCATGTTTCCTATCACACTTTTGGTGCGCTCGTCAGCGCTTTGCGCTACAATAAAACTATCCTCTGAGAGCTCGTCTGCTCTCTGAGCGAAATCTTCGTTTAGAAACTGGCTTTCCATATTTCCAATCTTACGAGATTGTGCTTTCGTTACTACCATAAGAGAGTACACGAATTACAAAAGTTACTTCCCTCCCAAACTCTAATGGGTCTGAATTCTCTAACACAGCATAAACAAAATAAAATCATAGGCACAAGACATACATACACATTTCAAAGCACACCGTAGTTCTTGGAAAATTTTGGGATTTGACAACACATAAACCGAAATTTTTAACCAAAAGTACTCTGACCATGAGTATTTTGTACGAGAAAATACTTAATCGCCCTTTACACTGTCGGCGCCAAGTTTATTGGCGCAAGAGCGTGAGATTTCGTGCCCTGAAGCTGGGTAGCCAAGTTTATTGTGAGGTGCAGGTAGCTATAGAAGACATCTATGCATACCAAAAAGACACCAACACAATAATGATGAATAATATAAGGTGGAGTGGCTAGGGATATTCAAATAATAATGTAAATCTAAATAAAATGCAAATTAAATGCATTATCATAAGTAAATCCCTGTTTGGAGATAATGGTGATCTCCTGTGGAAGCCGCCACTGCCACACTTGATAGTCGGTAGAGCATAAATAAATGAATAAAACTAACAAAAATTTCAGGGTATTCTTTGACAACAGTTATGGTCTTGAAGCTACTTATAAAGAGTTTCAGAATTAACAATGGTTAAAAAAACTAAAATTTCAAAACAAACAGGTAGCAGCCTGTTAATTACTCTCTATACTCATAACTGTGTCTTTTAAATTCTTTGGGCGTGTTTCTTCCTGGGCCCCATTCAGAAAGATGGTCAGACGTACTAGAGTAAGGAGAAATGTTTCCTTGACTCTCACTCCTGAAACAAAAACATAGGGATTAGCATTCAGGTACTCACCGTACAGGAAAACAGACACCCTCGCTATACTTTTGGTAGGTGAAGATTTATTTGTTCTTATGCAGACCATAGATGAGTGTAGGTTACACTCAACACTTTTATTTTACACACACTTATTATGAATTTCCTTATTATGGTGCACCACTCACACTATGTAACTTATACTCAAAATATTTACACTGTAAAATTTTATAGGAAAGAAAAAAATAATATTGAAACTAGAGGTCTGTGTGACCTCTCAAAGATCTGCTAAACAGGTATACTAGAACAATATTCACTCCTCATAATTGTAAGTTCATAGTCTCTGACAGTCCTCCAGAGAGGAGGACAAACAAAATGATACAAACTTTTTATATGAAGTTTCATAATTATATATATATATTTGTACGATGCAGTGTCCTGATGATTTCAAGGTCTCTATTGTCCACTTATAGTAGTCTATTCTACAGAAGGGTTGACACACTGTCCTTGACGGAAAATCACAACGGTAGCTCCCACATTATCATTCCACTAGATTGAAATGTTCGTAACAAGATGGACCAACTGGATGGTCACTAGATTGATGGTACTGACTCAAGGAATGTCAGCATAGCCGTAAAACTAAATGACTGCTAGTCTCCTTGTTTAATAAAAAGTCCAAGGATGGCACTGCCGAATTTGCGTGACAGGCCTAGTAAATCCCAAATAGAGATTTGACAATGAATGTTCTATTCCATAGTAGGAAATAAAGATCAGTGCCACTGCACTGTTAATAAGTTCTATTGGCAAAATAAATGCTACTTAGCAATGCTGGCCTAGATATAGCCAAAATGGCCATAGTTCTGACAATTTTTGAAAGATTGACTTTTGGTAAGACAAATGAACATGAAGTGATTTTCAATCTTGGAGAATAACACTGTCCTGTAGCACTTAGTAATTCCACAATCAACTTGATATTTAGAAGCACTGTCCACTAATAAGAATTGCTGCCCGATACATGTCGGTACATGTATATTATTCACAGAACTCCAAGGGAAGAACGGAACCTTCACACATGTTCTGGGTAATTTACTTCTCAATACTTGAGAAGTTCGAAACTGCACACACGATAGTTTAGAAGTATACTCTTCTGTGTCTATGAAACCACTGCCCCTGTTCAGCACATGAACAGGTTATTAAACTCAACAATTCTAAGAAACTAGTCGACTCGCTCTTCTAAGAATTTTCCCACAAAGGGTTTGATGCCTCAGGCGAATATCGTGGGTGGTCTAAACATCCAATACCGCAGAAAACTAGCTTCTGCCTGCACACCTAACCAGACACCTCTTGGTAGCTGCTGCCATCACGTTCGAGAGCGGCCGATTTAAAAGCTTCTGCACCAAACAGAAGTCTATCACAATAGCATTATAAACATTTGCTATTTTTACTGAAAACAACACTTTGGATAATAGGTACACATGATTAAATATACAAAAATAAAGTAAATAATATACAGAATACATTGGTAATAATATACACAGCTGTCATCTCTCTGAGTTTTTGTAGGAAGTCTCTTTTCCTTTGGCTTCCCTCAAAACTGTCTGCTAACAACCCAGGTAGCCATCATCGCAAAAGAGAGAGAGCAGAAACATCTTAGGTTTTGATTAATTTTGAAAATATACAAGAACTAAATGTCTTGAGAGAAGGGAAACACGTTGACAAAACTAGTCATGAATTTTAAACGGTCTTTCCAAGAACAAGTGAACGTAGTACGTTAATATTAATATTTTACACATAAAATGAGTCAAAATAAAATACATGTTTTTAAAAGTGCAGTGCATCCTGGGAGAAATACTTAGATCCGCTTGCAGACAACTAACGAACTTTGGGTGAAGCGAAGCCAAGAGCTTGCGACGTGTGAGATTATTTTAAAAGGTGTGATAATCTCACCTTTAGAAATTCAGAATCTATCATGTTGACGCTAAAAATTTTACGACTTTTTCAACAAAGCCTGGAGAGCGTCTGTAAGCAATGTATCCATCTCATCATTGCTATACAAGAGGAAGTTAACAGTGTACTTCCTATACTTAATGAGTCATCCTCTCTTGGTCATTCAGGGATTTCTTCACTCGTGAGTTGTCATAGACCTCACATGCAGTTTCAAGGCGGACTAGTGTCGCCAAGAAAAAAAATTCTCTGTCCAACTAGCTCTGTAGCCCCAAAGTTCAAACTTCTATACTTGAATCCATTGCATATGATATGATTTCTCCTTATATTAACCATATGTAGATTAGTATGATGACTATTTAATTTCATTAACGCAGGTAATTTATACACTATAATGTCCCATTAATGAGATGCACGCAAGAAATAAATGATTCATAGCCTATTAAGGAAATAAAATACATACATAAATACAATATACACCAATATAGTATTAATACTCTCGTATTACGCTCGGTGTTTACCCAACTAATATTCATAATAATAAGATAATCATTACCATGAACGCTAATTATTAAGCAATAATTTTGACCACAAATTACTATATATTTAAATATTGATATGCAAATGTGCACTCATCTGCATTTTGATATGCAGATGAAGGAGAAGGCACTCGGCCTTCCACACCATGCTTGCCAGCGTCAATTTTGAAAATTCCTTCACTAATCGATTTTTCTTGCTGAGTACTACAAGAATCAGTCAAAACCTCGCGGGCCCTTTTTTCTTGCCCATTTTGAACCGGTACATGAAAATGCGATTTTCTCCTCCTTTGTCTGTGCCGATTTTGAAAATCCTTTCACTAATCGATTTCTCTCGTCGAGTACTACAAGAATCAGTTAAAATCTCGCGGGCCCGTTTTTTCCCCCAACCTTATGCTTTATGCTTTATTTTCTAAAATTATGTTTTATGCTTTATTATGCTTTTAAAATTAGTTTCTTCTGAACCCTTAGACAACCACAGCTATGTTCAAGGTAACAATCATATGTCTAAATTGCTATTATGCTTTTTATGCTTTTGCCCTATTTATAGACCTTCTACCAGGATAGAAGAAAAAAATAATCCTATTAAAATTCAATAATTCAAAGTAATTTGGAGGTTCTAGAATTTCAACCAGTTTTACTAACAAAATAGCTCGCAGGTAATAATTGCGATATATCTGCGAGTGCTCGTACGTCGTAAACAAAGAAGAAACTTATTCTCACTGCTGTAATCCGTAGATTACAAAATGAAGCAAAGATCATTTAATGCCATTCAAGTGTAAAATTTCAGTAATGGAAATGAAATGTATACATTAAAAGCAGAGAACAGAAATAAAGCACTATAAGTATGAAAATAGAATTTCCCTTCTAATTTAATTTGAATCATTACCGAGGAAGAATAATTGAGAACTACATAAAAGACACTCAGAGCACAAACGATAACAAAGGTTACGCATTTTTTTTTCCGAAGTCCAGACCAGAAAGAATAATGATACATAATATAGCTGACAGGTGGCTTTCAAAGCACTCTGGACTACAAAAAAACTCTGAAAGATCATTGGAGAACTTGCGTGCAAAGAATGGCTATTATGGATCCCTCGCTTTTATAATGACCCGCTCTTCCCCTCTTCAGTTCTCTTTCCAGCCAGTCTTGAATTGAGGACAGAAATTCCCTAGAACAATGGGTGGAAGGGTGTCATCCGAGATTTTGGTAGCAATTCCTCATCGACGCGAAGGTGCTACCAGAGTTTTCCACTGTTGAGTTGGAATTCTAAAGTGGTCTCGACACGCAAAGACTCCTGGGATTTCTAGCAGCACAGACTTCATTAATGAAGTGGAGACAAGGTGTTTCTAAAATAACAAGTGAAAAGAAGAGTGCGATAACGACAGAAGGAAACCTTCTGCATTGAATGGTTTAATGTTCGGGAGGCTAATGGCGTAATACCATGACACTCTTGGTTCTCATTACCACGGAAACTCTTAATTACTTTCAGCTATTTAAAAATTTTTTTCCAACTACAGTCTCCAAATGGGAATAATTAAACGTATCTCCAACGAACAATGTTCAGAGAATTTCTTCTGTTTTTTCTTCCTTTCAAATACACAAGTCTATACGTTTTTTGGTATTATGTTTATGTAAATAGTGTACAAAAATGTTCATCAATATAGCGTAAAAAAAAACTTTTGTATCGTTCTGTATTACGAAGTGCTTTATCAACTATAAATAATAAAGTCCGGTGGCGTGGTCATGTTATCCTGTTCTGTTGAAGGGGAGCTGGAGTGGGAGAGCAGGGTTCGATCATGTGTTTCGGATTTCATGCCAATCAGTAGGTCTCGTCTCATGTAGCCTCGCTGCTGAAGGGGGTCTAAAACTCAAAATCAACTCAACTCAACCCTCCCCAAAACTTCCTAACTCAACATGCATTACTACACCTTAATAAAATATCAATCATTTTCTTGTTTAACAGGGTAATGATTGATGTAGCACAAACATTTGATTTTACACTTCATCTTTCATCTCAAGTGATTTTACACTTCTCTTACAAAAACAATCTACTTCTATATTTTTTTTCTGAAAATATAGGTGAAAGTATTTCACAATTACATATCGGGTAAATAATAATACCTGTTCAATACAACATAGACGTAGTACCTTGTACAGGGTGGCCCAAAGGTAGGTATACACCCTTGTGTTGGTCAAGTATAACATTCTAGCTTATATGTTTATTTGAGTCGGCTGTTCCCAGCTTAGTATATAAGTAAAAAAAACACATTAAAAACAAATAATAAAGAAACTAATTCCACCTGATGGATAACAATAAGCAATGATATAAGTAACAGTAGTATACGGGATTGTACACATACTTTTGGGACATCCTGTAGTATTGGACCCCCACCAAAGCTTGGATTCCCCACCAATGGACTAACAAAAATTTATGTGTGCACACCTGCCTGAAATTAATTACATTTTAATTTTCACAGCTTATTCTCTTTAACAGTTGTGAAATATAGTATACAAATATTTGGAAAAAAAACGAAATTACTGTAAATATTTAAATATTTTTGTAAAATATATGTAAACAATTCAAGACGAGCTTGAGTACAAAATATCAAACTGTCTGAATTGAGTGAAATAACTCAGGGCTGTTTTTCAAAATCTGATTCAGTTTATTGAAATAAACCTAAACCTTATTTTCTTCTATCAGACATACACGTGGAAGTTCCACACAATGACATATGAAAGGCATGCAAATTACAGTCTGTAGTTTTATATATAAAAAAGGACCACCTACGTTCAGTCAGCACACTTCAAGTCTAGACTTGTTATTCGTTTATACGTTACGTAAGTCAAGAAAACGCAGAGCCTTCAAGGTTTACTTCAACTATCACAAGGAACACAAAATAAGTGCATCGTATCTCATGCACAGCCTTTATAGATATTGTAAGTACAAGTAATGAAATTGAAACCTCTTTATTACTCATTTACAAGTTTCCTAGTTTTTTCAATTCATATTTGTCTCTATCTAAGATTTAGAGAGGCTGTGAACCTACAATTAAGGGTTCGATTCTCAGTTGACACTCCAGTATTTAGTACTCTTCACGGAATAACATTATGATACTGAACTCTAATAAACCCTGAAGAATGTACTTTCTGTCTCGAGCACGACACATTATTGTAACAAATTGTTAATAATAATAATAATAATAATAATAATAATAATAATAATAATAATAATAATAATAATAATAATAAGAAGAAGAAGAAGAAGAAGAAGAAGAAGAAGAAGAATATTTAAGTCTTCAAATCTATACAACTTCTGAAAATCTTCGAAATTTTTTAAAATATTCATTTGTCGGGCTTATGAAAAATATTTAAACGTAGGATAGAAGAGGGGAATTGGGAAGTATGTTTTTTTCAACCTTTTCTCCCTCACAGTGTTTTTCTAGTTTTTAAAAACTGATTATATGTTGCAGGTTCTTCTGCACCTACTGTGGTGCTGATAAGCTTTCGGCATCTTTACTTTTGATGCTGCAATATTTTTTAGTTGTTGGTCTGATTTCCACGCAATTACCCCCAAAGGGGTAATTGGGTGCAAAATGATTAAAACCATTGCCAAGGTGGTTGGGTGTAAATGAAGAAAACTCAAGCTTTCATTTGATGTGTATAACTTGTATTCTACATAAAAACTAATAGTTTAATGTGGCCTAGAAAAAAACTATACCTGTGTTTACTCAAAATAAGGAATATCTTATTTCTAAATCTCAAAGATATTTCAATGTCTTTTCAAGTCTTGCAGTTATGTTTATAGCATAACATATTGTTCGGGCCATTCTGCCCTCTGTTTGTTTCATAAAATTAAGAAGAAAAAGAAGGCTTATGTTTTTTTTTAGTGTTTGAGCCTATTGTGAGCATTTCCAAAACTTGGAACAAAATATATGTTTTATGTAGTGTCAGTTTTGCTGTAGAGATGTATCTGCAGGTCAATATGGTTTCTATTTGTAGTATCTTACTCTGGCGGTCTCTTGTCTTTCTTTTCAAAAATACCGTTAGGCCGCCTCCCGCATCTTTTGTCAGTGTTGTGTTGTGCTTTCCTGCAAAAGCCTCGTGTGCGGGATCTTCAGTGTTTGTGTATTGGATTTTCTTAGTCTAATACTTATTAATTCCAGCAACGATACAAATTTATACAGTCCAAAATTCCAGATGCAAAATAAATTGTTATTGTTTTCAGTAACTCATTATCTGTTTAATTAAATGCGCAAAACAATAAACTATTGTTTGGTCGGCGTATACATGGTCCTCCGGGCCGGATTACTAGTGCCTATGTGAACTGTTGCTGTGAACAATAATAGACTAGTGATTGAGTGTTTGTTTTTTTCTCACGAACATAGTGCAGTGTTTTAGAGATGGAGCCGCTAAAAATTAAGAAAAGAACATTAAAGTCAAAAATCACGCGCGAAGAAAAAGCCATCACAGAGTTGGACGCTACCGCAGCGGCAGCCATCTTGGTGCATCAGGCGAAGGTCAGTGAACTCCAGCAGGAGTGTTCAAAGCTGCTGGATGATATTTCGGCGGTGGCAGGAGACGAGGAGTTCGAAAAAGAAGAAGAAGAGTTAGCGGAAATGGACAAGAGAATAGTTCAGATGTGTGTTCAATTGATGGATTTCCAATTGGAGGGAAGTAAAGGAGCTCAGCCTTCGTCTTCGTCTGAAAGGCAACCTGCTAGTGACGTAAGACTACCGCAATTTCAGTTGCCAGTGTTTTCGGGAAACCTCCATGAGTGGTTATCGTTTCACGATTTATTTGTGGCTTCAGTACACAATAACAAAAATCTCTCAGGTGCTCAAAAGTTGCAGTACCTCAAAACATCCTTGAAAGGGGAACCAGCACAACTCCTTCAAGCGATGCAAACCACGGACAGCAACTACAAAGAGGCGTGGGACATTTTAAACGCACGTTATCACAATAAGAGGGAAATAGTGAACGCGACAATTAAGCGCTTAGTTACGCAACCCGTAATACAACAAGAATCGCCAGCCGCCATACGTAAGTTAATTGATACCACAATGGAGTGCACGCGGTCCCTCAAGGTGCTCGAGCAACCAGTCGAACACTGGGATGTTATCTTGGTTTATCATATCACAGATAAACTGGACAGTGAAAGTCGTAGACAGTGGGAACTTTCATTGAAAACAAATGAACAGCCATCATTTGAGCAGCTCGCAGAGTTCCTCGACAACAGAGCCCGCGCGCTCGCAGTGTCTGCCGGCGGGAAATCACGCGTCGCCGGAAGTAGTGAGCAAGTGAAGAATCGCGACAAAAAACAAACTTCCTCCCATGTTACCACCAGTGAACGTGGTCAAACATTATGTGACGTATGCAGTGCAATCCACCCCCTGTACAAATGTGCTGAGTTCACAAAACTCAAAGTGTCTGATCGTGTCACCCTAGTGAAAGAGAAAAAACTGTGTTTTAATTGTCTTCGGAAATCGTGTAGAAAGGATACGTGCGCATCTAGTACGTGTCGCAAGTGCGCTAAAAAACATCATACTCTCTTGCATTACGAGAGAGCTGAGTCACCAGTGCGTGAATCAAATATCACGGCCCATGTTGCAGCGGATGCAAGTGTACCACAGGTGTTATTATGTACTGCCATCGTGAAAGTAAGAGAAAATAATGGTGTGTATTACCCCTTCAGAGCGATGCTAGATTGCGCGAGTGAATCTAGTTTTGTCACCGAGAACTGTGTACAAAAACTGGGTCTCAAGAAAAAGAAATCCAGTATTGTGATTTCCGGGATTACAGGAGCAGGAGTGGCGACAGCGAGTGCAATGGTGGACTTAGAGTTTCAGTCATTCGGGGGAAACAGTGAAACTTTTGAAACTCGTTCTGTGGTAGTTCAGAAAGTTACATCTGATCTACCCAAACAAAAGTGTCCTAGTGCTACAAACTGGTCTCATTTAGAGGGCCTAAGATTAGCAGATCCCACTTTCAACGTAGTGGGCCCCATTGACATTCTGTTGGGAGCGGACGTGTTTCCATCACTTATGTTGAGCGGGAAGTGTATGGGGCCACCCGGGACGCCTGTCGCATTAGAAACCAGTCTCGGCTGGGTGCTATCTGGCAATATAGGTCCGACAAGTGGGAAGCTAACGGTGACGTCACATCGAGTTTCCTGCGAGATCGATGAAGCTCTTCGCCAGTTTTGGGAGTTAGAAGAGCTCCCACTTACAAAACACATGTCAAAAGAAGAAAGGAGCTGTGAAGAACACTTCGTAGCTACACACCACCGTGACGAGCACGGAAGTTATGTGGTGAGACTACCCTTCAGGGGTAACACAGCCCCATTAGGCAGATCACGAGAAATTGCAGTGAAGAGACTATTAAATACCGAACGAAAGTTAGCCAAACAACCCTCCCTTCAGCAACAATATCGCAATTTCATGAGGGAATATATTCAGTTAGGGCATATGGAACTCATTCCCCCAAGCGAGAGAAACGTTCCAGCTGAAACTAGTTGTTACCTACCACATCATGCTGTTTTGAAGCCCACTAGCTCCACTACGAAGGTGCGAGTGGTCTTCGATGGGAGTGCAAGAACAACTTCGGGTGTATCTCTGAATCAGAAGCTCATGGTGGGGCCAAAATTGCAGGACGATATTTTCCCGATTCTTGTTCGTTTTCGTGAGCATCGTGTTCCCTTATGTGCGGATATTGCAAAAATGTACCGGGCAGTGTTAGTGCACAAGGACGACGTCGACTTCCAAAGAATTGTGTGGAGAGATTCTCCAAGTGCACCAATCGAAGACTACCGTTTGTTAACAGTGACGTACGGTACTGCATCTGCTAGCTTCTTGGCAACCAGATGCTTGCTCCAGATAGTGGAAGAAGAAGGGGAGAAGTATCCTTTAGCAGCGAAGGCGGTGAGAAGAGATTTTTTCATGGATGATTTCCTCGGAGGTGCAGCTAGTGTGAGCGAAGCAATTGAGCTACAACAACAGCTGATTCAACTTTTACGAGAAGGAGGCTTCGAACTTCGAAAGTGGCTATCTAGCGAACCGGAAGTGCTCCAGGCTGTTCCTCCCCATATGCGTGAAATTGACCTACAATTCAACTTTGACACCGAAAACAACATTAAGACCCTCGGAGTACAGTGGTCACCTGTTAGCGACGAGTTTGGGTTCAACGTAGTGCCTCCCTCTCCCCCAGCAGTGTGGACAAAACGAAAAGTGTTGTCAGAGATTGCCAAGATTTTCGATCCCCTTGGCCTCCTCTCCCCAGTAACCATCAGGGCCAAGATGATGTTACAATCATTGTGGAAGGAAAGTTTCGGTTGGGACGACCCCCTCCCCTTTGAAACAAGTGCAGCCTGGCAAGAGTACTGCGATGAGTTGTTTGTGCTCCGTGAAGTGAAGGTCGAACGATGCATTGTGCCCTCTGACGCCGTCAGCTGTCAATTAATAGGCTTCTCTGATGCTAGTGAGCGGGCTTATTCTGCAGTCGCCTATTTACGAGCAGAGCGTCTTGACGGTCGTGTCGACGTGAGACTTATCGCTGCAAAAACCAAGGTTGCTCCCATCAAAACTGTTTCCCTACACCGATTGGAACTGTGCGCCGCACTGTTGCTGGCCAAATTATTAAAAACAGTTGCAAGTGCCATCAGTGTAAACGTCCAGGATACAAGGGCTTTCACTGACTCCACTGTTGTGTTGGCCTGGTTAGCCCAGTCACCTGACAAGTGGAAAACTTTCGTTTCAAATCGGGTAGCGAAAATACAAGGAATTTTGCCTTCGTCACAATGGTCACATACCAAGAGTGAAGATAATGCAGCTGATTGTGCGTCAAGGGGGTTAAAGCCCAGCGAGCTCTTAGCACATCCCCTGTGGTGGAGCGGTCCAGAGTGGTTGCGCGAAGCAATGTTGCCAGAGCCTCCACATCCTCTCGCTAACTTTACTACAGAAGTGGAAGAAAAGAAAAAATGTATCACCGTTATGTGTGTGCAGTCTGAAAATGACATTGTGAACCGTTTCTCCTCCCTAGTGAGATTGAAGCGTGTAGTGGGTTGGTGTCGCAGGTTTGTTTACAACTGCAGGAATCCGGTGCAGAAACGCCAGGGGGCACTTACATCGAAAGAAATGGAAGAGAGCCTTTTGTGTTTGGTAAAGGAGGTGCAGAAAAGAGAATTTCACACCGAAATCCAGTGCTTAGTGGATGAAGAGCCCATTCCCAATAAGAATAATATTTTATGCTTGTCTCCCTTCATTGACGAAAATGGCATCTTGCGTGTGGGGGGGAGATTACAAAACGCCGACATTTCTGTGGATAGAAAGCATCCCGTGCTGTTGCCCAATAAGCATAAATTAACGGAACTTCTGATCAATCACGAGCATTTAAACACTTTCCACGGTGGCCCTCAATTAGTGTTATCTACGCTACGGCAACATTTCTGGATTGTGGGTGCGAGAAATCTAGTGAGGAAGATAATCCGGAAGTGTGTAAAATGTTGTCGGTTTGAAGGAAGAACAGAGGCGCAACTAATGGGTTCCCTGCCCCCCTCTCGCGTAAACCCAAGCCGATGCTTTTCCCACACAGGTGTGGATTATGCAGGGCCGGTGCTACTCAAAGCCAGCCGAGGGCGCAGCCGTTTGAGGTTTAAGGCATACATCTGTCTTTTTGTGTGTTTTTCCACTAAGGCTGTACACCTAGAATTAGTAGCGGATGCAAGCACTCCTTCCTTTCTCGCTGCCCTAAGGCGTTTTGTGGCTCGTCGGGGCGTACCTAGTGACATCTACAGCGATTGTGGGCGTAACTTTGTAGGAGCTAGCAAAGAGCTAAAGGAATTGTTAAGAGTGAGTGTTCACACGGCCAAAAATGAAGAAACTGCTGCCTATCTCAGCAAACAAGGAATATCTTGGCATTTTAACCCCCCGTCCGCACCTCATTTTGGTGGGATTTGGGAAGCAAATATACGTAGAGTAAAGCATCATTTCAAGCGCATCGTGGGAGAGGTGGCGTTAAGCTTTGAGGAAATGTATACCACGCTAGTTCAAATTGAAGCAATTCTGAACTCCCGCCCCCTCACTCCTCTCTCGGATGACCCCAACGATCTGGCCGCTCTTACACCAGCTCATTTCCTTGTGGGAGAATCATTACTTTCTGTCCCGGATAAGGATTTCACTTCATCCCAGCTCTCTCATCTGAAAAGGTGGCAATTGGTGCAGCAGTTGTCGCAGCATTTTTGGCGCCGTTGGTCCCAAGAATATTTGTGCAGTCTCCAGTCAAGAACGAAGTGGCGGAAAAACCGAGACAATATCAAGATTGGTGACATGGTTATTTTGAAGGAATCCAATCTGCCTCCCCAGCAATGGAGATTAGGGCGTGTTCAGTGCATATTTCCAGGAAATGATGGCTTAGTGCGAGCAGTTACTGTAAAGACTGCCTTCGGGGAGTTGAAGCGCCCCATTGCGAAGCTGGTTCCATTGCCTTTCAACCCTTCAAAGTAAAGTGAAGTCATGCAAAACGCTACAACCTCGCTCATCAAGCATGTCTTATCATTGCATATGAATATTTGTTTTGTGTGTGTGTGTGGTTTTTATTATTATTATTATTATTATGCATTGTTATTATTTTTTCTCGCTTTTAGTGTATTTCTTGTGTGAATCTCGATCATTCATTGTGTGCGTGTGTTATTTGAAACTAGAGCGTTTCAAGGTGGGGGCTATGTTCGGGCCATTCTGCCCTCTGTTTGTTTCATAAAATTAAGAAGAAAAAGAAGGCTTATGTTTTTTTTTAGTGTTTGAGCCTATTGTGAGCATTTCCAAAACTTGGAACAAAATATATGTTTTATGTAGTGTCAGTTTTGCTGTAGAGATGTATCTGCAGGTCAATATGGTTTCTATTTGTAGTATCTTACTCTGGCGGTCTCTTGTCTTTCTTTTCAAAAATACCGTTAGGCCGCCTCCCGCATCTTTTGTCAGTGTTGTGTTGTGCTTTCCTGCAAAAGCCTCGTGTGCGGGATCTTCAGTGTTTGTGTATTGGATTTTCTTAGTCTAATACTTATTAATTCCAGCAACGATACAAATTTATACAGTCCAAAATTCCAGATGCAAAATAAATTGTTATTGTTTTCAGTAACTCATTATCTGTTTAATTAAATGCACAAAACAATAAACTATTGTTTGGTCGGCGTATACACATATTGTCCTGTGAACTTAATCCAAAATGTATCACATGCGGAAGAAAAAAACTATAAGCCGTCAAACTTTGGCCGAAAATGTAAATATAAAATTAAAAAAAAACAAGAGAACAGGCCCTGTTAGTAAAACAAACATAGGAGAAGGTAATAAGACTAACACTAAGTAACTATGAACTATTACAATAAAACATGAGTTGGAACTCTGGATTGATAAAGAGGTACTATTTATAACATCAGCACTATTGGCATACGCAACGGCCACTGAAGGTCTAAGTTGAATAAAATAGCTTAATAAGCACAATGCACTATGAAACAAAAGTTTAAATCAGGAAAAACAAAGATAGCACAACATTTAAATGAATTGTGACCACAAAATGTTCACTTAAGGCATTCCACCCATTTACCCTCACATCATGCTTCCAAATACCCCATGGAGGTAATTGAGAGGTACAAAATTTTACAAAATTTTAACTGAATCACAGTGAGGATTGAAGAATGCTCCTCTTCACGACGCCATCCTTATTATGTTTTTAAGCAGCATTAAAAAATCTGAACCAAAACATTAACAGATGCGCGATTTATTGTGACTCCAACCAAAATACACACAAACCTGAAACTCGGTTTCAAATACGCCATTTCTCAATCCAATCAGTTTTTTTGGGGGGGTTGTCATTATTACACCCTTTCAAAATTCATCAAAGTTTTTTTCGGATCAACATCTACCCACCCAACATTTGGGTGTAATTACATTTCATAAAACATACTGAAATGCAATAATTACATTACATAAAATATTCCCCCCCCCCTTCTACCCTATTTCTTCTTGTATCAGGAGACCTTTGAGTCTTAATATTTCTATATATTATCATGACATAAAATTCACAACCACATAAAGATGTAATTGAAAACTAAAGCAGGGCACAGGAGAAGTTCGTCTATTGAACTGGTGCCGTTATTGAATTGAATTGTTCTCAATAAACGGCGAAGTCAGTGATTCTTGGAATTTCAATCGATTTAAGAGTGATGTTTCTTCTGATTGCTAATTTCTTTCGTTCAATAACGTGAAATTCATACTTTCTTTGGAACAGAGAAAGACTGCTAATGCAATATGTTTTGAATAGACTAAACGAAAAAAAGTAACAGTGTAAACACTTTAAAATTAATGGTACATACAGTGAGATAACATATAAACTATATATGTAATAGATGTATGAAATGCTTTTCCCAATTCACACTAGTAAAAAAGGTTGAAGGTAGTAACATCTTTTCTATTTCGTTTATACTCTTGCATGCCTCACCATATGTGAACAAACGAGGAATACAATTTGTATCTTCTCGCGTTTTTACCACTTCTCTTTCTCGAAACAAATGAATCTAATTCCTATTTACTGAACAAATGAACTTATTTCAGTATTTAATCTCTTCATGTTACTATTTGGTAAAATTCTTTCAAGAGTCTGTTAAATTAGTTTACACATTTGTAAAGACACGTTATCCGTTTTATCAAAGAGGGAGGTAAAGTGTTTTACAAAGTCATACAAGGATTGTAGTATGCGAATAATTCACATACGGTGTCTTGTTCTCTCAATATCTCGAACATGAATTCAAGTTTTGTAACTTGTTCTGTTCTATGAACTAGTTCTCTCAACTAAGGATTAAATCCTGACTTTCTGTAAATTTAGTCTAATTCTACGAATGATTTTACAAATTATAATATAAATTATCCTCATACTGAATATGGATCCCCCAAAGACATTGGACCCCTCCCGAAATAAATCCTTGGGTACATCTCGGATATAGGAATAAATTTCTCGATATGAAAAATATATTGCACTTCTTCAAAGTTATTTATTGCATTCTCCTTTTCCTTTGTGTTTTTTAAAGGAAGTTCTGCATAATAAGATAGGTTCACCTACATTAGTACTAGAAATCTCCTATCATGTACCGAATATAAAAATGGGTTGCAAACATTCTATGAAATATCACAATGTATCACCCGTACGAATATATTGGGTACATCGCCTATTAGAAGAATATGCACTCTGTATAATACTGTCCACAAAAGAAATCCCGCAATAGATATGTTTGATGAACATGCAAAACCATACTTTGAGCATATAATTTAGTATATACTGTAGAAGAGACATTTATGAATTTCAATTATGTATGTACTGTGTACTACTGAACACTATCGATAGGTAAATACCTGTTGTGTTTAACACTTTCGATTCTCGGGGTATTTCAATTGACAAAGTCGTGTATTCTTGAAATAATAAGAGTTATTTTAGAAGACCATATCTTCCTAAGGTTTTAGTCTAAACAGTTGAAACTTTTAGAAATGAAAAAACAAAGGTACCAATCTATTAGAAATTGCAGGTTTCTGTACAAGATATGTGAATATCATTGCACACAATAACTTTATTTCTTGCAAAGTAATAATGCTTGAGTGTTGTGAATGATAATGATACACCTTCTTTAGTTCTCCCTCTACAATGACTTAAAGGCATTTTTGGATCAAGTTTGTCAGTAAATAATTCATTATGAACTTAAAATTAGTTTCTCAAATAAAAGAACATACAAAATTCATTTTTGGTTGGTATTTTAAATTTTAAATGGTAGTGTCGTTTCCGAACGACTCATATTGAACGAAAGTTCTTCTCCGAGTATGTCGTTCTTAGAGTCTGTCGTTCCAAAACTACAGTAGGATGGAGAGTGTTAATTTACAACAAAAATAAAATTGTGTGAAGTCAGTTCTGTCATATTCGAAATTGCTAATCACTTCAATCTTCCGAAAATCAACGAAGTAATAATAATAATCTTGCAAGAATAATTCACAAATCGGCTTATCCGTGCACAGGTAATGTCGACAGTACTCATACAATATATACACCTTTAAATCAAATATGTAACAGGGAAGACAAATTCAAATCAGAATAATGTTTGTTCAATGTTATTTTTTCACGAAGTTGGATGGTAGATTTTGCTACTTCGTTTAAAAACGCCGACAGTGCCAAAGGTATACAAAACATAATCAACAGTCATACATATGAAAATAATTGCAAACTGGCTTTGAGTGTAAATAAATGTACAGACAAAGGAAATACAATAGGTTTTGTTAGTTCAGAAAATTGCAAAGCTATTCTTTTTTGTTTGTGAAATAAATGGTAGAGCATGTATTTGCTTTTTGGAAAACGTTGTCATTTAATGTTATTTCCACACAGATAACAGATGCATTTAATTCGTTTTAAAACAATACTTCTGTTTTAAAATGTTTTGTAACAAGCTTCTTTGATAGAATATATCAAGTTTATTTACACTGTTAGGTTTTTTAAATAATTCATTGTAGTGCATGTACCGCGTATTCTATTTGGTAATTGTTTTATTCTGTACTATACTTTGTGAGTCAGTTTTTCGTTATAAGTTAAAATTAATTTATTTTTCTAGGAAAATAGTTGGAAATTGCGTAAGCTATGTCAATGTGTTTCACAATTCTTGCTTTCAAAATTGGGTAATCGAGGAGATGACAATTTATTAGTTCCTCGCGGAAGTACTCCTACGCACACAAATATTCTCATAGAAAATATTTGAAAGGTATATTTCTAAAATGTTCTGTATTGTGAAAAATAGTGTAGAAACTACCCCTTAGAGGCAGAATTTTCTGTAAGGAAGGAATATATATACATTTATTTTTTTAAATAAGAAATGTAGATATCAAGTTTGGTCTTCCTAACACTTAGAGGGTCATAAAGTACTCTAGTTTTATTATATATTTTAGACACCTCTCCCCTTAACATACGTATTATAATGAAAGCTACGTGACAAAAGTACGACTAGAGCCAAGTGTTCGAAAATTTGGCTATGTTCGAAAATTCGTGTCTAAAGGTTTAGCTGTTTCCCGTAATGATGAGAGAGACAACTTTGATTTAAATGACAAAGAAGTAACAAAAAATTGCTTCCCACTTTCATTTAAAAGCAGTTTTTGAAAACCATGTTACAAATGTCCGATTATTTTAAATGAGAAGTTTAAATACGGAACATTGAACAGTCTGACAGAACCGTACTATAAGGCTTTCCGTACTTCTGCGTAGCATAGTTTGGAAATCTAATAAGTAAGAAAAACACATTCAGACATTGGTGTAAAGGAAGGTAAATGGTGTAAATACGCTTTTGACCTGACCTGCTACTGTGTAGCATGACTGTGCTACTGTGTAGCATGGCTGTGCTACTGTCTAGCATGGCTGTGCTAATGTGTAGCACTGTGTAAGTGGTCAGTGACACAACTTTATTAGCATTTGGTAAGTCAGTAAACCAATCAGTAACGAACAACGTGCAATATATTTATTCTTTATTTCATATAATCGATAAAAGCGTAAGATTAATAGTACTAAAACAGAAGCCTTAAGCAGACAACCTCAAACTCGCATCTCGTAACCTACAAATTCTCAATATTAAGGTTCAGGAAATTCTGATCTATCTTAATGCTAGTTCTAAATTCTGAGGATAAAGGAAATGAATACGAAATTTCAACATTTCTTCTAATAGTGTATAGAAACAGCACCTTCAAAATACATTTGAAGAAAAGATAATCAACAGAAAAAATCTTTTGAAGCATTACGTGATACTTCTTTGAGATTATTGATATCTTGATATAATAAACGTTTCTATTCGGCTGTGCCTGATAATCGGCAATGAAGTCTGGGCCAATGCTGGTAATAATGTTTATAGGAGGGTATTTATTTATGAATTGTCACAGTTTACGACTTGCATGCCACATTTTAACAAGATGTATGTGTAGGGTTGCCATATTTTCTTGATCCAAAATATGGACAAGCCTTAAAATGACGACCATCAAAGATACGGTGCCCAAGCACAGAATAAATATTTTGAAATGTGTTACCTAAAAATCACCTTTATAAGTTATCACACAATTGTTTACATAATACTTAAAACACTATTGGGAACTGGCATGTTTTATAATTTTTCATTAACAAAAGCATAATAAATCATGCAATTAAATTACGTATATTAAATCTAACCAAAAGAATTCTGGAATGGGAAAATGAGACTTTTTAAAAACATAAATTACTTTATTAATAGTAACTAAAATACATGATGAAAACACAATTCTTTTCGCCCGAGGTTTTAACAATTCCCAACTGGGAAATTTTCGGGCAACTCCGAAAACTGTCAAACACGGGCATTTTCCTATTTCATGCTTTGTACGATACGGACACAGACTCAAAAATACAAACTTGGACAAACACCGTATTTGTGGGTTTTCTCAGGGTTCTCCCGTTTCCTCCCACTTTCTTCATTCCACCATTTTACTCATCTCTCATCATCACCGTCTTCTTTAGCCTAACCGGCATAATCGTGGGACGTAAAACTTAAAGATTTCATTTCATTTCTAAAATACAAACAGTCCGTACAAAATACGGACATATGGCAACCCTATGTATCTGTTAATGCTTCACCTATTACATATAATCTCGAGATATTATTGCTTTGCTATCATGACAAAAAGTGATCGGAAACATATTTTAAGCTACTAATCATAATAATGATGGCTCCCAAAATATGTAGGATTATTACTATACATCGCGACAAAACATAACCAATTTTTTCCTCGAAGGTCAAGATCTAAGGGTTTACTTGTCCCTACCATAAATCCTTCATTGTAACTAGATTTCGGCGTTGCCGCACCAAATCAGGTAGAACTGTATAAAGCTCTCAGTATGGCTAACTCCATTACGGTTATCATAGTAGCCTGAGTCCGTGCAGATTTCTAAACACATTACCCCACAGAAATGAGTGCCATAAGTCCAGGCCTTCTAAAAGCTGTTGCGCCAGGAATTTAGTTATCATTATTATTATTGCTAATAATAATATGTCATATTAGTAATAGGCTTAATAAAGATTCTGTCTGTTTATCTGCTCTGCTTATAAGTATATTATTTCTAACTTTAAGATCTGATTCTTTTTAATCTGATTCTTTACGTGTATAAAAACTGAACAAACTACAACTACTACTTAGGATACTATACACAGGAAATTAATAATGATAGCTTTATTACTCAGATATTAACCTGCATACATTAATACATATGAGGATCTAGGTACTTAATAGAATGCTTTTTAATCATTTTTTTTAAAGAAAAAAGTTTTAAATTGTCATTATAGACAGATGGTCTGTCGAATAATAATAATAATAATAATAATAATAATAATAATAATAATAATAATAATAATAATAATAATAATAATAATAATAATAATAATAATAATGTTTTCCCAGGACATTGAACAAAGTTATCGTGTCTTGCAAAATATTTTTGATGGAGACAAAGATCATGTTGTCATCGAGATAGATTAATCGTCCTCAGAAACTGAGGAAAATGGAAAACGAGGACATATTTTGAACTCTTGAAGTGTTAAGTTCCAATTGTTTATTTTATCTATTTATGTGAGAATTTTCAAAATAATGTTCAATCAGGTCTGATGTAGTGCTTTATGAGATTGATTCTAAGTTGCATGAAGGGGATAAACAAATAATAATAATAATAATAATAATAATAATAATAATAATAATAATAATGATAATAATAATAATAATAATAATAGTAATAATAATAATGCTATTTATAAAAGACTAACATTAGTGCATCACGCTAACTCCTAATAGTAAATCACGTTGATGCTCATTGCAATAATATAATGCAATAATTTAGATTTGAGCATTTATATTTATGTATCCGCAAGTTCGTTGGTCGGTTAACTTACAAAGAAAAAAAAAAGTGAATGCAAACAATTAGAGCTCTTAAGTATTGACTTTGACCTATAATTAGTGCTTGAACTTTTCGGGTAGGCTGTACCCGCCCGATACCCATTGCGTTTGGTTTACTCGATCCTTAGACCTGATAAACTCGTTTGACCCGTGTTTGGCCTGTTTGGACCGTTTGACCCGATAGACTCGTTATGAGTTCGTACATGATAATTAGAACAATTTGTGTTATGATAATAAAGTGAAACAACACATCATTTACAATAATGACACACGGGATTATCAGGTCATCCCTATTCATACGGTTCAATCTTGCAAACCCGATTCATACGGGTAAAAATACAATATCGGTCCAACGTGCGGTCCAGGATCTATTCTATTTTCCGAGCATTACCGAAAATGCACAGTAGCACGAAACGGCTTGGACGTAAAAACTATCATATTATTATTATTATTATTATTATTATTATTATTATTATTATTATTATTATTATTATTATTATTATTATTATTATTATTATTATTATTATTATTATTATATTAATAGGAGAGAAAATTACTTGTTGAATGACGTGTACGTATTTTATCCCTATTTTAAATGGTTATTCTGGTTTTATGTATCTGCTTATTGGTTTGCAACACTCAGAAAAAATAGTTCGAGACTTCATTGTTTACCCTGGCGACAGAGAGAGCGGCTAAGCTTTTGTAATACCGGCAACATCCAATTGGTTGGCAAACCGCACGTGGCCGCTAACAACCGTATGACAGTTTTACTGCTGATAAGAAAACTTGGTTTAGCTTTGAAAACCACTATAGTTATAATCCTTTGCAACACATTACTGTAATTTATAATCTTACACATGGTATACCATTATTGCCCTTCATTCTTTAATTTATCCATCGATTGTTCGGTAAACAATTCGGTGCCTACGTTCTCAAATATATTGCCTTTCAGATGAAGTATCAACAAAACAGAAAGCAGTTTGCGGGAAACAGTATGATACATTGACCTTTCGGGACACTACAGACTATCTGACAATGTTACAGTTGCGTGAGAGGGCATTGTCGTTTTGAAGACTCCAATTGCGGCAGCTATATTTTTTAATTGTGGTCCGACACGACTCGTTCTCTGAAGGAATCTCTTAATGGTCAATACATATAAGGTGACAATCATGATGTGTCCTTGAATTTATGAAACAAATTCGTGGGGAGTGAAATGCTTGGTATGAGAACGAGTAGACTTGAATAGTGATGTGTGCATGCTGTCCTCTCCTCTTGTAGTCCTCCAAAAATGCAATGTCTTCAGGAACGTGCCTGTTCCACTCAACTATTCTTGTTTTAAACAACGCCTCATGGTTTTAAGCGTACTGTAGCAAACACATGGGTTCCCGTTTTTTACTTTCAAAATTTCACAAATTGACTGTAACCTTTAATTCTATATTGAAAGATGATCGTGTTATACTGCAATATGTAATAGTGTCGTTAAGCTACACTGTTAGACTCCTGACTGGAGCTTATTGAAACTTGTTTCAGCCACTGGACAGACATACAGTACGTGTACTTGTAATGCTGTTCGTTTCAGTCAATTTCTCTGGTTGCAAAAAAATCAATTCAAAAATGTTCCTCCGTACTGTTTTTTTCAATATTGACTATGAAAAGTGAAGTAAACGTCTCTCAATTTGTGTTATTGTAACTGACACACGATATTATTGCAATATTAACAAGAAGTGGTTTGTTAACTTTTTCAAAAAAAAAAACTTATTTTATTCCAACCATGTTTTATTTAAAAAAAAAAATGTTTGAAAGTTTATAGCTACCAAATATTAATGCTCTCTCTGTTATGTAGCTATATAGGAAGTTACTGGTTTACAAAAGACCATTTTAGCAAAAATAGAAGTCACCCGCATTCATATTATAAACATGTATATACAAATATGTGCTCTTGCATTCTATACACTAGAAGTTCATAATATTCGCTCGAATTCCACATACACGCACACACAAAGGAGATATTTATATACATATGTAAGCACACCCCCTTTACGCTTTGGCTTTTTTTTTCAACATGTGAAGGCTGGGGTATTAATATATTTATTTGAAGAGAAACAGCGAGGAATGAGAACATATATATATATATATATATATATATATATATATATATATATATATATATATATATATACACTACATACACAGGACACAGAAAACGTTTTTCACTATTAAAAAAATAGAAAGAAGCTAGCGAAAAAATGTCAGTGAGTGGATATTAATTTGGAAATTGAATTAAAACACTGGAATATAAAATGGGAGCGCGTATTTCCGTATGTTCAGCTTTAATATGAGTTTTGTATCAATTTCATGCTAGAGTAAGCGACCACATATGGACCTAGAGAGTATGTTGGGTGTAGGGGGAAGAGAAGGACGAGAAATGTCTCCATATATATATATATATATATATATATATATATATATATATATATATATATATATATATACATAAATGTGTATGCACGATTGAGAGAAAGAGAGTAACAGAACATATATGCTAACACACGTTCATACTCTTATACAATGACAGAGGAAAGGGGAAGGGGAGACGAAACAATGTCCCACCTCAATTACGCCAGCATTCCGTCTAACATATACATCCACACATATATACAGTACGAGCATATACATACGAACAGTAAATAGCATTGGACGTAGAATTATCATACTTGAAAACATGACAAAATTGAATTTAGTTTAAACTGTTTGCGTATCTAACTATTAACAATCGCATTTAGAAAAATGGCCGAGAAATAAATCCCAGTTTAATTACCTGTTGCATTTCGTACCCTCTCCCTTCCCGAACTCGTCCTCTCTATTTTATTCTTTCTCCTCCTCTCCATCTGTTATTAATGCGATATTTATTCTTCTATTTCTTTCCTTCTTCGCTAATAAAATATCCATCTCAGATCTAAATTAATGGAGCACATGTCTGTTGCTTTATGTTGGCCTACTATGGCTTGATTTAAAGTGCACCCCTAACCAATTGCAGTAACATATACAGAATAATCCAAAATATGCGTAAACTTCAATAGTCTTACTCTATGCCTTAAAAAAAGGAATTGAACAATGCATGATACTGTGTTGTCCCAAGAGATAGCAACAGTGGTACGATTGCTAAAACCACCATTTTGTCGTTGAGAGAGTCAAACAATATAGTGAAACTACGCTTGACTTTCGAGAAATTCAAGGCCATTTGGCTATAATATTAGAAATTCGAATTAATGTTCCTTGACTTCCTCTTGTAGGAACATTATAGAATGCAGTGTACTGAAGTAAACCGTCAACATCGGCTTTATTACGGAAGAAATTAAAATGTTATGCGGAGTAAAGAAGGTCATCTCAGGGTTACGTCTTGAACTTGGTACCCTTACCAACTTAGAAATGACAATACGCCACCAACAGTTGTGCACGATTTGTGCAAGATGGCTGCTGTCTATCGCTCTCCACTTCAGTTTATGCTGAAGAAGACTATGTTGAGGTACAGTTTCATCAAGTGTGTTTCAGTCCTCTTGACAAACTCTTCCATTACTGTTGAATTTGTGAGGATGTTGACGTCCTAATGCTTGTTTCAACAACGGAAACCCACAAAAAGTCCTTGAAGAATGCATTAAGGGATTGTACAGAATTGTGTGCAAAATATATGACATCCATACCACGTACGTCACCATTGACTTCGCTGCGTGACTGAACACCTTGTCCTGGTGAATTATAACGTAAAATGTGTCATTGTGATATAGGAATAGATTGCCATATGATACAACTCTGGGTCAAAATGTTCCTTGTTATTGATTTAGCCTTTTCGATTACTGTGTGTAACGTAAATTTTCCATTAAGCAGTAACAACAAATAACCATAACGCCGTGTAGGACACTTTCCGTACATTCAAGTGCACAGTCAGAAATACCTCTTAAATCGGGGACGATAGACGATAGCCCTCTTTTCTTCCATATTCCAGAAGATACATTCCTCCCTCATCCAGTCACTACATACTTCCATCTGTCGTCTGAAAGATGGCGTTCGTGCAGCTTTTGACGACGAGTTCTTTTATCCATGATATGTTAGAGAAAAATCTTATGAACTCGAGCCTTATGAAAATCTTACGCATCTACGGTTGCAATGGAACATTGTATTGTCTTTGCTATTGGTTTTAGAGACGATGGATTCTCACGTTACACTAAGGCACGCACTTTTTCACCACTATGTTGGGAATACGTCCGAGCCTTTGATAACTACGATATCCAATATTGGAAAACGCAGCAACAGCAAAAGATGCCCGCTTGCTTGCAATTCAGGACAGTGTTAATCCTTTTCTATGGCACAGAGAATCCTCTTGTCATACACTCTTTACTTATTTAGCGGTAACTATAATCAATTTTTAAAAGAGCACAAATATAGCCATTCCAAAACCCTATTATTACTGGTTCTATTCTGCTCTCTATGCGCGACATTAAGCTCCTAGTAGAGTTGCATACATTTGTAGTCACTAGAAATTGTAGAAAAAGTCACCGTTTAATTATCCACAACCACTCGGCCATATAACATTCAGTGGGATACTAGGCAATGAACAACAATCCCTATTTTGTTCGCAAGTGTTCGCGAAGTGTCTCTTTAATCTACCGTAGCCATTAACACAAGAATAGCATTTTCTCGTGTCCTTGATATGATCCGGCTATCACTGTATATTACCTATATAGAGTAATTGCTTTACTGTGGTTGAATAACGTCTAACACGAATATCTATATCGCGAAACAATGAACCACAGCCACGATATGATACAGTTCTTCATCCATCAAAGGCACACACCTGCAGCCATTGCTGCAAAATACCATAATGATTCATTATTAGACAGTACAACCGCACGTTACGGAAATACTGGGCCACTATTAAGCGGTGGTCCTCTGCTTGCCGCCAGTTGCAGATTTCAGGAATCTTAACTAACATTTATGTTGTATTTTGAAGCTCTTATGGTATTTCTTTTACTGTCTTCCCATTCTGTCGTGATGCCTTTTTAACTTCACCAGTACATTTTTTAAAATATATGAATCATGAAGGTGAAGTATGCTCAAATATCTCAACATAATTAATACTATAAACAAATAGGCATTAATAACATAAAGAATGGTGAGACAACATCCACGAGAACATATAATTTGAAAGCTGCAATTAATCTACTGGATACATAAACAATAACTTTAAGTGTTATGGAATTTAATTGTCCCAAAAAAATCATCTACGTTCTAAATAACAGATTATAACATACTAGTATCAATTACCAGCTTCGCTGGGTTAAATTAAGAAACAAATAGTAATATGTTTCGTTATTCATTCACTTTTTACTATTACTATTCAGTCACATTTTACTTTTTACTATTCAGTCACTTTTTACTATATATATATATATATATATATATATATATATATATATATATATATATATATATATATATATATAGATAGATAGATAGATAGATAGATATCCCTCCCCTCCCACAATTTGTGCGGGGCTCAATTTGGATTAAAATGGCATTAGAAGAGTTCACCTCAGCGACCTCAAAAGCTATAGATTCGACACTAATATCGGTCATTTTCGATTATTTCTAAATGTCTTTCCCCTCCTTTAAGTTACATCGTGCAAGTGATATGACAAAAATCATCTCATGTTCGAACTTAATCTAGGTTGAAAATTTGATCGAGATCAGTCCAGTGGTTCAAGAGTTATTAAGTTTTATATATATATATATATATATATATATATATATATATCCCCCTCCTACCTCCTCCCCTAAGTTATATCGTAAAGTGAACAGATAAATACCATCCCAGGCCCGAACCTCATCTATGTTGAAAATTTGATCGAGATCGGTCAGGTGGTTTAAGAGTGAAGTCAGATAGACAGTCACTTTCATTTTTTTTTTTTTTTTTTTTTTTTTACATATATCATAAAGAGCCGTAACAAAGACGTGCAATCACGATCATTTCAGAATGTGGGGGATTTGTCCGATTGTGTGGGTTTTTTGTCCATTTGTGTGGCAGTTGTGACAATTTCTGCATGTGGGAGTTTTGATCATTTGTGTCACAGTTTTGTCCACAGCAGCCTCATTTCAGAGTTTGCTTCGGTAGCAGGCAGAACAAGCTTATACCGTCCCTGCCTTCTTCAAATAGCGTACATGATTTCACACTGTCAGATTGGAGTGAATGCTAAAATTAAAAGAACCATATTCTATTAGTCCTCGTTTTCACTAATGTAATTTGAATGTAACTGTTGGCACAGAGAGAAAAATCAAGCTCATTCCATGGACTTCGAATACAGGTGGCTTTCCTCGCGCTGTTCATGCCACGAAAGAACTCCAATCCAAGAAAATATGTGTTGTAATGCAAATTTTTTGGACTGTCTACTCTGCGCACACAACCAGATAATGCTTATCGAAGTCCATAACTATAATTTTCTGTATTCTACATGTGCTGATGGAGGCGATACATGATTTCCATCTATTTGCACCTGTACAGATTGGTCCTGCAGGTGCAGAAAATTGTGTGTGTGATTTAGAATTTTGCTAAATTTCGTCTCTCTGGATTTTATAGAATAATAATCAGCTTTCTCTCTCAGTGTATTATCCCCTACAGACATAATGTCAGAAGTTACGGGCAATCGGCAACGTCATTGACTAATCGGAATTTAATAAGCACCTACTGTAGCTTATATATGGGAACGAGCCAACTGCTTAAAGTGAGATCCAAACCACCATTTCGGTCCGTATTCGCCTTCGGGAATTGAATCTGGGACTATGCGCACAGACAGCGCGTGCTAGTTAAGTGTCTCCCAGAAATAATTTGCAATGAAATTAAAAAGCCCGCTAAACCTCTAGAAGAACATTGCTCTCTGGGAGATAAAACAATTAAAGTGCATTGTGGGTAGCCTGGAGAAGAGAGCTGGCCGACTTATAAAACCCAGGCAAAGAACGTGAAGCTCTTGTCACAATGCATGGAGATTGAGCGGTCAGGGCTGTGTTTTGTAGTACATTCACTCTCAGTATATGTATTTGAACGTAGAGAATGTAAATACAACGAACATTCATAAAGTCCATACCTTTAGCTAAAATTAGTGTGATTACATGTGTTATTCATGTATACAGTTCCAGCTTTAATAATATACAAGATGGTGTTGTTGCAGCGTAAAACAGCAAAATGTGTTGGGTAGTGTGGAACCATTTTTAAAGGAGAAATCAGAGAAAAACTCACGATAAAATGTTGATTGTGTACGGGAATAATTCGACAACGTATGAAACAGTAGAAAACTTAAAAAAATAGCTTTCAATGTAGATGCACAAAACTGCAAGATGTATTACGCAGTTTTTGATGGATGAACTCAATGTCATCAAACAAATGGAAGCTTTAGTATTTTGCAATAGACTCATAGCCATCCAAACAGCCTCGCAGACAGAACTTTTTATTGGGAGGAGTCCAAAATTCGGGGCTTAAAATTCTGACACTACGTTTACGTAGTATTGAACCGGTGTTGTTCTATAATAAAGAAAGATGATAAGTAATTTTTAAGCACAGTCATCTATATTCTCAGGAGAAATCATAGAATTAGGTTACTTTTATAAGAAAAGAAAGAGTATAGATGAAGTGTAAGATCACACTTATACTGCCTCAATTATTTCTCTGCTAAACGTGTGTAGTTTTATTAAGGAAGTGTACAAATTAATGCCAAGTTGAGAAAATATGGAGAATACGAATCCAATTTCATTTTAGTCCAGCAAGTAATCTATACATACCTTAAATACGTAGGCACACGGTGGCTCACTGGTAGAGCGCTTATCTCTGGTACGTGGGGTCCCTGGTTTGATCCCCGGCCATGTAAGTTTGTGGTCAACAACATCGTATCCGCGGGTTTTCTCCAGGTATTCCCGTTTCCTCACACAATCTTAATCTACCGATTGTTCCATCATCGCTCACTTGGCTCAATTATCCGTCTCCCTCAGCCTTCAGGAAATAAACGTGAGACGTCATACTGAAAGATTTACAAGTACTCGCTATATTTTAGAAAAATGTCGAGCATTAATCCTTCCAAAAATTCTAGCATTACACCAGAGCCACGAAGTTGGTATTAGTGCTGGATAAGTGCACAAGTTGGTACTTCTGTACAGCGACGCAAGTAGGTATATATATATATATATATATATATATATATATATATATATATATATACCGGGTGAGGCATTTAAAACTGTTTTTTTGAATATCTGGAAAACTACAAATCGGATTTTGAAAAAGTTGTAATAAAAGTTGTTCGCCTCAAAGGGGGACATCCAATGATACCACACTCGACCCCCTGCCCCCACCCCCCGGGGGCGGGAGGGGGGCAACTTTGAAATCTTAAATAGGAACCCCCATTTTTTATTCCATATTCTGATTCCCCGTGAAAAAATACGTAACTTTTGTATTGAACATTTTTTTCGTTGCGTGATAGATGGCGCTGTAATCGACAAAAATCAAAATGGCTCACAAACATTTGAAAAATGAGGCATTTAAAACTGTTTTTTTGAATATCTGGAAAACTACAAATCGGATTTTGAAAAAGGTGTAATAAAAGTTCTTCGTCTCGAAGGGGGTCATCCAATGATACCACACTCGACCCCCTGCCCTCACCCCCCGGGGGCGGGAGGGGGGCAACTTTGAAATCTTAAATAGGAACCCCATTTTTTTATTCCATATTCTGATTCCCCGTGAAAAAATACGTAACTTTTGTATTGAACATTTTTTTGTTGCGCAATAGATGGCGCTGTAATCGACAAAAATCAAAATGGCTCACAAACATTTGAAAAATGAGGCATTTAAAACTTTTTTTTTTGAATTACTGGAAAGCTAAAAATCGGATTTTTAAAACAAAAACGTAAAAAAAAATCACTCATCTCGAAGGGGAACATTCAACAATATCACACTCGACCCCTGCCTGGGGGCGGGAGGGGGTCAAATTTGAAATATTGTACGAGAACCTCCATTTTTTAATAAAGGTTTGGATTCCCTGGGAACAAATACGTAACTTTTGTATTGAACATTTTTTTCGTTTCGTGATAGGTAGCGCTGTAATCGACGAAAATTTGTTTCGAACAATTGAAAAATATCCAAGAAATACGCATCAGATTAAAAAAATTAAAGTAGATAGTTTTGATATCTTTGTAAATACTATCAAATGACACCATAGTTGACTACCGTAACGCTATCTCAGTTATTCTGAAAGGTGGTTATTCTAAAATCTTTAATGAGAAACTGTAATGTTTTAAGCAAAACACTTGATTCTCCAGAACATAATTCATTACTTTGCCCATATTTTTGGTGTAATTTCTGTTACCGATGTAGGTGAAATTTACTTCAATTGGACTACGTGGACGTAGTATCTATTAGTTTGTTGCCTTTTGTTTGCTGATTCAATGTGAGTCCCCTTGCCTCTCACTAAGGAGGTGCTTGTTTCAGGTAAGTCCCCTTGAGTCTCGTCATCGAGGTGTTTGTTTTAGTTGAGCCTCTTGCATCCTACCATTCGGGTGTTTGTTTTGGGGTTGTCTCTTTGCCTCTCACACATCTTCATTGTTTACTGAACAAACGAACAAACGTTCGAAATGGTCCCCCTTTTCTGCAATAGACTACACATTGCAAGCAGGGGTAGGCGCGAGTCGAGCTTAAACTCGACTCGAGTTGAATTCGAGTCGAGTCAAAGATAATTTTCTCGACTTGTTTTGAGCTCGAGTTTCGAGTCGAGTCGACTTTGATAAATGGCTCGCAGATTCAGCTCTTTTTAACTCGTTTTTAAATTATGGTCTGTTTAGACTGGAAAGCGAAAGCCATGAGAAATGTAAGCAGTAATGTCGAATACTTTCAATATTTCTCACGACAGAGGTACATCTGGTGGGGGTACGTTTAGTATATGTCATCTCGTCTCGAAAACGAGACAACAATAGATTTTTATAACGAGACAGCTTCAAATTTCGTGAGCACCAATATAAGTATATACTGTAGTTCTTACCGTCTAGGCTTAGACCTGCACGGTCGACTTTTTGAGCCCCAGAAGAAGCCCAATCCGTGCAGTGATGTCAATAGGCTCGGCTGGTTCAACTGAGCGAACAGCTCAAGCCGGCTTGGTTGGGACGAGCCAGCGACTCGGCACAATTGAACCGATGGCTCGAGCCGGTTCCATTCGGATCAGCCACCAACTCGACTCATGTGAGCCATCGGCTCGAGCCAGCTCCATTAAAAGCAGCCCATCGACTCGGTTCGACTCATCTTAACTGAGCCTATGGCTGAGCCGGCTCGCTTCGGTGAGCTGTTGGCTCACTTTTCTGTTTGGCTTGATAGTGAATAAGCTGTGAGCCGACCGCTTGAGCCGATGACAACCCTAAACCCGGACCAAGCAGTTTTGAACATGTTTGACCGACGCCCTATAACTTTTATCAATTTTTGGCTTGCTCCTCCGGAACTCAAACCCAGAACCTCATGACCGATGTCCTTGCCTCCTAAAGACTTGTCGACTACGCAGATAGACAGTCAACTAGTTTTTAGTATTCAGATACAAACCGCGTAATAATAATAATAATAATAATAATAATAATAATAATAATAATAATAATAATAATAATAATAAGTTGTAGTAGTGGTAGTATATTACTAGTAATATCATTGATAATTATATTATCTACGTAGGATATTTGAAAAGAGTATTTGGAAGTACACACAGGATTTAGCTCGAATTGGCTCAACTCGACTCGAAACTTAACCCGAATTCGAGTAGAATTTCGAGTAGAGTTGAAGGAAGTTTTTCGAGTCGAGTCGAGTCGAGTTTCAAAGAAAACTTGCTCGAACTCGCTCGTGCCCATCCCTAATTGCAAGTGTTACACCTACAGGAAATCTAACCATGGACTGCTACGCGTGATAGCAGTTCTTGCTTCGTAGACGGTAGTTTGAATAATGCAAAATATATCGCAAAAAATAGTCACAATTTCGAACATTTTCTTATCACTTGTCAGCGGTGTTTACTCATTTTGATTGTTGTCTATTAGAGCGCTATCTATTAGACAGCGCCAAGAAAGACAATGTTACATAACGTACTCACAAAGTACGTTCACATGTCATTCAGGGTTATGTCGTTGTTTGTATTGGTGAGAATAACATGTAGTTTCAAGAATTAGTTTCTTGATGAAATTCTATTGAGTGGAGTTCGATTGTGGATTTCACTTTTAATGAGATGTTAACTGAAAGAAAAGAATATGGGCAACAAGACAATAGTCCGTATCGTATGATGAAGTTGGACGTTGCTATGTAGTTAGAGTCTGTGATCAATAATGATGAAAATAGTTGTTCATTAGTTACAGAAAAATTCTTATTATGGATCAATTGAAGATATCAGTAACATTAGGTGACGAAGTTAAGGAATACTTTGAGTCAAATAGACAGTAGAAGAAGCACGTTTAAGGTATGCTAACCTGTTCCCTGATAGGAATATCCTTCTGCAACGACTTTTCGCAGTATTATTCAATTATTTATTGAAACTGGAAGTATTCAACCCAGACAACGAGTCCGATCACGGCCTGTGACGAACGAAAATGCCGCAGTGAATGTTTTAGCTGCAGTTGCTGCAAATCCTCACATCAGTTCTCGGCAAATCGCACGAAGTTCTGGAATGTCGCAAAGAAGTGTTCTGCACATACTGCATGAACACAGATTCCATCCATATCACGTTTCGTTGCATCAGGAACTACATGGGGACGACTTTCAACACCGCTTGAACTTTTGCAATTGGATACAACAGCAATTAGCAGTTAATGATGATTTTATTTCACAGATACTTTTCTCTGATGAGGCAACTTTCACGAATACTGGTCAAGTGAATCGGCATAATATGCATTATTGGTCAGTAGATAATCCACATTGGTTAAGGCAAGCCGAGCGTCAACGTACATGGAGTGTGAACGTTTGGTGCGGTGTTTTAGGTACTCGAATAATTGGCCCATACTTCATAGACGGGAATTTGAATGGTCAAATGTATGCCGATTTTTTAGATAATATTTTGCCAACACTACTGGAAGATGTCCCACTTCAAACAAGAATGAATATTTGGTTTCAACAAGACGGATGTCCAGCGCATTATTCACGGATATCTCGTGAGGTTTTGAATAGAAAATATCCTGATCGATGGGTTGGACGAGGTGGTTCTCAAAATTGGCCTGCACGATCCCCTGATTTAACTTCTTCCGACTTTTTCCTGTGGGGAACGCTAAAAGCAAAATGTTACACGGAAGAACCAACAACCCCAGAAAATATGTCGCAGCGCATAATCAATGTATGTGCAAACATTAGCGAAGAGACACTTAGAGCAGTAGAATTGTTCTTCAGAAACAGAGTTGTAATGTGTATTGCAGAAAACGGACACCATTTTGAACATTTGCTTCGGTAAAATATGGAGCTTCCGATGGTGAGAGGCAAGGGGACTCACCTTAAACAAGCACCCCGATGGTGAGATTCAAGAGGACTCACCTAAAACAAGCACCCGTATTTTTTCACGGAGAAACAGAATATGGAATAAAAAATGGGGGTTCCTATTTAAGATTTTAAAGTTGCCCCCCCTCCCGCCCCCGGGGGGTGGGGGCAGGGGGTCGAGTGTGGTATCATTGGATGTCCCCCTTCGAGACGAACAACTTTTATTACAACTTTTTCAAAATCCGATTTGTAGTTTTCAAGATATTCAAAAAAAAAAAAAAAAAACAGTTTTAAATGCCTCATTTTTCAAATGTTTGTGAGCCATTTTGATTTTTGTCGATTACAGCGCCATCTATCACGCAACGAAAAAAATGTTCAATACAAATGTTACGTGTTTTTTCACGGGGAATCAGAATATGGAATAAAAAATGGGAGTTCCTATTTAAGATTTCAAAGTTGCCTCCCCTCCCGCCCCCGGGGGGTGGGGGCAGGGGGTCGAGTGTGGTATCATTGGATGTCCCCCTTCGAGACGAACAACTTTTATTACAACTTTTTCAAAATCCGATTTGTAGTTTTCCAGATATTCAAAAAAACAGTTTTAAATGCCTCATTTTTCAAATGTTTGTGAGCTATTTTGATTTTTGTCGATTACAGCGCCATCTATCACGCAACGAAAAGAATGTTCAATACAAATGTTACGTATTTTTTCACGGGGAATCAGAATATGGAATAAAAAATGGGGGTTCCTATTTAAGATTTCAAAGTTGCCTCCCCTCCCGCCCCCGGGGGGTGGGGGCAGGGGGTCTAGTGTGGTATCATTGGATGACTCCCTTCGAGACGAACAACTTTTATTACAACTTTTTCAAAATCCGATTTGTAATTTTCCAGATATTCAAAAAAACAGTTTTAAATGCCTCATTTTTCAAATGTTTGTGAGCCATTTTGATTTTTGTCGATTACAGCGCCATCTATCACGCAACGAAAAAAATGTTCAATACAAAAGTTACGTATTTTTTCACGGGGAATCAGAATATGGAATAAAAAATGGGGGTTCCTATTTAAGATTTCAAAGTTGCCTCCCCTCCCGCCCCCGGGGGTGGGGCAGGGGGTCGAGTGTGGTATCATTGGATGTCCCCCTTCGAGACGAACAACTTTTATTACAACTTTTTCAAAATCCGATTTGTAGTTTTCCAGATATTCAAAAAAACAGTTTTAAATGCCTCACCCGGTATATATATATATATATATATATATATATATATATATATATATATATATATATATGAAGGTATATATAAAACATTTGATTTTATTAACATTCTAACAAAATTGTTATAAAAATATGCAACCTTCTACTATTTTTTCCTAAAAATTTCTAATGTAAGTGCGTGTATTGCTTTTTATGTACGACCATGCAATGAAGTTAAATGCTGATAAAACTTACACAGAAGTGGAAAACAATAATGGAACAAAGGTAATACATGTAAAATTTAATAATGTTTCATTTGTGGAAATAAGTTAATAACATCAAAGACATTAAAATTTGCAATTCTGAAGTTTAATGTTCACTGTTCATATCTATTATTAAAACCCATTGTATCTACACTATTTCAAATGTTAGTTATATACAAATGTGCTTATACAAGAAACAATTACGAATTTTAGATTTACTTCACTTTTTCACAATGCCCTTGTTAGGTAAATATTGAAATGCGATAGGGACTCGAACCCGGATCTCCTAGCTAGTTAGTGGCTGGATATGCTGTCTATTACACCACCACGTCACATCACCTTTTTGCCGTATCGTAGTGTTGTAATGAACAGCATAACCGGCCGCCAACTGGCTAGAGAATCCGGCTTTGAGTAGCGGTCGCTTTGATTGTCATTTTTTGTGGTCATGTTAATTACTGATGTAAGAAATATAATATCTACAAATTATATCTATATATATTATATACAGTAGATATAGATAATTTGTATTACAAAAAGTTGGGCAACTTGCATTGGAGAACATCGTTCAAAATTACACATGAGGTATAAAATTTGGCAACCAGGCTGAAGAGGGAATGCCCTGCTTTACTGATGTTGCTCCATGTTTTGTAAGAAGTGAGAAAATTTGTGCCATGGCTATCGACGAGAAAAAAGCTGTAAATGTGGAACAGTAAATGTGTTTTTCTACCTTTTTCTGCCAGCAATGAAACCACAACAATGCAAAGTAAATGCTACAAATACTACACAATATTGATCCAAGTGGCTGTTCACAACATTTATAAAGCTATGTAGTAATTAGTGAGTGCAGACCCTTATGGATGCTAGTAACTTATTCCAAATTGTGGAACTGCGCAAAGATACATGCATAAAATTATATTTAAAACAATCTCCAGGCTCTAAATTGGAAATAGTTTGAAGCTTTGAATGCCTTGCTGTGCTTTCGTAGTTCCATATTTATGACAAGTGTGTTTCTTTTCAGTTTTGAAGTACATACAAATGATCTCAGACACCATTTTTTTTTTTAAAGAAGAATACTGTAAATATGGAATAGGAAAACCTGTTCGCCTTCAGTTTCTAGAATAACTAAACCACAACAGAGTACTGTTAAAGGTGCAAACCCTCTCCAATCTTGATCCAAAGTGACTGTGAACACACATGAATGATGTGAACAAGAATCCCATTATTAATGTTTAGGGATGTGACAACATTTAGAAACAGTGTGGCAATGAAAAAGCAACGAATTTGCCTCTAAATGTAAATATTATACATTTTGCAGAAACGTTATCTGAGCTGTCTACGGCTTGTAAATCTAAACATGCTGAAAAGGAATCAATTATTAATAAATATAATAAAAAGAAAGAAAGTAGTATGTTATACGCGAACATAAAGGTTATTTACAGAATATACACATAAATAAACAATTTTCTTCAGTACATCCACTTCTTACTCGTTCGGTTTGTTCTTCTCCATGGCGTCTGAAAATCTTTGTGGTGCGTGCTTCAGCGAGTTCTTGATACTGTCTTTGATGTCCTTTTGAAATCTGCTCGGGGAGATCCTACTCTTAGAACCTGTCGAAGAAATGAAATACACTGAGAAAAAAAAATGTAGGTGGCATACTTAAAAACGTAGGTTACATTCGTAATTCCTGTAGTTTCCGGACTTAACGTACAACCGTATATAACATCATGCAGCAAACGTATAGCTGAAAAAGTATGTATTATACATACTGTCTGCATAAGTGCAATGACGTCATTCGTGTGACGTCATCTGCAGTAACAAGTATATACGGAGGTAATATCTAGCTTTGTGACGTCACGATCGTATGTAGCATGTGGGTTAATAATGACGACACTCACTGACTATCAGGACGGAGCATAATTTCAAGAAGTATGCAATATACGTTCTGTACGTGTGTTTCTTGCGTTCAACCCCGAGGCAGCATCTATATTGTACTTGTGCCCCGTACGTACGACTAGATACAGTATACGTATTGTACGTATGTATTATACAGATTTTCCTTATGTCGCACACAGCTTGTCCCGATACAGCATACAGAATATCCGTATGCACCATACAGAGTGCACATATGCAGCTTACAGACTGTGTGCATGCAGTATATAGATTATACGTATGTCGCGTACAGGCTGGCCATATGTAATGTATGGATTGGATGTATGTAGCTTATAGATTGTCCGTATGAAATATACGGATTTTACCTGTATCACATACGTATTGCCTTGTTGTAATATATGGATTGGACATATTCAGGATCTAGATTGTACGTATAGTGCACCATTATTGAAGTGCTGCAACATACTGAAAAATGCAGGATACATTCTTACTGTAATGTTGTCACATATTGTTTTTCTCTGTATGGAAACAAAAATAGCTTAAAATATGGTTGATCTTTTGTGCCAATAATAATAAAATTAAAAATACTACACTTTTCAATCTTAGTTTGGAGCAGTGAAACTGTCCAGAGAAATGTATTTACCTGCAGGGTGTAAGTTTGGACTTCCTGCTAATTCTTTGGAAAGCTACTGCAAAGCCAAGTGTTGAAAAGTGGCACAAGCGTTAATTTTAAAATTATTGGCACAAAGGAGGTTAACCATATGTTAAACTATTTTAGTTTTCATACAGAGTAAATCAATATGTGACAATATTACTGTAAGAATTTATCACACCTTTTGCAATAACTTAGTTGCAGCACTTCAATAATAATGCAAAATGCACAGCCATGTACAATCCTATGTTCAAACTTAAACAAACTTACGTACAGTCATTTATTAAGCCGTTATCATCCATTGCTTGTACAGTCACGAAATTAAATATTCTTCAGTTGACAAAATTTGTTTTCCTAAAAACTCAACAATAAATTAACCTATTAGAGTACCGACTTTGGCAGGTTGTCAAGTTATAACTATTCGAAGAATAACAACAAAAAGATCCAAATAAATTCATTTGTTCCCGAGCTATTGGCAAAAGAAAATTTGTCAACTGTCAAATACTTTCTTTTCCGTGTGTACTATATAAAGACGACTTTACCTCATTCTTTTCCTTAATAATATCCTGTTCCAAAATGCAGAAGTTGTTACCACAAGAGGCGTGAATAGGATTTTCCAGAAATAACTTCTCTGCACATTTTAATTAACAGATAAGTTATTTTTTAAATTACGCTATAATTAAAAACATGGTGTCAGCTGAAAACGTGTTCCCTCACAAGATGATTCCTACACAGTACTCGCCACTTCAGGAAGACAGGGTAGCTACGCCAAAGTTCCCAAGCCGATATCTAATAGTAAGTGTCGAATATGCTTAACCCTTAACATACCAAGCGGGGTACTCTAGGGACCCCAGAGAGTGATATTTAGTGATACTGCCGCAATCATAAGAATCAATTTCTTCTCAATTTTTATATGTATCCTGCAACCCTTTGAGATATTAATTACATGATTAGATCAACGACTCGTTTCTTTAAAAAATACAAAAAATAAAAACACACTTGAAAATGTAAAAACTCCATTGTTAAACCTGTGTTTCAGATTTACGAACACAAAAATATAAAATTGTATGAAGAACTGAATAGTGCTCAAATATACATAATATTTGATGTCAACAATGTTTATTTAACTTAAGTATGCTTCTAGACATCCAAAAAAATAATAGTTGGAGTAACCCTCTGCAATACTATGTTGAGAAATTAAAATAATACTTGGGGTCTCCAGAAGACTCCAGCTTGGTAAACAACTTTGACGACTTAGGCTTGGTACGTTAAGGGTTAAACTTACCGCTGTTTTCGCTGTGTGACAACGTGGTGACAAAGGAGCAGAACTGACCCAACATTGACAACCAGAACGACTGTAACACAGCGATACATCGAGAGGATGTTCTCTTCTGGTATGGTAAGCCATGCGTCTTACGATCCAATGCCACAGCTCATCAACTGTAGCTGGCGGAGTTCACAGGTATGAGAAGCTGTGCAGCCATCGACCAAACATATTTATCCTTCCCTGCTCTATACATTCTGCAAATTTGGACTTTCCTGGATGTAATCTTCTTAGTTCAACATTTTAAGTAACGAGCAGTGTAATAGTCTCATACATTATTTAAAGAAAGAGCGATGATTCTCAGAACTACTCGGAAGTTTCTAGTTTACAATTTTATATATATATAATTTAAAACGGTTATATCAAAGTTTGCAATTCAGAGTACAAAAAGAAGTATAGCTCTCGGAACACTGATTATAGCCAGATAATACCACTAGTAAACTCAACCACACTCAGTACCGTTAGTTGCTTGGTATTGTCTATGAGGCAAAGATCATCGTATCTCATTGCGTGTAGATTTTTGTATTTGTTTAACGCTAAAAATTGTTTGTCGCTAATCGAACCCAGTAACATATATATACCGACAGGACGTACGTTAGTCACAAGGTTACATGAGTGAAACACTAAATTATTCGATTGACACTTGCGGCCTTGTCAACACTAGAGAAAGGTACAAAGTGATTAAATAAATACGAAACATAGTTCATACAAAATATAGCGATGTATGAAGTCTCCTTTTCATACGATTTGGATAAAGGATACATCTGTAGAGAGAAACATAAATGATTTCTCTGGATAATTTGGATTAGTCCAGAATTCGAACAAAAATAATTTTGAAATTCGTTGTTAAGTCCAACATTTTTTCTTTCTTTCTTCGGATTCTCAATAAAGTTGACTACTGAAAAGCTGAGTTACAGATTTTATGTTAAAACATGTTCACTATACCATTGCCTTATTCACAGAACAATACATTAGTTATTAATGTATGTCTGAAATAATAGTGCTTCGTGCAGATACTTTATCCAATCGGAATTGCACAATGATAAAAAAAATGTTGCAAGGTATAATGTTCTTATTTACAGAGAAAAAGAGTTGAAAGGACTTAACGCTAACAAACATTTTCTTTAAACAGACATACATTTATTCTAATTTATGGAAGAAAGAAATAATTTGTGGAGCAGTATATTTATTAAGGTTACATATTCGTACAAAAGAATGTAAATATAATCGGGTCTGTCTTCAGAAAGGACGTGCTTTTAGCCACAAATTACCCTGCTTCTTTTCGCTGTCTTTCATGCAGAATCCTGGTTTTGTTTTGATGCATGAAATACCTGAAACAAAAATCCAAAAAAATATTTAAAATGTTACATTTTAAAATATTTAACATTTTTTTTAATTAAATGGACAAAATCTGTTCAGTCAGGTATGGACTTTTGGGTTTCTGGTAGAAAAACGATTAATTAAAAAAAGTGTTTATTGATGCTGAACAACTCGAAATGTATTACTATGCAAAAGTAAGTGGGTACCCAATGGCGTTCGAGGTACTATGGGGTACCTAATGTCTGCATTTTTAGATATGTGGAAATATATGTCTCTAAAATGTAAAGAACTGATATCTGTTTAGTACAGAAAACCGCAACTCGGTAAGCCTTATGGATACCGAGGTATGGGAAAACAAAGAACAACACCATAGAAGTGTGAGGTTTGCGTACCAGATTGTGCAGTTTCGAAAACGTAATTACTGAGAGCTAACAACAACCTCAAAAGTAGTTTCAATTCAATACACTACACACACGTCCTTATGGGGATTTTCGGGTAATATGGCATTCACAGACCTCCCATTTCTAAACATTCTAAAATATATCTTAATAAACTTATAAAGAACGTTACAGGTGTGTGTTTACCGAAACCGCAAGTCGGTACGTTTAACAGTTACCGAAATATGGTGAAATAAATAGGAACACCATAGGTATGTGGGGCTTCCATACTTGACAGTACAGTTTAGAAAATTAATGAAAATATGACTAATGGCTATCAAGATATTGTCAAATAAAGGGAGGACCCACACAGTTATGGGGTTTTGGTGTTAGGTGGTAAAATTTCCGAAACCGGTCATGAAATCTGAATAAGCACCAGTAGCAATTTCATCCTAAAGTAACTGGGTATTTCCATGGGGTTTTAGAACATCATGGGTCTAAAAAGATTAAGTTTTAAAAGCTTTGGAAAATATAATTTGACATTTGTAAAGAGTATTAGAAAAGAGAATAGAGTTACCCAAAACTTCCAGCCAGTACATCTTACAGCTAGAGAGACACCGTGAAATAAAAGAGTATTAGATCTTGAAATTTCATAAAACAACTTTTGATCTTAATAAAAGTTAAATAAGATGGTACTTATATGGGTGAAGTGAGTACCTCACACTCGTCAGGGCAATTCCGATCGAAAGATTAATTCAGCTCAAAGTTTTCTTCGGGTAAATCCAAGCGTGATAATTCCTAGCGTACAATCAATATCTAATATAGCAACCGAGATATAAGTAATTATGTATTTTATGACGTCGTAAAAATGGAGACCCACATGGATTTGTACTGTTGAGTCTTTGCTGTAAGAAGAAGAAATTTCAGAAAATTACCGTATATACCTTAATAGACAATTAAATGGGTGCAGGCACGGTGGCTTAGTGGTAGAGTGCGTACCTTTGGTGTATTGGGTCCCTGGTTCGATCCGCGGCCAAGTCAGTTTGTAGTCGACATCGTATTCGTGGATATTCTCGGGATACTCCCGTTTCCTCCCACCTTTGCACTCCATCAATTCTATCATCAACATTCATTTGCCTTAATTTCATTTTAAAATTAAATGGGCAGTTAAGTGTGATCGTATCTCTGTGGATTAAGAGAATACTCCAGTGTAGTTTCTGCAAAACATACTAGGTAAACACCCCACCACGAAGTTACTGTGTCCTCACTGATTTAATTGTCTATTAAGGTATATACAGTAGGTTTTTGAATTTCTTTCTTATAGCAAAGACCCAGAAGTACAAATCCTAAAAGATCTCTATTTTTACGTCATAAAACATATGACTCGTTATATTTTGGTTACTATATTAGATATTCACAGGGAATTTTCACTCTCTTACACAGCTCGATGAACCTTTGGAACTGCCTGAAGAAAACCTAGAACTAATCTTTCCATCGAAACTGTAATGAGGTACTCACTTAACCCATAGAAGTACCATCTTATTTAATTTTGTTGGGACCAATAATTTTTCCGAAGTTTCAACATCTCATACTCTTTTATTTTACGGTGTTTCTCTATATGTTAGATGTACTGGCTGGAAGTTTTAGGTAAACATATTTATACTTACATATTTCTAATACTCTTTACAAATGTCAAGTTATATTTTCAAAAGCTTTTAAAATTTAATCTTAGTAGACTGTAAGATGTTCTAACACCCTATGGAAATATCTAATTACTTGAAGATGGAATTGCTACTGGTGCTTATTAACTTTCCATGACCGGTTTCGGAAATTTTATCATCTAACACGAAAATCTCATACTTGTATTGGTCCTCCCTTTATTTGACAATATCTTGAAAGCCTTAGTCATATTTTAATTCATTTTCCAAATTGTACCTTCAAGTATGCAAGCCCCAAGCCCCACATACATATCGTGTCGCTCTTTATTTTCCCATATCTCGGTATCCGTAAGGCTTACCGAGTTGCAGTTTTCAGTAAACAAATATCAGTTCTTTACATTTTAGACACATGCATTTCCATATATCTAAAATGCAGAAATTAGGGACCGCATTGGAACCCCATTGGAGTACTCACTTACTTTTGCATAGCAGGGTAAAAACGCCAGTGGTTCTCACTTTAAGGTTGAAAACATACTATTTTGTCTCTTCTCTGAGCATCGTGAATCTGTCGGAGCTGTACCATAGTTGGAAAGACTCACTGATCCTTCCTATAATGACCATGTAGTCAGAATTCAAAAAGGAGTAGCCGTTGAAGGAAAAACAATATTTTAAAATCCTTGCACCAGTAGTCGTCAGCTTAAAATCAATGTTCCAGTAGTAGTCAGAATTTTCTACCAGTGTTCGCCACTCAAGTAACTTGACATAATTTATTCAGAAACGCACTGTTTATCAGTTTAAAATTAAGAATAGAGTATAAAGTACTAATGTTAATAACTGTACATCACTTTTGGCACTCAAGAAAGAAAATAAAAACGTTTTTACATACTTTTTTAAAGCAATTTCAGTAAGAAAAATGTTAACTGAATTCAAAAGTTAACTGTATATTATTTTAACGTTAAGAGTACAATATTAAATACTATGTTTAATAACTATAGTGACTTTAAGCACTCAAGAATGAAAATAAACATGTTTGTACATACATTTTTAAAACAATTTGAGAAACAAAATAAGTTAACCGAATTCAAAACTTAATTATACATCACCTTAAGATTAAGAATGGACTATAAAATACTGAGGTTAATAATAATGCATTACTGAAGAATGAAAACAAAAATGTTTTTAACTACCTATATTGTATTTACATGTTGTTATTTCTCATTAACATGCTTTTTGATAACGCACGATATGGGCTAGGGGTGCGCACGAGAAATGATTTGAGACTGTCACCTCTCGCAAAGATGTCGCGAACGTTGTCTCCTCTCGAAATCTGTATCTGTTTCTATTGGAAGAGCTAGGTCTCGTCTCGAATTTCGTAACAAAAATTCTGTCTAGTCTCGTGCCGTGCGCAACCCTAATCAGGCCATAGACAAAAACTTCATTTCGGAGGGGTTTCGATAGGGCTTTGTGATATCCAAATTTTGAAATAGATAATCGATATTGAAATACTATTGAAACTTGTTCGAAATATCAAAAAATACACCAATATCAAAATATAAGCAATATCAAAAATCGAAAATATAGAAATTGATAAAGATCAAAAACATCGATATATCGGTCAAAAATTTCGATATCGATAGTTTGATATTTGAAAATATTAATCGTTCGATCGAAATATCGCACATCCCTTGGCTCCAACTGTTACCACCTTAAAAAAGAATGTGAAAATTGCTAACTACCTAGGTAATCTGTAAGTACCTTAAGACGGGGTTACTTTGCACTTCAGGGTTAACTTCGCACAAAATACGAAAAAAGTTACACAGTCTTCCGTCGGTAAACCCATGAACTGTAAAGAGAAAGTTTCAACTGCCACCGTAAGATAGAACATCTAACTGGATTTTGGCTATAATGTTGGCGGTTAACATCAGTTCTAATCACCTGGAGGGTTTGTTGTTGTAGAGGTATGGAAAGCACTCACTGTAAATGCAGACAAAATTTGGAAGATATCACCTACAAGAATTTCCGTCAAAGTTAAGTCGGTTTCGTAGAATTCTACTGTGTATGATGGGACTTCCAAGCAATAGTTGAAACTGAAGGGTGAAACATTGTAAAGTCATAGAAAAAATAACACTGGGAGAAGGCTGTTTTGAGCCTCAAATCGTAGTTACTTTGCACCGGGTCAACGTAACCCCTTAAATGGGAAATTCTTACTACTGGCACCTCCTCCCGTCTAACTTTAGGAAAATTTCCTCTTTAGATAGATGTCGAAATGGATTTCTTGTTGGAAAATAAATTACGAACAGCGGCGGATTCAGAAGAATAGTTTGAGAGGGACTTCACACAGAAATACTTCGTTTATTTAGAAATCACTAGACTTTTTGAAGGGTTTGACGGGGATACGCATAGGAATGACTAAATTAGATTTTTTTAAAAAAGAAATCCTGCAATTTGGGTGGGCTTCAGCCTGAAAGTCCCAAATCCCGTAAATCTTCCATTGATTACGGTTGAGAAGATATTCTTGGATATAAAGAGCAGCCAAGGCAAATCTGTTCACGGAGATTTTTTCTGTTTTTCAGTTGCCATTTTTGTGGGTCATGCTAAACTATCAGAATGTGGCTCCTATTTCGGTACCAGAAAATACATAATTTTCTTTACAAATATCGATAATTCATACTAAGTACTGATACCGGTACCATAATTCCAACATCAATATTTGTAGACTGCATGCAGTTTTGTGTAAAAAGTGAAATGTATAAATACAGGAGAGAAAACATTGCAGACAAACATTATGTTAGTATGTTGAACATGCTTTTTTGTATGTGGTGCAAAATATCTTCATCTATGGGGTTACTTTGCACCAAAGTTTATATGAAATGAAATCTTTGAGTTTTACGTTCCACGATTTTGCCGGGTATGCTAAAGGAGACGGTGATGATGAGTAATGAATGAAATGGTGGAATGAAGAAAGTGGGAGGAAACGGGACAACCCCGAGAACACACGGTGTTTGTCCACCACAAAGTTCACTTGGCGGGGACTGGGATCGAACCCGGGACCCCAAGCACCAGAGGTGAACGCTCTACCACTGAGCCACCGCGGCCCCTCATATAGAGTACAAGTAACAATATGTTGTAAAAAAAAATGGCCCGTCTAGAGGTCATGTAAGCTAAACACCAATACAATTGTTACAGATTTATTTACTAGCACTGTTTAATTATCTACGGTGCTGAACATCGCAACACCAATATCATTATGTCACATCCTTTCAAAACTATGCTAACTGCAAAGTAGACCTGCTTTGCTTCGTAATGTCCAAATAGTTGATTACTGTGCTCGAATGCAGGCAAGTAGCATACAAATTTATGATGTTGAAGGCGTTATTTTTCACAGCTATGAAGAAAAGACATGAAAACGAAAAATAAAAATAAATCTTTGTTTTACGTCCTACGGTTATGCTGTGTATGCTGACAGTCACAAATGAGTATTGAAAATTGATGATCTTGGAATACGATTTGGTGGAATAATGAGGGGGAAAAATAGACATTGATTAAATATAAAATTGAAAAGAAATAAGGGCCTGACGCTCAAATATTTATCTATCTGACAGCCATCTTGATCCCTCTAAAATATCACGAAGTACTTGATTGATTCTAAACCCAATAATAGTAATAGTAATTATAACAATAAACACAGAATATACCTAGATATAATTTACGCACCTTGAAGTCTAGAAATTAATAATTGCAATCCTCAGCATTCCAATAGAACTTTGGTTTCTCCAAATGAAGATTCGGACATCGGTTTTCTTCTCAAGCAATAATGGGGTACAATAATCAGTTGCAGTCCAAAGCCAAGTCACTAAGCATGAATATAAAATATTTTGTGTTAAATATTTCAATGTAAATTTCATGAAATACAATACATTAGTTAGTTACATACAAACTCTTACGCATGTAAGTCAGAATCTACTTGTAATAACTTGTAAATTTAAACAAAATTATACTACAGTTATAGGGACATCAAACATATATTCCATAAGATATATAGGGTGTCTCAAAAGTTCCCTGACATAAAGTAACTCGGTTATTATCAGAGTTACAACAAAATGTAATTGGGAAACCGTCTCCAAATATGATGTTTCCAATGTAAGTTGAAGGAATTTTCGAAATCGGATGAGTCGTTTGGCTGTACACTCTTTATGCGTCCAATGTTAAATGAAAATGCAACGTTGCCATTTACCTGGACCCACAACATAAGTGAATGAAGTTACTGTCTTTTACGTTAACATGTCGATGGCCCATTTCAAACAGTAACTTCATTCACATATATTGTGGGTCCAGGTAAATGGTAACATTGCATTTTCATTCCACATAGGGCGCATAAAGAGTACAGCCCAAACGGCTCCTCCGATTTAAAAAGTGTTCACTTTAGATTGAAAACAACATATTTAGAAATGGTTTTTCCTCTTACATTTTGTTGTAACTCTGATAACAGAGTTACTCTGTGTCAGGGGACTTTCGAAACACCCTGTATACATCATACGAAGTTCCTTTCTAAATTCTACACGGGTGTAGTTTAATTGAATGTGAGATGGATGATACATTAGGCCGTTTGGGAATACTCACACAGGTGGCCGCCATTTTGGATTAAATTTGTTTGTTATAAATTGGTGGGTAATGTGATATATATATATATATATATATATATATATATATATATATATATATATATATATATATATATATATATATATATATATATATATATATATATATATATATGGCCACGGGCTAGAATTTTCTCAGTATGTCAAATATGCAATCAGATTCCATGGAGTGCCTGTGCAGTGGTTACCGATTGCAAACAGAATCATCCACAATGTGACTGTGTTACATGTTGCAGTGTCACAGTAATTAACTAAATTTGAGGAGACGGGCACATTCGTGGACATACGTCGTAGCGGACGATCGTAGACAGCTACAGATGAAGCAACGCCTACGGCAGTGCTGACTTCCTTCTCGATGTGGCCCCAAAGGAGCACACGTCATTTATTAATGCAATGTGGGTTGAGTCATAGGGTCTGCGCGTGTATAAGTGCATCCGTACAAGGTGCAAATGAAGCAACATCTCCACGAGAACGATCTTGGTCGCCAAGTGCAGTTTTGTGACCGAGTTATCGAGTAATTATGGTTAAACTCTAACATTTTTATGCAAATACTCTTTTCAGATGAAGCTGACCTCTACGTAAATGGGAAGGTTAATAGGCAGAACATGCACAATTGGTCACCTGACAACCCCGCGTGCAAGACCCCTCCAACATGACCAGCGCAAAGAAAATTAATTATGGTGTTGGCAGATAAATGAGGAATACGTCTAATCAGTCACTTTTTCATTCCATAAAATTAACTGCGGAATAATACCTCACGCTCGTACAGGGATAGATATTGCGAGCTGCGATGCCCGAGGATGGTACATTCTCGCAGTTTTTTCAACACCATGGCGCTTTCTTCATTATGGATTCGTGGTGCGTCACTACTTGAACAATTCCCTAAAACATGGGTTGATCGACGAGAGGCAGTTGAATGGCTGCCCGATCACCGGACCTAACGTTGTTCAATTTCTAGCTTTGTGGACATGTTAAGCCTATGGTTTGTGCAGTAAATATTCATAATTTTTATCATCTAGAACAAAGTATCGCCATCGTCTGTGCACGAATTTGACCCTATATCCTACTTTGTGTCCACATTAATTGGAAGAAGCTTCTGCAAATGTTTATTGCTCAGTAGGAACATGTGGAACATATACTATAACCAGGGGTAAAAGTGGACCTGAAAAGGTGGGGGGACGGTAGGTAGCGGCATCACTCCACGCCGTTCCTCCTGTCTATCTTTGCCCATTGTACCATTTTAGGGTCTGGGAGACGCCGTACATGTTTTTCGAGGTGAGGAACTGTGTCTCCCGCGTTCCCCCTCGCTTTTACCCCTGACTATAACAGGGAAATGTGTTCGAAGTGGGAACAATCAGAGGCGGTGCGTTTTATTACGATTTTGACTCGACATATCGGCTATCTAAATGTTCAAATGCAGTGAAGTGTGAAGCCTACAAGATTGCATTTCTATTTACATAATGTCTGAAAACCACTGGAAAGCCTCTTTAGTTACGGAGAAAAAATGGAGAGACTGATCCATCCATCGTGAACAACTTTCTGAAAAAAAAAAAAAACCCTTACCTTGTATCAGGGAATTATACACGAAAGTGCTCAAAAACCGACTTTTAATATTAACAATTTCCAGCGGGAAAACTCCTGGACCACACACTCGAATGAGGGGTATTTCAAACTCCCGTAAGATTCGCCCCCCACTGCAATCCCCTAAATCCGCCCACGCTCAAACCACGACGCTTATAAGACTTCAGACAAGACGACACATACCCACATACGAAAGAAACAATTCAATATGGCACATCAAAATATAAACTAATGAACTTCTTTGAAAACACCTCATTTTACAAACAAAAGGTAGAAAAAGGTAAAAAAAAAAAATGTCAGTATTGTCAACTTAGAAGTTACTTCTACATGAGAAATAAAATCTTTGTCAATATATAAAAATGGATTTATTAAAGGTATTTAGCATTTATTCTTCCCTGAAGGTATATCTTGATCACTAAAAAAACCAGAAACGGTATGTCGCTATCACTGAAAAAAAAAAAAACAGAAGGGTATGACATACCACTACATATAGTCTCACTTGGTTCACTGCCAATAACATTTCACCAGAATAAGTTAAATGATATCTGATTGCACATTTGACATCCTCAGAACATTTTAGTGCATGGCCATGTATCACACTACCCACTTATCATCCGTATTACAATTTCGAATCTAAGATGGCGACCGTCTGCGTGATGTAATCCGAAAGTATCCCTCTGGGCCTAATGTGTATCTCTTATCTCGCACTCAATGAAACTACATCCCTGTAGTTTTCAGAAAGGATGACAAGGGACTTCTGATGCATCCTGTATATAACAGTTGTATCAATAATGAAGTTGGAAGTATGTGATCTAGATCGTTGTTTCCAATTTAACCTAATGTCTTGCTGGAAAGGGAATATTTGTTGAAATCTGAGTTTTACGTGCGACGGATATACCGGCTAGGCTAAAGGAGACGCTGATGATGATATAATGAATGAAATGGTGGAATGAAGAAAGTGGGAGGAAACGGGAGAACCCCGAGAAAACCCACTCACACGGTGTTTGTCCACCACAAAGTTTACTTGGCGCGAGCTGGGATCAAATCAAAGACCCCAAACACCAAAGGTGAACGCTCTACCACTGAGCCATCGAGGCCCGACAGGAATATTTGTTGAAGTCTACTGTCTTCTTCACTACCAAGGTTACACAAAAATGAGCCTACGGTTTTGATGGAATTCGAACCAACATTATATGTATACTCTCTCAGCGAGAATCAAAGCTGGCACCAAGTTTACATATGCGCGCGCATTGTATGTTACTTATATAGCTCACAGAGCTATGGGCGAGCAAGCAAGGCACGTGCCCCGGGCGCGTGGTTGGAGGGGCTACTAAAAGAGAGGTTATATATTAGTACTTTTCCGTTTTGGTGTTTAATACTTTTCATCAGAGTGCGAAATCATGAAATCAAAGTGGGGGGGGGGGACTGAAGAGAGCGAGAGAGAGGAAAAAACAAAAAAAAAGTTGTGCAGTTTTACACTTCAAAGAATTGTAGTGAAATGAGAAGGTCAGAATTCAAGATGACTTTCGGATGCTTGGCACGAAGAAAAACATTGCAAGCAATTAAAAAAAAACTTAAATAATGTGATATATTTTGTAGGCTTTGGATATGTATGTTTTAGTTGGCATCAACAATTATTGGTGTGTTTTGTCACAATTGACAGTTTAGCGAGAGACTAGGCTAACTGACAATTTTAACTTTCTAAAAAAAGGAAACAAATGAAAACAGCACGTTACAAAGGATACGTCTGATATTCATAGTTTGGCTTAGTATACAACAGGGGTGGATCCAGGATGGACTACTGGGGGCGGTGGGTTGTAATGCCACTACTTACAAGCTATCGCTACTTTTAAGAGATTCAACTCTGGGTGGATTTTATTTTATATTAAAATACACAAAGTTTCCTCTTCTTGGGGGCGATAGACCCTCCCTGGATCCGCCCCTAACTCAGGACAAACTACACCGACAAGTGGTTGAGGCAAAGGTCAATTAATGACATTGGTATGCTGTTCCGTCAAAATCTCAATCTTGACCTGGATGTAGGTTAGCCTGGTCCTCACTGAACCCCTCAATTGAATGTTTAATATGTAAATTAGGCACTCCTACATCACAAACAGTAAATATAACCTACCTTATTCTACGTTTTTAAATGCATTTCTACAACTGATTGTAACTTTAAAGGTTCTCGTGAAGATTAACTGGCGGAGGTTACCTGACATAGCCATGAGTTATCAAATTAACAGTTGTGCATCGTGGGTGATGATAATGATCCTGAGGTTAGATGTTAAATTGGACTCCAGAGCGGAACAAGGGCTGATGTTATTCGTGTCTCAGACAGGGCATGGAATGGAACGAATATGAAAATAAGGTTCCTGTAATAGTTTTCCACATGGTTTGTAAGATTTTCGAAACACTTGGCATTTTTTTTTATCAAGACTTGACATTTTTTAAAAAAGGAAACCAAGACTTGGCAATTTCAAGTTTCATCCCCCTCCCAATCTTGTAATGCTCGCTACGCCGCTGTAAGCAATACATATTTTCGACAATATTCGTTGTTCATCCGTTTCCGCTGGGTTACAACGTGGTAAGCTGCATATGGGACTTTTAATAGTGTTATTATAATGAGAAAGAATTGCAAATTATGTTGATGTTCCTAAAAGAGGGAAATTGAAAGAGAAATTAAATTAAAAATAAATAAGGGAGAGAAAAGTAATTACTTGAAAAAAAAATAAAGTCTTTGAGTTTAATGTCCCACGATTATGCTGTTAGGCTAAGGGAGACGGTGATTAAAGCAAGTTAATGGTTATGGAATATTTGGTGGAATGAGAAAGTGGGAGGAAACCAAGTCCCCGAGAAAACCTACAAGCACGTATATGAAAATGAAGTAAAACATACACTGGCCTATGCTTTCTTTGTCTAGCAGAGTCATAGTTTGGAATCGAAAATGTATTTTGAATCCTTGTATTTAGAGACTGAGAGTGTAAGTAACGAAATCACTTAATACATCCATTAAGATTTCGGAAAGCGAAATCTAAATTTAGGTAAGCTAACTCCATGTACTAACTGCTTGCATCCGCTTCGTACATTGTTCGAAGGGTCACGAAGCAAATCACCTCATTTAGTCTAGACATACTTAGTACTAGTGTTAATTACCTGCTTCGTTTGGGTTCGATCATTCTAAACTATTTTACTGGTAGCATATATTCGTTCGTTTAGCCAGGATTTCGTAATGGAAGGGGGTGCGTGACTTGAAATACTGTGGTTACAACACCAGGGGATCGATCAATCTAAACTATTTTACTGACAACATATCCATATTGATTTGTTAGGATAATAAAATGAGGATATGTTAGTAAGTATTTTAATTAAAGAATTATGAAGAAATCTTGCGTAAAAGAATAGAAAAAAGTATTAACAAAGACATAGTCTTCCGAGGTCATTCGAACTCGGTTCTTCTCGTCTTCTTTCTATTTCTCTTATCTTAGTTTAATGCCGTCAACGATAGCAACGAGATCTCTTTCGGGAGTAAAGACATCCTATAAAATGGATTAGTGTTGCCGCGAAATTCAAAATGGTTCATATTATTGGTAATTCTGGGCATTGCTTAAGTTCTAACTGACAGGCTATCTGAAAGAACCGGTTTATCGATCGTCATTTTAGTCCATAGGGTTCCGGCGCAAATCCCGGGGGAATGAGGACATGTCCCCTCCAATCTTAGAAGTGGGGGGGACTTTCCCCTCAATAATCCGATTTGAAATGCGTTTTTGGGGGAGAAATGTGATGATTTGTGTCCGATTGCCACAAAGGAAAGTAAGATGAAATGATGTCCCCACCCCAGAATAAGCCTTCAATCTGCCCGCCTCACAATTTTGAAGACAACTCTGCTCCCCTGATCCTCCGCAGCATTGTTTTTCAACTTCATAAATATTTTGAACATCTTTAAAAAAATTATGAGAACTGTCTTACGCGTCCCTCTAAATGTTGAAGACAGATTTGCGCCGCTGCATAGGGTTAACATGGCGCTAGATGGAATTCGGAATGTTCCGTTACAATAATATCCAATTTCAACTCGACCCCCCCCCCCGTTTCCTCCACACAAAGCTCCTCGTAAGAAAGAGTAACCAAACGCTTCTTGTAGCTTTATATTTTTGAGGCTGATTCATCTGTTTCATCTTTCCTTAATATTTTTCATTTCTGGATCCAAAGGGGGGGTCTGGACCCACCCCTCGGCTACGTGCCTGCTTCCCGTAAAAAGCTTCATTCGAACCCTGAATCAAACAACTCCATCTGTAAAGCAGTTCTGAGTTGATTTTAATATCCTTTTCTGCAACGAGGCTGTATGAGACGTGGACTTACTGATTAACATGGACTCCAAACCACTCCCGCCGGGAATCGAACGCGGGTCTCCCACACCAAAGGCGCGTACGCTAACCACTTATCCATGAAGGAGCTCATCTCTAAAGCAGTGTAAGCAACAACAACAAAAAAAGAAACAAACAAAAACACACACACACACATATATATATATATATATATATATATATATATATATATATATATATATATATATATATATATATATATATATAGAGAGAGAGAGAGAGAGAGAGCTCCTTCGTGGCTAAGCGGTTAGCATGTGCGCCTTTGGCGCGGGAGACCCGGGTTCGATTCCCGGCGGGAGCTCATATGGTTCGGATTCCACGTTAATCAGTAGGTCCACGTCTCATATAGCCTCGCTGCTGAACGGGACGTAAAACTAAAAAATCAATCAATCAATCACACACATATATACATAAATACATACATACATACATATACTAGAAGTTTGCGCAATTGGGGATCAAAACATTCTCAATGAAGTATGAGAAATAGTAAACGTCAATCAAAGTGGGCTTCTGCTTATTCTTTACTTCGTTAATACTTAATTCCTTCTAGAAATAGTGAAACAATACTATGAAGTAACAGTACTTAAACATAATCGAAAGAATAAGACAAGGAAACAGAGTAATTTCCGACTGATTAAACTAGTCATATATACTATACCTAACTGTTACATTGTATTTCTTACCATATTACGAAAGCGATATAACTTTTTTACCAGCGATAGAAGCTAGACGCAATCCAATACTGCAATTTAGACGCTGTAACGAAAGCTGCAAGTCAAACGCCTGACACTCCTAACTCTTTAAGCTTTGTAGTAGCTGGTTCAAGCGGTGTGCAACTTATGACCTTGAAACTAAGTGCTAGTAACCAAATTAATGCCAAGGTACGATACAAACACCCCAACTTGCCACAATGACGTCAACACAAGGAAAAAAAGAAAAACATCTAATTTTTGGTTCCAAAATTATGAAACAATAATAATAATGTTTTAATTCTCAGTAACTCAAACATTAGTTAACTAGAGAACATAACAAGCAAAACAAAACAAAACAAAAAGAACTGACTGCTGTTTATAAATTTCAGTGAGGCTGTAAAATATGTTTTGTTTTATTGTTAAAAAACAAAAAGAAAAAGAAAAATAAACAAAGAAATGAAATAAATTTTGTTGCAAATATCCTAGTAAAAATAAATTTTCTAGACACAAGTGGCTCCGCGTAGCGTAGTTGCTAACGCTCTCGCCTTCGGTACGAGCGGACCCAGGTTCGATTCCGGTAGGGGCACTCGGTCGAAAAAGTATCAAAAGCTTTTAAGTCCAGCCATCCTGAATGAGGCTTTCTTGGGTTTTCCTCATTTCACACCAGGCAAATGCCGGGTGGTACCCAACATATAGGTCCCAGGCCGTTTGCTTCCTTCCCTTTCCCCGGATAGTGTGCTCACCGAGGGACGTCATAACTCACATGTGACGGGCTAACAAGATCATTGATGCCGAAAGCCCAGAAATCTAAATCCTAAATCTTCATTCACTACACAAGAAAATGTTCGCGCTGAAAACTGTTTCTTAGCAATTATGTTAAGCAGTCCTGTAGTAAATCTCCATCAAGTAATAAACCGTCACATATAAAAAGGAATGAATAAACACATAACATTCATTTTGAGTACATTGAAATGTAAAAAGTTACAAAACATTAATATTCAAAGATTTCTCAAAATTCAGATTAACCCATTCCTTTCTCCTCAACCATTAACGAGTTACAATAGTAAGAATTGTAGTCATAAATCACATTACTTGTCTAGTACTATATGAAAGCAAGTTATATTAAAGGAATATATAATTAATGGAATATTTAACTAAAGTGATAGTTTACTATTGCACTTACCCAGGCTTTTGTTTCCTTCCACTCTTCTTTTCCGTTTGTAAACAACCTCGTTTATAAACCAACTCGCAAGCAAACGACCGTTGTTTCATGACGTCATCTATGGTGCAAGAAAGAGGTGTCTATAGGAGGTCAGGACCTCACACACAGATGGACGTATATAACATATAGCTGAAGTATTTAACATACGTATACGTATGTAAAATACAGAAGATTGTTAGATGTCAAACATCCTGCAGCGACATGATGTAATATCTAAGCGGGTAAAAGGCAATACCTGTGTAGCATATGGATAAAGTACGCTCCGTACAGATTTCCTTAGTAAACATAACGAATCCTTGTATTTGTACAATATACCGCTGTCCGGATAATGGATTTTTCTCAGTGTATGTAAATAGCCATTGTTCCATGTAACAACGAAGTAGTTGGAGTGCATAATTACAGTGTTGATCATCTTCACCTTACCGTGATCACCTTCACATCCTATGGTACATCATAGAATGTAATCACTCCGAAACCATTGTAATTTTACAAACAATCGCGAAGACTCAGGTCCCTTAATAACATTTTAGGCACATAAGCTTTCATTTATATAAAATAGATTGGTAACACTGACAATCGGGTGCTTGGCCACGGGGATAATCACAATATATTAGCACTGCATAAAGTAACAATTATGTCTAGTTTGGTAATGCTATGTTGAATGGAAGTTATGAAAACATATAATTCTATATAAAATGTTGGCAAGACAGTAAAATACGATGTTTTATGGATTGTGGAGCCACTCAGTATTTCTGTATTGTGTCCATGTGCGTAATAGCAAAGGCTGCAGTAATACAAGATGGAGTAAATGTTTCTGAGCTAATGTATCTAATAGCTTCCGAATGACATCTCAAGACTCTCTCATGTGTTACAGTTCCTCATATTTGATATCTGCACACGGGCAGAGGCAGAAACGAAAAGCAGGATTATAAGGTTCCTTTTGCTATAGTTTCACTATCAAGGGACCTAAAACATACGTCAGAAGTTAAATAGGGACACATACTTTCAAATAAATTACTGATACTTCAAGGCGCTTTATTGACTAAACTTGGTGAAGGAGTAGGATACATCACGAAACTACGAATTGTAGAGCAAAGTTGTCTCGTCCTCAACTTCTAAACAAGACCTCTAAACATCAGTGTTGCAAATCAGTTATGTTAATAAGAATAGTAATAATAACAGTGACAATATAAATTAAAATATTTCAGCCATTACTAGTAAAAATAGTGCTTCCATTTCTAGCACTACAAATATAAGAGCTCCACTAGTAAATACTACTACTACTGTTACTTTATACATTTGGTATAATGCAACATGGTCCGAGATGTTCGGACATCCTATATTCACAGTTTTTGTTTAATAGAGATTTTGGAAATATGTAGAGATTTATTGTGGTACTGTAGAAGTAAGTCGCAAAATTTTCATTATTTCGTCATATAACCTTTTTGGTTGTAAAACTACGACTAGGGTTACTACAAGTCCGTATTTTAAACGGACAATCCGTATGTTAAAGGTTCTGTCTATATCCGTGATATACGTTGCGAAACTGAATTAAACGTCAAATGTTTTTATTTAGTTAGTTGTTTCGTTTAAAATTAAGTCAATTAAAAGTTTGTGGGAGCGTACGGGGTGTTACAAATAATCGTCAACAACGAATTAAGTGAAATGTACGGATATTTGCTTCATTCTCGCACAGTACAGCACAGACACGGACAGACGCTTTAATTATGGACTGTTCGCACGAAATACGGACATATGATAAAGCTAGTAGTAGTAGTGATTATTAGTGCAGTTCTTAATAATCGTAATAATAATAACTACTAGTAATAATAATAATAATAATAATAATAATAATAATAATAATAATAATAATAATAATAATGGCCAAATGTTTATTATTTATAGCGTCACTGTTACTAATTACTAGACTTATTAAAGATTGTTTACAATACTGATGTTCCCAGGTCTTTCATAGTTGCTGAGGGCGAGCCAACTGTGCTTTTCGATTTCCTGCTGGGCGGTGACGACGCCAGAGGGGGGGCAAGGGGGCGAGCGTTCCCCCCCTAGTAGCTACTTCTGCCCCCTGACTGCTACTTAGACTGCCCCCCCCCTTCAGACTCCTACAATCTTTAAACTTTCTACATGTAGTATTTTATATCAGTATCATAACCAATCTCATTGTCAAATTGTAGTCTACTTTCCATGCATTTACTATGTGTCAGGTTAGTCCTCAAGCTTTCTTCTTTGAGCGTCTGGGTATGCACGCATATTTCTGTTTTCTAATTTAGCGCCTTTTGAGGTAAATGTTAGTTTTATTTCTTTCTTATGATTTTTAATTATCATGCCTAGCGAACATTACTAGATTTGGTTGATTTGTTTTCTTCTCATTGGATCAACTTCGATTGGAAACAAAAGAAAGGTAAAACCAGTTACGTAACTGGTTTGTATTTATCCAGGTTTTAAGTTTTCAGTTTCATATTTTGTTTTATTTAAAGGTTCTATACTTCTTTTTTCTGAAACATTATTCTCGGCTTTCAATATTCAGAGGATGTGCTTATAACAGCTTAGTTTGCAACTACCAGGGCTTAATTTATTGAAGGGGATAAAAAGAGTTGTGTTTTCCCTTCCTGCAAATGATAATAAATTTATGAAATTAAATTGATTCCCAATAAAACGTGTTGTCAGAGTGCTGATCTTTAGTTAGTAATTGGTATATACTAGTGCTCCCTTACTTCTTTTGTTTCAAAGTACTGACGGGACGTCTACCATATTCACTAGGAACTGCTGAAAAATTCGTACCTCAACCCACAAGGAGTGCACGTGGAATGGTGAAATTCTACTTCTTCTACACTTCCCCCGAGAGTCAATATACTATCTTGTACAGTGCTCCAGTTTTTGCAGAAAAATTAAAAAATCTGAAGATTTCCTCGCACAACTCTTCGTAGCACTACCCCTATCAGATCTAAAACGGCGTCCTTTCAAGTGTTAAGTTTGGGAAATACGTACAAGTAATAGTTAGACGGAGCTAAATCTCAGGAATAAGAATGGTTATCTAGACACTGAAATCCTAGATTATGCAATTTCAGTTGTGTTCGCAGGGACTTGATAGATAGGTGTATTTTCCTAAAGGAACATAATTCCTTTCTTTTCATTTTCCGCGGCGTTGAACTTCGAAATTTTCTTTCAGTTTTGTAAGTAATGTAGAGATTCTGGATTAAATTATTGACCGTTGCGGAGGTAGTCTATGAGTACGACTCCATACTTATCCCAGAAGAATGTTGCAAACAGTTTCTCAACCTACTTCTGTGTCTTGAACTTCTTGGGGCGAGGGGGAAATGAGTGCTACTACTCCATTGACTGTTGTTTCGTTTTAGGATCATAGTGATAGAACCATATTTCGTCCATAGTTACTATTCTTGAGCGAAATTGATCAGCATTACGGTCAAATTGGAAGAAGACTTCTCTTAATGCCGTCAATCTTTTATTCTCCTGACAGATTTTTTGAGAACCCATTATGCCGAGAACTTGCTCATACCCAAGCCATTTTGAATTATGCTACCGACGAGTTCCAAAGAAATGCCCAAAAGTGAGAAAGTGGGTTGCAGCCAGACCTCTGACTATAATAAGTATATCGTGAGTTTACTATACACTTAAAAAACTATATAAATAATAGCTTAAATTATTTTTGTCACTCAAAAACTGAGGTGGCATAGGCCCTCCGGCCCCCGGCTATATCCACATCTGGCTGAAATGCTGCAATTTTCAAGAATAATGTCACAAATTGCATCCATGATTTCGGGAAGAGTCATTTTAATCATCCTGGATATAAAGCATAATTTGTTGAGAAATCGCTACGTTTATACTAAGCCACTTACTTCTTCACCACTGTATATAACGGAGGAGAGTCCCGTGGTGTTTCACTGATTTCCTAATTAATTTACTTCGGTGAATTTCCTCGGTGGAACAAAAATGTTATAACAGTGTTTGAGCACACATAATCACTTCAGAGGCCTGAGAAACAATAAGAATTTCATTATCAATATGAGAATTTGTATTTGTGCATACAGAGATATGTTTTACTAAATTATGGTTTCATTTTTCTACCTAGTACCTACACTCCTTCTGGATTGCACTACGACATTTTCAGCAGCTCCTCGTAAATTCTCTTTCTTTCTCTTTATATATATATATATATATATATATATATATATATATATATATATATATATATATAGAGAGAGAGAGAGAGAGAGAGAGAGAGAGAGAGAGAGATAAGTAGCATATAGTACTAGACGAATGTATTACTTGTAGCATACGCGAAAGTAATTTAATTTATGTTTAGGCTTCAAAAGTTTCATTGAAAAATATTTCATGTGCAAACGTTACTTATTTGTTAGTTACAAATTTTATTTGAAATAAGTTTAATTTATAATCATATAGATCTAATATGAAAACAGCAAAAAAATAAATGTAATTTTAAATAAGTTAAACGTAATAAATATGTTATTTTTGGTATGGCAAATAGTCGCCTCCCTGAAAATGTATCTGCCTCTCCTTTGCCCCCCTAAGAACTTAAAGCTGGCGTCGTCACTGCTGCTGGGAAACTCGTTTCTAACGTATCGGCCGTCAATCCGTACAAATCCGGTTAATCTGGTAATCTTGTGGTTAAAGTATGAGAAAATACAAGCGAACAAAACTGACTTTTGACGTGGCCGATATAATTTCAAAACAGTGTATAAGAGACTTTAAGGAGGCAATAAGTTTCGGAATGTGAAGAACTATGACACGCCAGAATACACATACCTGTTACATGTTCCTCGTTCCATTTCATTGCACCGCTTCGCTTTTTTCGCAACATAGCTGCTGTCTTCCAGTAACGATTCGGATTTATTTGATTCCTCTTCACTACTCAATACGTCTCCAGTGGTTGATCCTGTAGACGAAACAGTAGATCGTCTCACTGAGCTTGGAGAGATAACTAACTAACTAACTAACTAACTAACTCTATGGCCTATGGAACCCGGAGGTTCAATGCCGCGTTCACAAAAGCTCTCCACTGACTTCTATTCTTAGCTAACTGCCTCCTGTAACGGTGACGGTAACGGTGGAGGGTATTAATGGTTAAAATATGAAACAAATCTTTAATAACCTCCCGTTATCCGGAATCTCGGTAGCAGGAGCGCACGCTCCGAAAACAGTGAATCAAGAAATAGTGAACTCAAATAAGAATACTAATATTAATACTACAACACTCGTGGGTCGTAATCGACAACTTGCCATTCGAGTATTCAATACAAATATCCACAATGATGTTATTCACGAAGTTGTCAGACGTAGCGTGGACGTAGAGAGATGATGCAATCTAGACTCTGGAGTTTCAGGATACACTTGCGTAAACTTATCAAAAACCACATGTATTTATTTACTATATTTGTTTCTATAATACCACATTCTATCACAAAATAGTATTCATATACACAACAGATAATGCTAACCACAAATGAACAATATTTTGACGTAAACAGTCGCTTCAAGAATGACTTGGTAACGTCACTCACTTTAATTATTGATATCGTTCAACATAAAACTACGATTGACAAGTAATTAAAAGAAACATGATATTTAGAACAAGGAAACACAAAATACTATATACAACAATAATAATAATAATAATACATGCAATAAGGTTTCTCTACTATTTAGTCTTTTTAGAATAAGGAAAGTCCAGACGACAGTAGCAAATTATGTTATTTCATAAGTCCAGAAAGAAGTTTGATCTCTTATTTATATTTATATTTATTATTCATTTATTATTTTTAATTATTTCCTTTTTACGGATGCACTGAACTATTATATTATACTTGCCACCTGATATAATTGTTTCTATCTTCCGTTCTGTCTTTGCCTGAACAGATGATTCACTAGTGAAATACTAATTTGAATGCAAAGTGACTAACTGACTGACACTTGATAGTCGCGACTGGCGAACTATTATTTAAATTGAATTCAACTCAGTACTGATACTTTAAACATTCTTCACAGATAAATACGTTAGCTAGCACAGTTTCCAGAAATAATGCAGTTATGTAACAATGTTGGTACTGTGGTTGTTGGATATTTTTATAGCTATAAATTGAAGTAATATTCCGCTATTATATAGGCCTATATCAAATATAGATTGATTTTGTTTTAAGCGCTTTTTATGTATATATGTTTCAAACTTGAGCTTACGACTAAAATAATTCAATACAAAGGAATGCGTTCATATTGTGCGCTCATTATATGCACGACGTTCTATATTTACTGATCCTTTAGAGTGTCTACAAATTATTAACTTCTACTAATATTGACTGGCGCAAGAAACTTTATATTTACTTTTTTGTAGCACTGATATGCAGTATCCAATAAAATAGGTTAGGCTATGAGTGAAGTATTTGAAATGAATATTATTATATTGGCTTACATAAATAATGTATCAATATTGTAGATTTACCTTTTATATGCGCATATGTTATTACGGTAATATCAAAAGAATTCTATAAGGTTACGAGTGCAAAGCATGCTTTAATGTGTCGTATACCGTATACACATATCACTTGTTTTAATTCTTTTCGTTGACATTAGTACGTGACATGCGATGTTTACTTGCAGGGTCTTGTTTCTTCACGAATATGGCTTACTTGTTATTTTTCGAGCACATTCGTTTTTCTTACCTTCACCGGCAGGTTGAATCACGTATTTACATTTCATCGTACCTCTTAGGCTTATCACTTTACTATTACATCACTTAAAATGATTTTTCAGCTGCATTTCTCTTCTATTCTTCTCCAGCTGCCTGCCACCTGCTCCTCCTGCTGTCGATTCAACCTGCTGCTCCCTGATCATGTGTTGACAATGTTGCCAGTCAAGTTTAGACAACATTGGTGGAGTTCAGAAGGTTACTGAGCGGACCGCTCAGTCACACCGCTCGAAGTGAGCGAAACACAAAACTACGAAAACAACACGTATACAAATGCTGATGGGGCAGCGTGTCCTGTCACATATGGCGTCCGAATAGGTTGATCCCTGCGCCGTCACTAAGCATTCACAGAGTAACTTTCACTTAGTTCCACAGATACTTATAAGAACAAAATAATACAAAAACAAATGAAACCTGACACATACACTTATATACATATATACACAATATTTCGAACTATGTACAGTCTGCCATCTATTCGCAGTACTCATCAGGCAAGTCCTTCAAAAGTTGACTGGCACAATTCTCCTCTGCCTTCTTCCGCCATTTCCAGTATTCTTTAGTGGGCTTCCACAATTTACACTGATGTTCGGATCGGTGTCCTATCGATTTCCCATTGTTCGGATCAATCAACTCCACAACCTTAATACTTGGCTTACGAACACATAAGTACGGTCCTGAGTACAGATCGAACATCTTTTTTATCTGCTGTGCTGCTGCATCACTGATGGGATGTGCCCTGAGGAATATAAGATCGCCTACATTAGCATGCCGATCTGATGTCATTTTTTCGTTGATACGTTGATTTTTCTTCGCCATCTGAGACTTCTTACGGTGTGCAATCATAAGTAGCCAGTTGTCCCACGAATTTCCGTCTTCATCAGTCTCCTCTTGGAACAGTCGTTTCATCACAGGCGTTACATCCTTCACGTTTAGATGTGCTTGGACTGGAGCAACGTTCAGATTCTCTACAATAGTATAATTCAGTAACATAACGATATTCCACAAGTGCTTACTCCAATCCACATGTTGTCCAGCACAATACAACCTCCAAAGCCTATTGATTTCTCTATGCATCCTTTCCACGGGATTTGCTTGAGGATGGTATGGTGTGGTATGATATACTTTAACTCCTTTACTAGCCATTGACCCTAAGAACTTACTGGATACAAAACATGCACCGTTGTCACATATAATGGCTTCTGGAATGCCTAAATGCATAAAATACAAATCCAGGCACCTCAGGATTGCAGCAGTTGTAGCTCGTCTCATTGGGTACGCTACTAGATGCCTGGTAAACACATCCATGCACGTGCATACATATGCCATGTTTGACTTGCTGGTTGGAAGTTTCCCTACTACATCAACTGATAGCAACTCTCGGGCTCTCGAAACGGTGACTGACTGTAACTTCCTTGAGAGAGGATGAGGATCAGCTTTGTGTCTCATACACAATACACAATTGCGGATGTATTGTCGCACATCAGTATACATGTCTTCCCAAACAAAATTTTCCAGAAGCATCGTGTGTGTCTTCGCATATCCAAAATGACCCCTGTCATCATGGTAACATCTCAGTACTCTCTTTACTAAACTTTTGGGTACAACTATCCTCCATTTATCTTTCAAATGAAAATCACGTTTTAACAGCACACCTTGTTGGATCTTATAATACAGACGTACAGATTTACCCCAACTTATTTCTGGTACATTGGTCTGATCTTGCTCCAGAGCATCAATATACTTCATTAACTGTGGATCTTCACGCTGGTACTGCTTCCAATCCTCACTGGTCATATTTGCTAAATCTCCTGGAAGGACATGAAAATTAAAAATTGTAACAATTCTAGGTGATTGGCATACGGTAATACGAGATAAACTATCCGCTGCTACATTGGTTACTCCAGGTATGTATTGGATTTCCAACTCCACATCTTGCATTTCAATACACCACCGATACAGCCTGGTATTCCAATATTTTATGCTCTTAAAATGCACCAAAGCTTGATGGTCAGTTTGTACGATCACATGATGCCCTATCAATAGATTACGCCATTTTCTTATAGCTTTCACAACACCCAACATCTCTATTTCGGTAATGGTATAGCGAGATTCGCAAGGCTTAAGTATGTGTCCAGTGAAACCAATAACTCGTTTCCCATCTTGATAATCTTGTGTCAAAATAGCAGCAGTCCCAATAGTTGAGCCGTCGACTATGATAATGAAGTCTTTTGACATATCTGGATGCACCAAAAATATATTTTTACAGATCTCGTGTTTTATTTCCTCGAAACAATTCGTATGTTCAGGCAACCAGGTCCATTTCTTCCCTTGTTTAAGCAGCTGGTATAAAGGTGCTGACTTACGAGCAAAATCATGTATAAACTTTGAGCACCACTGAAAAAATCCTAAGGTCCTTTGCAATGTTTTTATAGTTGTTGGCTTTGGCAATGACTTTACCAGATCCACGTACTCTGGATTTTTTGCTATTCCTGCAGGTGTTACCACAAAACCTAAGAAATTTGCCTCAGATACCATAAATGTGGATTTCTTTAAATTGACTGTCATATTTGCTTCCTCTAACTTATACAATACTTGGTCTAACAATTCAATATGAGCTACTGGATCAGTTCCTGGAATTAAAATGTCATCTATATACAGTAAGATCTTTTCAAGAATAGCAACTCCCAATACTCTCTGCAATGCAGCCATTAAACAAGCTCCACCATTCTTGTAACCAAAGGGTACTCTGCAATGCCGATACATCTGGCCTTCAAAAGAGAATGCTACAAGATCCCTACAATCTTCAGCTAACTCGATCTGGCAGTAGGAATGCACCAGGTCAAGGGACGTTGTACAGGTCATCCCATTAAATCTTGCAAAGAGGTCATCAAGGCGTTCGACCTTCAGATTTGTTAACGATACGAATTTATTAAGTTGGACCAAATCAAGACAGACTCTAACCTCATCCGAGTTCTTCTTTCTGACTATTACCAGGGGATGATGATGTTTTGACACTGCAGGCTCAATAATACCTTGACGCAACCATTTTTGGATCTGCTCCCTCGCCTTATCTCGATAACACAGTGGAATTGGGTAAGGTCGTTTCACAATTGGATCTTCAGTGGTAACCTGGATTGTATACTTAAACTTGTTACATTTTCCTGGGAAATGGGCGAAAATTTTTTTTTCTTCATCAGCACATTGAACAACATTTCCTTGTGTTCCGGAGCAATAGGAGTTTTCTTCACCACTTCTGTCACTTCTTCTAGGGTAGCGTACAGAATCTTTTCAGTCGCTTCTTCCCTCACTTCCATGACTTCCACTCTCTTTGGACAGCAAGCCGAACATTGAATCTCCTGAACCAGCGGGTCATACAAAGATTCCACAAGAGCTTGATCCTTTATTTGTGCCAGCGTAATTCTTCTCTGGTTGCAATCTTCTCTTTGCCTTCACCTAGCTTTATTATACGAATCTTCTTGTTGCATCAATACGCTGTTCCACTGATTTAAAACTTCTTTCAGATCTTCATGATCGCTTCCACATACCTATGAGCTGTATAATTCCTCTGGATGGCATTCGCATTCACTCCATTCTTCTACGACGTTTCCAGGAAGGTGGTCATTTACACTCAACTCATTAATCATATTATTACACGTATTTTCTTCCTCCTTCGCTTGAACCATGGGTACTACGACTTCTTGTTCCCCAGTTTGAACGGTTACCATGCCATTTCCAAAGTTCATTCTGACTTGAAACTTGCTCATGTAATCACGACCCAGTAGAAGATCTTGGTTGAGCCCGTCGACCACAAAAGCTCGAACATCCGTCTCTATTCCCTTAATTGTCACAGGAAGATATACTTCTCCTTTCACCATTTTCTTCCTGGTTCCACTATAATCGACAAGAACTACGTGGGGTGCTGGTTTCAATTTCGGATGTGATATAATCTTCGTAACCTTTCTCCATAACTCTAAACTACACAACGTCACCTCAGCACCGCTATCAACAAGTGCTTGTACAACTTCATCCAACACACTCACTCGTATGATACCAGACCATTCATTTATTCGTTCAAAGTCAGTCTTCACGTCATCAATATTCTCACAATCTGTGTTATACTCCCACTCTTGTCCAGCTATACATTGAAATTTAATTCGAAAAATATTTATCTCATTCCTACACTCAAACTCACGTACACATAAAGGACTATATACACCACTATACACTTCCTCAGGTATATCCTCACTTACACTTTTCTCATGGGTCTTCTCACAACACAAATCGTACCTACCTCCGACCCGCGAGGTGGATACATCATTTAGTTTTTTGAATCTGGACTTCCTCGAGGATCCCAACGGTGTTGAATATCCTCTTGGGAGGATCTCGGGTCATCTCTTTCATATTCTTCGTGTGTGTGCAATTTCCTTCCTGGCCGTCTACTTCCCCTCCAAGGACGTGCACGACCACCTCGTCTGCCGCGTCGATAGTTCCCGCGTCCTCTTGCGCCATTTCGTCCCTCGTAAGGTGATTCTTCTCTTGGGTTCACAGGCTCTGTTTTGTTATCTTCCTGATCTTTCGATATAGCTCCTACTTTAGCTTTACGAGTGATCAACTCTTCACCGTCTTCCCATCTTCTAGCACCATCTCTTCCTGTCTTCCGTCTTGCTTCCCATGTGTCATGAATCAGTTCAAGTCGTCGGACTGTTTCAAGAATTTCTGCTAACTCCTGGCCTCGTGATGAAACCAACTGTCTTTGATACTGAACTGGTAGCAAAGTTATGATGGTGTTACAAATCTGGGCTTCACTGCTCTGGGAATCCAAGTCCCTAATATGACAAAATCCATTCGTAACAAAACGTTCAACACTCCCGTCAACCTTAGGGTTGAATGGCACAGTCTTAAGGCGCGTTAGCTTAGCACATGTCACGTCTTCGGAATGATAATGTCTTAAGAACATTTGCTTGAAGTCGGCATACGTGAGGAATTTGTTCACATTGGAATAATACCATGACAGCACTGCGTCTCTTAGTACAAACGGTAATACCTTAAGCGCCTGACTAGGTCGCACACCCATTAGAGTACACTCTCGTTCAAACTGTATGATAAATGCTTGAGCTGACAAGTCACCTCTCTCTGGTGGATAGTGCGTGAACGATTTTATATCCATTAATCGCAATTTCAGTTCCTCTCCGTCTTCTTCCTTTTCCATTTCTTCCTTGTAGTCCTGAGCTGCTTCCGAATAGGCTTCGCGACGGTTCGTTAGTCTTCTGGCGTTTCCATTCTCGTTGCCATTAGAAGAAAGCTGTCTTCTTTGTCGGTTCCTTCTTCTTTCCGTCTTCGGGGACTATCCATCTTCTTCTGAATACCCGCTCTCATCAGACGAACTGGTCTTGATCCGTCTCCTTCGTCTTCTCCGATAACTTGGGTGCACCTCAGGTTCCTTGCTCCGAGAAGCCGCCGTACTATTGAGAGCACTTCTTCCACAGCAGGTACCACTGGAATCACTTCTATTGCGCCTTCCATCTAAGCTTGGAGATTGAGCAGGATAGTATGGCCGCTTCACTTCTGTTTCCTCTTCTACACCTGAACTATGTCTTCGCCATTCCTCCTCTATCCTTTGTTGAAGTGACGCGATTGCTACCTCCTGACAAGCCAACTTTTCTTGTACACAGTTCCGAAGTGTTTTGCCACATGACAGCCTTCGACTGACTCACTTCCGCGCGACAGTCTTGCAGTTGATTATTTATTACCGCGTTGGCTCTAATTACTTTTGCAGAAACCTCTTCTATCACCTTTCTACATTCATCTGTCTTCTGTAGGACTTTTAACTCTTCTTTGGCCAAACGATCTTCTATCTGTGCGGTAGTCATCTGCAACACCTCATGCTTCACATCTGCAATCTCATCCTGCATCCTGTCCTGACATTGTGCCATACCTGTAACACAGCTCTTCGATACCTGATCGATTCTTCTATTTACTTTTTCAAATTGCTGACTCACCTTTTTCTCTGTTAGCATTGCCACTTCCTCGAGTTTACAGACAGTATTCTTCAAATCTTGAATCTCCTGCTGAGTTCCATCCATCTTTCGTGACAATTCATTTACCTGTTGAGTTAACACGGCGCTCGTCCTGTCACACTTCTTGCTAACTTCTTCAATCTTGTTCTCCAATTGCTCTCTACTATCCCGTAAATCCTCCTGAATGACCTTCATCTCAATCTCAAAATCTTCCTTGATCTTCGATCTCAACTCGCATTGTCCCTTTTCATTATACTTCTCAAACATTCGGATAAGCATCTGCTCCATTGCATCCAAAGACAAACTTCGTTCTCCCATCTCCATCACCTTACGTGGTTTGCACTGTCCGCACTTCCATAATGCTTCAATAGGTGCATCATCCTTGAGTTCATTTTGAGCATTCCATTCTTCCTCCGTCATTTGACTACACACGCGGTGATACCAGCGATCACACAGACAACATTGTACATGATACTCATCTCTAGCTGAATCCTCACAACACACTACTTGATCAGAGTCTGACATGGCCGCACCACCAGATTCGCTTGCATTTGCACTGTCTCTTTGCCGATTACGCCGATTTCCACCCATGTTCCCTATTTTTTCAACGAGGTAAACTACACAACTAGCAGTCCACGAAAATCACACTCTTGATTGCAACTACTTTTCACAAGCGCGTAAGTATCATAATCTAAAATGTAACGGTGACGGTAACGGTGGAGGGTATTAATGGTTAAAATATGAAACAAATCTTTAATAACCTCCCGTTATCCGGAATCTCGGTAGCAGGAGCGCACGCTCCGAAAACAGTGAATCAAGAAATAGTGAACTCAAATAAGAATACTAATATTAATACTACAACACTCGTGGGTCGTAATCGACAACTTACCATTCGAGTATTCAATACAAATATCCACAATGATGTTATTCACGAAGTTGTCAGACGTAGTGTGGACGTAGAGAGATGATGCAATCTAGACTCTGGAGTTTCAGAATACACTTGCGTAAACTTATCAAAAACCACATGTATTTATTTACTATATTTGTTTCTATAATACCACATTCTATCACAAAATAGTA